>NC_041056.1:6220693-6554860 GCF_900634775.1 Gouania willdenowi | reverse complement strand
AGTATGGTCACGTGCCTCTCTTCTCCACTACTCTGGCTCCTTCTCCTGCTCAGCTGACGAAAGTGAAACGTGAAAAGTGAAAGTGTGGTATCATCGAGCTGCTGCTTCAAAACTACAATCAAAATAAAAGTGAAAATAGTTCTTATGTAGTCTTCTATGTTGTGGCCGAATAGAAAAGGTTTGTCATGTTCACCCCGTGTCCAATCAGAACCCTTCCCAACCCCCAGACCTAAAGTGGAATTGAAGGCAAAGACTATTTTCATGTAAACACAAAGCAGAACGCTTTAATTCTGAATTATGTAATTTGAAATATTTTAATCAGAATAAATTAAAAAAACATCATGTAACCGTGGCCACTGAAAGCTTTTTACATCCTATCCTGAGCCACCTGCAGTATATCCACCAGCCACTAGGGGTGCACAACTCACACTTAGCTGTAAAAATACCACGCATTAGACCAGTTCACAGTCAGGAATGTTTATTTGCTTACAATAATAGATTGCATAGGTAGAGCTGTGCACAGTAGTCAGTGATACGTCCATCATTCAGTCTATTTGAGAAGCTCATCGCAGCATGTTTCAACTTCTTTTAAGGCGCGTTAACATAAAAGCAGCAGCGAATAAAAAATAATATCTAAAACTGCACAAAAAAGGTGGTGCAAAAAGCAGCAAAAGTGAAAGACATTCAGATTATTAGATGTGCTGGAGCTTCTTCCTATGAAAAAAAAAAAAAAGAGCTGCGCGAAGATTAACTGAAAATGCTTTGGCTTCACTGGCGTGACCGAGCAGCTGAGTTACTGGTGGCGTGCATTGGGAAAGGATGAACCTAAACACCAAACTTTATATAGTTCTGCTCAGCAAAAACAGGAAGAAACAATAAAAATCTAACTTTGGCCAAAGAGGAAAATACAAAATCTTTGCAGGAAGCCTTTGGTATAAATACATGATGCTCATCTGTGCTTCCTTCGTCTCACAGGAAGACTTCGACACATTTCAGACAACGTGTTGGTTCGCGTCTTGAGCTCTGCTTGTTGCTGTTCCTGGAGAGCTGCAATCCTGCATGTTTGTAGATCACATGTGTCAAACTGAAGGCCTGGGGGCCAAATCTGGCCCTTCACAGCGTAAAATTCCCCTAATTCAAAGTGTCATTACCACAGTGCTTTAAAAAAGATCTGGCAACAAGCTACTCATCAATGGTGGTAACTTTGTGCCCCAAAAAAGTCTGTGCAAGCAAATACATTTAGTTATGCGGCACAAATATAACACCATACTTATTCACAGGTGTTAAAGCTGCAGTATGTAAGGTTTTTTTTTGCTTCATTTGGTAAAAAAAATCAATAATCACCTTTGAGCATATTGTAATCCAAAGTGTTCTGAAAGGACTCTGGACTTTTGCATCTTCTCTTGGTTTTATAGATAACATTTAGAAATCCAGAGTTAAGTCACATTTAAACATAAGAGAAGCATATCCAAGGTGGAGAGAACCGACACAATTCATTTGCAGTCTGGATGTGGAGCGGTGTGGGTTTGCTCTGACCGGCAGAAACTACAGAGCGAGACGTGCATTCATGTCAGAGTCTCCAAAACACCTGGAAACGCTCCAATAACACAAAATAAAGTCCCTACATTTGTAACTTGTCTCTATTGAGACAAAAGTCACTAAGAGCTCCACAGTTGTGCGCTTGCACCAGGATATCGGTGAGAGACGATCGAGGGGAGAAAGAGCGTGGTTGTTTCTACACAAGTCTCACGATTCTACATACTGCAGCTTTAAGGCATGGAGAACTCGAAAACATGCACAATAGAAGCTCTCCAGGAACAGGAATAAGGACCAAAGCAAATACAAACCATAACATAACTCTCAGCTCAGGTTCTGTTGGTGTTTTTACGCGTCAGAGCCTTTCTGCCGACGCTTGGAGGGCGGGATCAGACGTACGGGGAGCTCAGGTGGTAACCCATGGCCATCCAGCTTCACCTCAATCAGGTGACTAGCCAGGGCAAACTCTTCATCATCCAGCATCCCGTCGCGGTCTACGTCGGACAGCTTCCAGATGCGTCCCAGCACAGAGTTGGGCAGGCGGGAGCTCACCATCCAGTCCTTGGCCTTGGGGCCGCTCAGTTTGCCCTCGTTGGGTGCCAGGTTGTAGAAGATTTCATCGTACTTGGGCTTGTCTTTGGTTACGACCCACATATCCTCCTCCTCAAATCCCACGCCGTTCTCATCAGCGAAGGGGTCACCCTCAGAGAACGGACCGGCTCGGGTCCCCAGGAAGGCGCCGCCTTGGACGCCGGGCTGCTCGCCAGCCTCCAGCTCCTCTTGCCTCAGGAGAGGCATCAGCTTGGCAATGTCAGCGGACAAGAGCTCGTCCAGTGCTGCCATCAGGTTGGGCTTCAAAGTTTTAAACTTTGTAAAGTCATGAACCATCAGTTGTTCCTTCAAAGAGAAGACGACCATGATCATTATTAGCCAATAAGTGCACTCAAACATACAGATGAGGAGAAATTCAGTGGTTGGGACTGACCTGCATCTTTTTGCAGTCCGGAAAGTCTCCGGCGGAGATGTTGTGCTGCAGCTGGATCTTGGAGAAGATAACGGGCAGCTGATAAATCAGGTTCTTCTTCTTGTTGTCCTTCCTGAAGACTGAGGGCATCTCCTGCTTCAGGTAGCTGATGATGTGGGCGTGAACCTGGGTTTGAAGACAGGCAGAGTTTTACAATGCCATGCAGCAAGGACAAATTACAGTATACAGTATACAGTATTCCTTTATTTTATTCAAATGATGAATACTCTTACTTTATAACCCATTGGTTGATAACAATTTATTACGTTTTTCCTCATACATAATACATATTTTCACTTGATCAAGCCTTTTCCAACATTTCAAACTAAAAAACAAGTTTTAAAAGTATCCATGATTCATGCTGTTACCGTATCGGGCCAAAATCGGTATCGGTCAATACGCAAGGCTGCAATATCGGTATCGTATCGGAAGTGGAAAAGGTTTCATGGGGACATTCTTAATGGCAGTAATAATAAGAATTTGCTGGTCAGATGATCACCCACCCTGACCAAACGGGCCCTCTTCACCAGGTCGTTGAGTTTGCGTAGTGCAGCGTTACGAGGCAGGTTCTGGATGTCCGCGAACAAATCCTCCTCCTCCAGCTCGAACAGCCTCCGGTTGTCGGCCACGAGCAGCGGCTCCGACCAGAACGAGCCAATGTAGACGCGCAGAACCTCCGGGGTGCCAAACACCTTCCCCAGGGACCACATGAGGGCCCCGTAGACCCTCATCAGCTGCTGGGTGCCCACCATGTCGGCCTTGTTCAGCACCACGCGCAGCTTGTCCTCGTTGCCCTTCAGGGCGCCGATGGCCTCGGAGAACTCGTCCGATATCTCCAGTTTGTGGGCATCAAAGAGCAGGATGATGCGGTCCACACGCTCGGCGAACCAGCGCAGCACGGCCGGGAAGTCGTAGCCTGGAAAACACACGAGAACTCAGACATTTGTCAACAGGGATGTTGCAGAAGGCAGCAATGACAATGACAGCAAAGGCGAGGACAGAGGGTCAGCTCACACACACCCTTCACGCCTCTTATCTGTGTCTGACAGATAAGAAAAAGACCATTTCCACCGCCGCAGAATAACAATATCCCCACGGCTAATTATACTCAGGAGATACACTAGTCAAAGGTAGGTCATACAAAAGTCATAAATATGAGATAAAAAGTTGTAATTATGAGATAAAGTCATAATTACAAGATAAAAAAGTCATAATTATGAGATAAAAAGTCTATAATTACAAGATAAAAACGTTCATAATGAGATAAAAAACCCTAATTACGAGATTAAAAAGTTGTAACTACAAAATTAAAAAACCCTAATTATGAGATAAAAAGTAATTATGAGATAAAAAGTCATAACTACAAGATAACAAATTCATAATTACAAGATGAAAAATCACAATTGCGAGATAAAGTAAGAATTACAAGATAAAAAGTCATAATTATGAGACACAAAATTAGTAATTATGAGATAGTCATAATTACGAGATAAAAAAGTTGTAACTACGAGATAAAAAAGTCATAATTATGAGATAAAAAGTCCATAATTACGAGATAAAAAAAGTCAAAATGAGATAAAAATCCCCAATTACGAGATAAAAAGTAATTATTATGGGATGAAAAAATCATAATTACAAGATAAAAAGTCACAATTACAAGATAAAAAGTCAGAATTATGAGATATAACGTTGTTGTTATTAGATATGAAAAAGTCATGATTATATAATATAAAGTCAATTGTATAATATGTAAAGTATAAGACAAAGTAAGTAAATCCATTCCCAGTTTGGGACTTTTGCTTGAGACAAAAACAAATTGCATTGATTTTTCAGAAAGCAAAGCCTCATTTTTGTGCAAAAAAAAAAAGATGTTAAGTCATTAATGTATAAAATACAAATTATTCTTGTTTCTGTTACTTTCATCCAAGGGGTTTCTTCAATTCTGTACAAAGTGATCGTTATAGGTTTTTTTTTGGGTGTTTGTCCTTAATGTTGTGCAGGTAACATTATGAACCGTACATTAGACACATGACACAAGGACAAACCTCACACATGAGGTTGTTTAAGTAGAGAAAGGTTTAGGTAGACTTCAGATTAGTATCATTAAGATGTTTGAATCAGTGCTCTGTGAGTGAGTCAGCACAGATAAGTGGGATCATGTAGCTTTAGACTCTTTAGACTTGTTAGTTTCTCATGCTTGTGTTACTCAGAGCGTGAGTGAGGAGCAGCGATGATGGTGGCCTCTCTCAGTATCTGCTGCTGCTCAGGGTTATTGTCTGGTCCCGTGGATTAGCCAGGCCAGGCGTGATGAGTTTGTGAGCTGATGATGGGGCGGGTGTGTCTCAGCGAGCGGCCCCTCCCCCGACCTTCCCTCTCCTCACCTTTGGCACCTTGCTCACCTCGACTCACTCTCTGCTTGGCACCAGAGAGGATCCCCGGGGTGTCAATGATGCTGATGCTCTCCAGGACCTGATTGGGCATCTGGGCACACTGGAATCTGGAGAGAGTTTTTAGATAAATGTAAATAAAGTTTTACTGTACCAGGGAAGAGATTCGACTGAAGGAATGTGCCAATCAACAGATAATGGCATTGATGCCAACCTTAGGGTTTGCTTAAGGTGAGACAATGCACATTAATAATAATAATAATGATAATAATAATGCATTGGATTTGATATAGCGTTTTATCATAGACACTCAAAGCGCTTTACAGAACTACAGTATTATGCTTTCACTCCACATTTAGTGGTGGTAAGCTACTATTGTAGCCACAGCTGCCCTGGGGCAGACTGACGGAGGCCAGGCTGCCATAGTGCACCATAGGCCCCTCCGACCACCACGAACACTCACACACACTACATTCATACTATGCAATGTGGGGGAAGTGTCTTGCCCAAGGACACAATGACAGATACCACTGGAGTGACTGTCCCCCACTGTGTCACCAGGAATTAATGACACAATATTGGGTTCACAAGATCAATATAATATGATAGAACTCAAACTAATGATGAAACATCTTGTGATGATTAAAGATGGCTATATCTCGTCGTACGATATCTCGTCTGAAATATCAAGTGTGTATTGCTTACTAAACCAGAAATATCTCAGCTTTCTAGTTCCCCTAGGGTTTTTGTAATGCAGGTACGATTGACGATTTTCAGCACTTTCCACGCCATTATCATCAACCATATCCATGGAATCTCGAGAGCAACTTTTTGATGTCAATTTCTAAAAAGACAATGAAGGACATTAGGTATTACAACAGGAACCATTGAGTTGTACCCAGTGGGCACGCAGTGTAGCTGTTCCCACTCAACGTTCTTGAAGCCAAAATAAGGGGCGCTTCCATCGTTCAAATTTGACGTCATTTGGAACCAGAGTCTGCGCAATAGGGTCCGGTGGGAGGAGCCCTGGTAACACGCCCCCGCCCATTTAGCATACTGCCCTGATGACTTGCACAAGCCCAGCTACACCAACGGCTTGTTCCGATCATAGAGGTTAGTACAAAACCACAATATAATTCAGCTGTCAATCATCATCATATATGACATAAAATCCCATTTTTCAACCTCAAATAACTTATTTAAAATAAACTTCACAGAAAAATTAGCAGTTGAACCCAATGTACGGTGATAATAACTAATGATCAAAGCAGAGTTTAGGATTAAAAAAAATGATGTGATGGGTATTTTAACTTTACAGTTTGACCCACATCCCATCCGTTATCATTGAGGAGGCGGGGTTTATGACCTATACTGCAGCCAGTCAGCAGGGGGAGCTCTAAATATAAAAGCTTCACTCCACCGGGAAGCTTGTCCTGTCCATTCTTTTTACAATCTATAGTTGTACAACTTTCATGTTTTCCATTTCACTCTGTTACCACAAAAAGGTAGACCTTCATCATTCAACCCCATGTAAAACAAAAAGTAGTGTGCTTTCAGAAACCAGTCACAAGATAACATGATCACCAGTCAAACTGTAACACTCTTAAACCGTAACTCCTACAAACCGCGCAATGCAATTAAAGCTGACAATTTTCCTGGTCCAGATGGTAAAATTGAAAAACTAGGAGACATTTGAACTATTCAGAGGGTCATTCCTAATTTCTATGTATTCAGCCTGCACGCATGTACTTGTAGTATCATCAAGACGTTTAGAGATTAAGCTTTCTGTCCCTGTCCTCCTGACATGGGCCTGTGTTTGTGTCTGTTTGCTGTTTATTTATGTGGTTTGGCTTTTAATGTGTTGTCCTGCTGCAACAGATGACTTCCCCTGATGTTGTATCCACATAGCCTGTTCCATCCCCACAAGATGATTCTTGTTTGGACTTGTGCTAAATCATGTGGAAATGGTTGCCTCCAAATGATGTAAGGAGCAGATTGGATGCTGCCCTCCATTGTGTTGGGGCAGGAATCCCGTTCCTCGGAGCTTCCTGAAGGAAAATGACGCCTTCTGCCAGAACCAAACAATAAGGAGGGGTAACGACGTGTGGTCAAGAACAACACAACCGCTTCCTGCTGCTTATGGGCCTAACAAGTCTACTGGTTCCCAGTAGAGGAAGTCCAAGCAAGCGAAGAGATGCAAACACATTGACAAGTGAACAAACCCGGCCTGAAAGGATGGGGGTGTGAAACCTACGACTCAGCCATAATACAGCAACACAGACCTCTATAGCTCAGTGGGTCGTGGAACTATTGAGAACCTTTGAGCTCTAATGGTCAAGTTCAGAAATTCCCAACTCATGGGCAGATACTCAAATGCGGGTCTCAAACATAAGCAGAGTTTGTGGTGGTTTTCCTTATAGTTTTCCGAAATTCATTTGAAAAAATAGTAAAATAGTTTTCTGCTGCTTTGATTCTAACATATTAATGTTAGATATTAGTCTTCAGTGAAATAGTCCCAAACTTTTGAGACTTTAGGTTGGTTCTTCTTCTGTTGCGCAATAGACCCCTTAATGGCCCACGTCACAAGTGACGTGGCTGAAAGCAAAAACAGAAAACGCCGCTGGCTAAAGCATATATATATATATTTAAATACTAGATGATGCAAGCGGGATTCGTCAGCATAGCTCAACGGCGGCCATCTTATCTCAGACAACTGATGTTCTGACATTCTGACGCGCTCCACGGTAGCTGTTGGAAGGTGAGTGATCAGCTAAAAAAAAAAAACTCTTAACTCTATGAAATGTTGACGGATTTACAAACGGTTTGCCTTATTACAAACCTTATTATATGTAGGTATGACATAGGATGCTTGTACATGTTGAAATTGCCGTTTGAAAATTGGTTAAAAATTGAGCAAGTTCGGGCTATTTAAATAGTACATGCACCATTGACATTGATGTAATGAGCGGGGCCAGCTGTCTGAGGTAAAATGGCCGCCATGTTGCTACGTAGCTCCTTGTTGTCTAACAGAGCGGGTAAGTCATCTATGGTGGTTTGCCTCCACGCTAAGCCCCGCCCAACAAAATACCTCACGTTTATAAAGAATCAAAGGGTAAATTGTTCTTCACGATGTAAATAGTGCAGCGACACCCAGCAGTTCATGTGTTACTGCAGCAAAAATGAAGCAGAAAGCGGCGGCCAGCCTGATTTTATCATTAATGTACATTAATCAATGCAAATTTTTGTCTGTTACACACATTGTGGTTGGCGCAAATCTTGAGACGATCTATGTATTTATTTCTATTTTTTTAATACCAACTTTTTTTTGTATTTAGTTTAAATGAAGTTTATGCATGACGCACAGCGCTATTTACATTATCAAGCCACATGGAACATATCGTTATCAATAACTACTCTGAAATAAAAGGTTCTGGGTGAATGCAGTGGAAAAGTGGCTTCTTTTGTATGTGTTGGATCATTAGTGCAAGCCTCTCTATGTTCCCCTGTTTTGGCTTTTGTGAGTTATTTTAGAGTTTATTTCCTGTCATTTTGTTGGCAGGTTATGGCAGGTTCTTTTGTTTTTGTTCTGGATTTTAAAAAAAAAGCACTGCTTGTCGGCCTGGTCTTTGCACAATGGTTCCAACAAACTACTCACATGTGAAAAATGTTTAAAGTCCACAAAGATGGTTTGGGAATCCCTCGAACATGCTACATGCAGCAGGTCGAGGTCGAACATGTGACTTCAAAGAGTGGAAAAACATGCAGAGGAATCCAGTCGTGCACACTGTAAACAAGGCCTGAAGGAACCTCCAGTGTTTTCCATCAGCTTCCCATCTCACTGCCAGTGCCAGCCCGTGACTTCATGTGTTTGTCTTTGCCCCCGGGGGCCGAGGGGACCTCCGACATTCTGTTTGAACTTGCGTACATAGCAGTTCCTGTCCAAATGCATTTGCTTTTCAACACACTCTTGAGTGATATCGCTCCCTTCCTCTGGTTTTTCCACAAATAAGGCAAGTACGTGCCTCCTCTGCTCTGAAATCTGGCACAAAGGCTTGAAATTCCAAACAGCTAAAGATGTTTCTCTGCCTCACTCCCAGCTCACACACACACACACGGCCGATTTTATGCAGATACTGTATCTCACTGGTGGAAACTGGTGGTGATCTCACTGAAAATAAAAACCTCATCGCTCACCTGTTGAGGAAAGTGTTTCCGAAGGGGTTGAGTTTGCGAAAAGGTTTGTTGGGATCGACAATGAGGGCGTTTCCTGGGATGACTCCCTCCACCTCCCCATGCATGATGGCCGTGAAGCAGTCGGTGGTGGGTTCAGGGCCCACTCTGCTCCCGGGAATGTCCTGCTCCAGCAGATACCTGTCAGTCACAAGCAGGTTACAGTGCTTCCTCTTGGAGAACATGCAAGTGCATCATCAACTGTCAAAAACATCTGTTCCCAGCAGTGTGTGTGTGTGTGTGTGTGTGTGTGTGTGAGGAAGTGGGTTGTCTTCTAATCAACGGGATGGTGATTAAAAAGCTTAGTAACTAAAAATTTAACAAATTCCTTGATTCTGGGCGTGGCTCCTGGAGCAGTTAAGACGTGCCCAGTCTAAACTATAAAATCTCAAAGAACCATCTATGCTATGCTAACTAGCATCAATACTCACTATACCTCTCGATTCACAATTCTCTCAATCCAACCTACTTGCCGCAGATTGCAGAGTCCACAGGTGCTGGTTTTCATAGGAGGGGCGGGGCTAACAGTGATGTAAGAAGTCACCAAAACGTCACCAACCACCATTCACAGCCACTAGCAAAATTTAATAGTAATGTTTGAACCCATAGAAGGCAGTCACTTTTACATGTTTACAACAAAATACTTTGACCAAAATATCAAGAGTTGGACTAGAATCAATCTGCAACACCACTTCATACCCAAATACATACATACATAGGTTTTGGGGTTTGGTTACATCAGCACGTTGCCCCTACATGTCATGTCAAACAAAGATGACAAATGCAGAAAAAAGTAACTTAAGGATTGGGGTCCAAATTTAGCCAATTGTCACATAAGGCCCACAGAATGACATTGTATGCACTGAAAATTTCATGGAAAACCAGTAAGCATGAAGAAAAATAGTGTGTTATTGAATATCTGTGTGTTATTTACAACTGAAATCGTCCCAAATCCCCTTACAATATCAACCACCTTCAGCCAATCACAATAATTATAATGGCTTAGATTTATGTAGCGCTTTTTTTCAAGGAGACTCAAAGCGCGTTACAGAAATCATTATTCATTCACACCAGTCACTCACATCGATCATACCAGTGGTGGTAAGCTATAATGTAGCCACAGCTGAAGTTGGGCATACTGCCTTTTCGCTGACCTCCACCACCAACATTTATACGCATTCATACAAAGCAATGTAGGTAAAGTGCCTTGCCCAAGAAACAACAACAATGACTTGGATTCGAACCTCCAACCCTTTGATTATTGGACGACCCACTCTACCACTGATCCACAGTCGCCCCACTTCAATGGCGCCAGACATCTACCAATGGGACCACTGGGAAACTTTATCACATAGACAGGTATCGGACCCTTGACGGTGCAATAATCATCAACACTTACTTGATGAACGTCGTCTTCCCAGTGGAATACTGTCCCACCACCAGCACCATGGGTTTGTTGTCAAAATCAGCATCTTCCAGACTGGGAGAGTGGAAGTCCTGGAAACCATAGTACTGCTCCAGAGGCAACAGCTTGGTCCGGTACATGGACTTCAGCCCTTCGGTCACCGTGCGGATCACCTCGGGCGCCTTCTTCACATTTTTCCTCCCCCACCGTGACATGTTTGATGGACTAATGAGATGATAGGGAGCTCCTTATGGGAAAATAATCAGCGCCGGGGTCGTGTCTGTTGTTTGCAGAGGAGTTTCCTGTGGCTGAAGCTTTTGGAAAAACCGTCAGATGTTTCCTGTATTTATGTAAAGAGTTCTCACTCGTCCTTGAAGTATGTTCTGTGAATGCCTAAGGCCGACGTTTTGGTTCCAAGCTGCCACAAACAGAAGCCTGAAATGTGGAGAATAATAATAGAAATTAATCCAAATAACTGCAATCTAAAGTTAGGTTGTGGCATCTCGTGAGTGATGTCTGTGCATGCCTGGAAAAAATCTGGAACGCAGATAATTCACACACGATGAAATGAGTAAGACATTCCTTTTAACCATATCGGTGCCTTGCAGTGCAAGATGACATTTGTGCAGAAGTATTTCAAGGCAGGAAGATACTTTTTTGGGAAGCAAAAGTTGAGAGATGTTTTTTTACACAAAAAAAAGGAGTTTAAGTTTAGGCCTTCTAGGAATTCCTTTTTTGGTGGGGGTTTCAAGGCACAAAATGCCAGATTTATCAGTGCATTCAGTGAAAGGGAAGGGCACATGTCAGTGATCCGTGAAGAAGAGCTTCACTTTAAAAAGGGATGGAAAACAAAATCATAGGCATGTCACAAGACCCTGGAGCATAGAGGAGGATCTACTAAAACAGAGAAAGACGACTTGCAGTCAAAGAGTTAAACACATACATCAATAATGTAGAGTTTAACTTTGTATTCTGAAGCCGTGGGAGACGAAACAAATAAGGAAAAATGATGAAGAGAGGGTCAAACTCTGAACGTCAAACCAGAAAAGTTCATTAACTACGAGTGTGTCCAACTTTTAGTCTGTGGCTCATCAAAGGGAGACTGTGAGTCCTCATGTGACAGTGGAAAAAAGTTGTAGCTTCACATTCGACACTAAACAACAATTGAGCTTTAATTCTTTGGTGAAACACATCATGAGTTGTTTTTAAGAGGAACATTTAAAGTGCAATGTGATCAGTTACAGGGGAAAAAAAGGACGAGTATTTACCAAAATCCTGACGCGCCTTCTTCCACACACTGTGTCTCTCTCCTCAGTCTTGGCTCTTGGAAAATCCTTCACCTCAGGCTTTTGGAAGAGCTGCAGCTACATGTATGGCTTGCACCGCCTTTTTCTTCTCTAACGGGTTTCAGATGAACTTCTCTGATGGTGGACTCTTCTCTCCCAGGGATGCCTGGCAGTACTGAGGGCACACACACTGGTTAGAGGGCGTGGGCAAGAGGAGGAGGAGAAGAAGGAGGAGGAAGAGGAGGAGGAGTGTTAGTGGATAAATAATTTGGATGGACCTGTTTTTTTTTGTTTTTTTAACTCATTAGAAAAGACAAAACACAAGCTGGACTTCCTTCTGTTTTAAATGTTCCACTCTTCCCACAGTGTTATACTGAACATTCCCAGCTGTCACACTCTTTATTCCCCCCCTCATCACTCTTAAAGCAATACCATTACAAACCAATCATGTGAATGCTCGAGATCACATGTGTCAAACTCAAGGCCTTGGGGCCAATTTTTTTTTCGAATTATTCCACAAAATCTCCTAAAATTAAATTAAAATTGGTCCAAAAATGAATAAATCAAAAGAAAGTATCAGTCACTTATTGCTTAGATATTTTTGATGCCTTCCATACTTTATGTCTAATTTATAACTGGAAGTACAAACTTGGGTTGAAATTGTTCATTTTCCTGCCTAAAACCTGCAGCCCACTTTTAATCGAACTGGTTCCTATTTGGCCCTTGAACTAAAATGAGTTTGACACCCCGACTTTAGACGATTGCTTTAAAGCTGAATAATTGAACTTTGTTACTAATTTATATCAGAAATGTCTTTGAAGTTGTTTGTATCAACTTTTAGAGTCAAAAACACTTTTAATTTTCATAATATTATGTTGTCAAAGGGTCAGAGAGAGACTGGGAGGGGGTCCACAGATGCCTTCAAAAAACTAAGATGATTTTTTGAACAATTTGAGCCCATTTTTGCCCCAAACTCACCATTCAAACCTGTTTTCATCACTTTTTTGGCTAATTTTAATGCATTATTGCTACATTACTCCCATTTATGCCACTTCTCAATCAAATTTCAATGCCTTTTATGCATTTTTTCACTTTCAAGACATGTTCGGCACTTACAGTATAAACCCTTTCCACCACTTTTCCCACCTAATGTTGACCCATCATTGTCACTTTTAACCACGTTTCACCATATTTTATGCTTATTTTTTGCCAATTTAACCATATTCAGGATTCTTCATGCCCATTATTTGCCAGCGTAAACTAATTGTTCCAATACTGACACTTTGAACACTTTAAACCACTTTTTCTGTCTGTTTTTGGCCACTCTAATTTTCAACTTTTTAAAAAGGTTGTAGAGATTTTTAAAATCCAATTTCACCACCTTTGGTCACTTTTAAACCACTTTATTTCTGATTAAAACAAGGATTTACATCTTTAAGATGAGTGCACACTGTGGCCCAAAAAACACTAAACTTGCTGGATAACAGTGGATATTATTCAGATAAATAAATAAATGTGGTTATCACAGATTCATCGAACAATGGACCATCATTTTGCTGACTTCATGAATGGGCCCTAAAAAGCTCTTTACTTTCATCCCCCTTATAGATGAGCCTGTCTCCACATGTCTGTGTTCAACCACCTTCAGGTACAGTAAGTGGGGGTCCCCGGTCTCTGGAACCTTTATTTTGGGGGTCACGGGCTGAAAAGGTTGAGAACCACTGCCTTAGAGAGTCTTTGGTGAAATAGTAGTGGTGGGACAATACGCCGAGTTCACGATAAAAAAAAAAAAGGCAGTATATAACTATATTTGACATGCCTTCATATGGCCTTTTCAACTCAATAGGGAAAAAACAAATCTGTCCGTACCTTCATCATGTGACATTTTAATATCCCGATATCTTGTCACATGATATGTCCTTCCACTTTTAAGAAATATCATTTAAATTTGAGGATATTAGAGCTCAGTTACGACTCATCTAGTTCCTCGGACCTTCGACATTATGGGGAAGGATTTTGACGTTTCCCTTTTACCAGGAAAGAACAAATAGGGCTCTGATCGTCTACGTTACCACGGCAACCATCGGATGCCTTTGAATGGCATCCGATGGTTGAAGTTAATGGAGCACGTTGTTGAGTAATCACTATGTCACAGTTTGTCAAACATGTCGACCTCCACAAGCATGAGTTTAAGATTATTCGTTTTTAAATTTTATTTTAATTGCAAATCAACCCTGATTCACACGAGGAAAACCAACATAAAACCGTCTTTCAGTTGAAATGTTTGTACTGCAGGTTGTGTCTTTAAACTCTGTGAACCCAGAAATATCGTACAAGTCTGACATCTTTGCTCCACCTGTTGGATGTCAGATGCAACATACACCAAAATGTGAACTCAACTGGGTCCATCCAGTAAAATCAAGGCACAATAACCTCTAAATTATGTCAACTGTCAATTTTTCAACCTGGTTTTAGTGGAAATAAGTGGATCAATTTGGATTTTCACCTTATGGGATTTCATAAAATGAGCGTCATCGGACAAAGTTGACATGAATGTTGTGATGTAGAGAAAAAACGTTGACATTTTTATACAAAAAAAACAAACTTAGGAATCCTATATTATACAAACCGACAACATACAAAACCCTTTGTTTTCTGTTAATGCACAGTTTAGTCATTCTAAATGCCCTCAGATCAAATACGCTATAATAACATTTTTGTGGCCCTCGCGGTGATAAAAGATAAGCTATAATAAAAAGAAAACACTGTCAATTTTAGGTTTTACTGTCATTTGTGGCTACATTGTGTTAAAAATAGGCATTTTCATGAAATTTGAATGAAATAGTTGTAGTTGTATTCTCTTAGCTAATAAAAGGTGTGAAATTAACCTTTTCTTAATATAATTTTTCACAATTTCTACATCTATTAAGATAGAAGACACTGGGGATGGTTGACAATTGCACAAGGATGACTTGCTGAGACTGTTTCTTTCAAACATAATATCTCTATTCATAGTGGATTAATTAGGCTGTTTAAAAAAGATTTTGTAAAAGATGCACATGTTCTTTGGGGATTGGACAGAAACTACCAATAAAAAAAAAAGACCAAAAATGTCAGGTTTCATAAAAGAAGCATGGTTTAATTTACAGTTTTACTAAATGTACATTTCTTTTTAAAAAGTGTCATTATACACAATAAATACAATACAAAATTAATCTGTAATACTATACTTCAAATTCTCTCACCGTCTTTTTTTTTTTTGTACATTATTGTTCCTTTTTTCATTCCTGTTGCGATGTTTGTGCTGTTTTAATTGCCCACTTGGCTTGAAAAACATACACACACGCACACACACACACACGAGAGGCGCGCACACACATCCAGGATAGGTAAAGGGTTAAAGGTAACAAGCCGCAGAAAAAATTCTCAGGTAGATCCGTCCTGACCACTGCTGACCAGAATCCATTAAAGTATTACATGATGAGAAACAGGTTAGACAGGACGTGTGTGTTCATGTAGCAGGTGGGACTAAAAACAAACGAGAAGTCAGAAAGTGAGGGCAGGAAATCGGTTTAGCGTCGACAGATTTCAGGCGCAGTAGAAATAATGGCATTAAAAAAGAAAGAAAGACGGACTGGCTGTGTGAAAGTGTGTGTTTGTTGGAATAAAGCAGTAGGCACAGGGACATAGTGTGTGTGTGTGTGTGTGTGTCAGCGTGTGAAAGTGTGTGTTTGAATAAAGCAGTAGGCACAGGGACATAGTGTTTGTGTGTGATGATGTGACCTCTTACAGTGACGGATATAAAGATGACCTTGGACCAAAGGAATGTATAAATATCAAAAGTGGAAAAAGTGAAAAGCTGCAGATAAATTCATGATAGGACACGACGCAGGGACAATTCAAATGGACAAACAAAGCCAGCGCAGCACGGTCCTCACATGTCCACGGCGCCCCCTGCAGGGGCCGTTATCTGCTCTGAGTCTGAGGCACCAAGCTGCCGTTGTGGCCCCCGACCTGGGACGACCCCGAGGCGGAGGACGTGGGCAGGACCACCGACCTGTGGGACGAGCCCACCGCGGCGCCACCCTGACGCTGACTTTGGCGGTGATGGTGGGGCCGCCCGGCGCCACCCCTGATGTGGCGTGAGGAGGTCTCCTGCTGCAGGTTGAGGATGCTGTCGATGGCGCATTGCAGGTGCTCGTTCAGAGAGTCGTCCTGAGGGCTGCCGCTGGAGAAGCTGGCGTTGTCCATGTCGGGCGAGTCCGACTTGCAGCGTTTGGCGGGAAGCGAAGGGTCTCGTGCGAAAGGGTCCGAGGGCGAGGGCGGCCCCGGTGCATGCTGGTCCATTCTGAACGTCCCCGCCGGCCGGTGCCGGTTCTTCCCCCCCAGCCTTTTGTACGTGTGTCGTTCCGGGTCCTGGTCCATGTGCTCCTCCCCTCGCTCTCTTTTGATGCCGCGGTTGAATACCTGGTCCATGTCATCCAGCCCCGGCACTGCGTCGCTCGCAGCCGTGTGTAACCCCTCCTTGTCTCTTTTCTCCACCTTCACGCTGGCTATCACTGTTCGCTCTGAGGGGGGCGTGGGCGTGCTACGGGGGTACACGGACACGTTTTCGTCCCCTCCTCCCGGGACGCCGGGCCGGACCCGGGGGCTCACGTTTTCCCGGTACGTTTTCCGGAGCGGCAGGCGGCACGTGGTCTGTGAGGGCGTGGCGGTGGAGGCAGGGTTGGGTTTGGGCTCATGGTTCTCCAACGTGCCGTTCATCTGGGAGGAGGACGAGGACGAGGAGGTAGTCACGGTGCCTCTGGGCGACGTGGTGGTGCTCTGAGTGGTTGCTATAGTGACGGACGAGCCAGAGGACGCAGTGCACACGGGCGTCTGAGTCCTGATGACGGTGGAGGACGGAGTCAATGCAGGTTTTGCAGGTTCGTTCTGTGACGACGGCGTTGGTGGCGCTGATGACGTTTGGGGGGGCGTGTGCACCGGGTCCAGGGCGGTGTTGTGCACCACCTTACCAAAGCCGGTCTGATCCTGCTTGATTTTCAGCTTCAGGCCGATTCTACGGCGAGCCTCGTACGTCTTGATGGGAGGTTTGCTAGTTCTCTGCGGGAGAGCCACGTCGTCCACGTCGTCCGCAGACGCTCTAGAGTTCAAAGAGTGGAAGGAGGAAGAGGAGGATGAAGATGAAGCACGGCTGAAGGAGAAGCTTTGGCTCGAGGGTTCCACCACAGGTCGAACCGCTGCAGGCGGAGGATGAGGAGGAGGGGGACAACTGCTGGACCAGGACACAGAAGCTCCGCCTCCCCCTTGCTTTATCACCAGTTTGGTGGGAGGGAATGGAGAATGAGAGGAAGCAGCAGCAGTAACAGGAGGATGAGGAGGAGGAGGATGAAGAGGAGCTGCAGAGGAAACGGGTGAAGGGTTTGGAGCTGGAAGAGGTGGTGGAGCAGCAGGAGCAGTGGCTACACCCTCTGGGGCGGAGCCTGGAGGAGAAACCTTCAGTTGGGAGGAAACAACGCTCTCCAACATCCGCACGTTAGCCAAAAACTCCTCTGCAAGAGATCAGAGACTAGATTTCAGCAAGAATTCAACTTTAAACCTGAATTAATCAATAAGATTTCATACAATCAAATCAATATTTACAGCATTTGATATAGTAGTAGGAGTAGATTATGTTTTTAGGAGTGTGAATGAGCTCAGTCCTTTAACCAATAAAATGAGTATGACGTGGTACATTCATTTAAAGAAATACATTTAAAGTTTAAGACCTTTTTTATTTGTACTGCGGTGGAAAAAAATTAAATATGGATAAAATGCGCAATCCAGATCTAATCCAGATTGAACTCAATGGTTGTGATTGAGGAACCAACCTGACTGATTTGTGTGTAAAACTAATCTAAGATTGAAGTCTTTTAAACAAACATATCATGGTGTCTTCAAGCATTAAAATGAAAATGATTTTTTTTTTTTATCCCCTGGGGACTAATAAAGTTTAATGGGATTAATAAATTGTTGCTACTACAGCTTCCAATCATACCTGGTCTCTCTTTGGCCAGAATCTTGTCCTGACTCAAGGCCACTTTCTCCTCCTGAATGAACATCCGGTCGATCATCACCATCTCTGCCGAGGGGCCAAGTCTCTGCTGGAGGTCGAAAACGAAACAAAAAACCACGACAGGTCAGCAAATGCTCAGGAAGAGAGAAACGCGTAGCAGGCGGATTTATGAACTTACCTTGGACTCAGAAAAAAGCAGGTGACGGTATTTGTCCAGCATGGCCTGGGTCCTCTTCAGCAGCTGGCAGGAAACCCTCTCAAATTCATCATCCACTGTGAAGGGACAAAGAACACTGTGTTAAATGGGTGAACGCTGAATAAGAGAAAAAGCTGAAAACCAAAGCTAACTGTATTCGCTAACTCGAAAAATTATTAACTCCAAGGAAATTATTGTGGACTATATGAAGTCCAGAAAAAGGGAACATGCTCCTCTGCTCATTTAGGATGTAGAAGTGGAGCGAGTGAAACAAAAAAAAAAAAAAAAAAAGCTCCTGGACATCCACATCACATCTGCCCTGGTCCTTGAACGCATCGTTCCATGTGAATAAAGCCCTAATCTTTTTCTGGGAGCTGAAACAGGCGTGACTCTCCTCTCTGCTGCTCACAAAGGTTTTTAGTCACTAAAAAGGTATTTATCCTCCTGAGAAGCATCAAAAAAAGTATTTTTCTAAATGATAAAATGATCTTTTATGTGATTTCCTGCCTGATTGAAGCCAAAACAACAATTCACAACTTAGAAATGATACTTCACACTTTGATAAATTGATAATATTGTTACTACTACATAATTCAAAATAGAAATTTACCTTTAATGATTGACAATCACAATTAAGGTGAGTTCACACCAAACGCGACTTCAGCGATTATAGTTGCTTAAATCATCTGTCATGAGTCACTTGAACATAGAAGTGCTTTTTGCTCAATTCATCTACCCCAGGGACACGACAGGGAGTGACGTGGGGAGAAACTCATTGATGATTGAGTGACACTGTTGCAACATCCAAAGTCGCTTGAAAAGTTCCAACATTTTCAATTTCCAGCGACTCAGATCGCGCAATTGAGTTGCTGGAATCGCACGAGTCACGTTGCTTGAAAGGACATTGATACTGAATGTAATCTAGTCACCAGAGTCGCATTCAGTGTGAACGCACCTTTAGAAAACCCATGATTAAAAAACTATTTCCTATTAATAAACTTTTATTTGCGCCAATATTTTGCTGCGTTTTTCATTTTGTCTTAGTAGGAAAGTAAAGTTCCTTCGGTGCCATCCCAACACTTGAGATTTCATAAAAAAAAAAAGGCCAGGATCTTTCTTATATCGCCCATTAGAAAGTAAATAAATCACTCAAAATAAGAAAGCTAATGATCACTAATACAGAGGACAGAAATGAATGGGCTGCTTCATCAGGATGATAATGTAGCAATGTTCCTCAGTCACAACAACCTTCCTCTGCCAATGAGCAAACTGTTAATGAGACAGTGAGTGAGGAAGAGCATCTGACCTCTTTGATAATCCTGGGAGGAGTTGGCAGTTCCCTGGTACAGATGGTAAGGCAGCAGTCTGTGCAGCGTGTCGTCAAACGAGTGGAAAGGAGCGCTGTAGTTAGGGTGGAGTGCTGAACCCTGGTGTTTCCTCAGCTGTTCCAGAATCCTAGAGTTTAAAACAGAATGAGGCCCCGTTCACAAACACAGCATCACTGTGAACCACCACACGCCTTCTGTAGAGACACACACCTGGCTTCTTTACTGGGTTCTGCACTGAAAGGCATTTTCATCGTGGTTGTCTGCGATAAAAAAACAAAACAATTTAGAAACAGGTCTTCAATCGTTGAGGCTTCGACATGTTTACTTTAGTGATGCCGACTTGTTTACCTGAGTTTGTACTGGAGCTGGAGGTTGTAGAACAGGCATTTGAGTCAAGCTCGTCCCTAAAACCTGTATCTGCACCCCGCTGTTCCCCAGAGACATCCCTCCGACTGAGCTGATCACCGCTGGCTTTGGCTGAACCTGTAAGGAGAACACAACACATAAATACATCTTTGAAAAGGATTTTGCAGAGAAAACACTGTCATTTCTACATTTAGGGTCAAACATTAAAGCAACAGATATACATTTTATATTTTACATTATAAAATTAGAGGTGGGCAACATTATTGGATGACATTTGCCATAGAATGTAATATCAATCGACATCAGTATCATTTTTTCCACAGATATGGGAAAGTCTGTATGCTATTGTTCTGCCTCAAGCTTTGTGTTATTGAATCCACTTTCTTTATGATGTTATAGCGCTAACTAGTGGTGGGAAAGAATATTGTTTGGGTTTCCCTACCAGGCCATTCAATATGGTTCATTTCATGTTAAAATCGCAAATATCCAAAACATACTGCCGCAACGAGGCCATAACCTCAAAAATATATTGTTAACCTCCACTCTGTGAGCTAAAGTAATGTCTGAGTGTTTTCAGTTGTAGAAAGTGTTTATGATGCATTTCAGTCATTTTACACAGAGTTAATAGATCGTTGTTCCCAGTTTTGTACATATTCAACTAGCTCAAGGCTAACCGCTAAGCTAACTCGCTAGCTATCTTAATCAATCGGCACCTCAGTTACAAACTATATAACAAGTGTTATATGTGATACGTTTGTTGCACAGTATTGAAAGGTTATTTCATTCTGTATTGTTAAAGTTTCATAGTAATTCTTGTTTGTTGTGGAGTTGTTACAAATGTTTAACTGCTTTAATAATTAGTCTGGACTTTGAATCTTTATTATTATTATTTAATGTATACATGAGTGGAGTCAAGTAAGCAATTTATTTCATACTGTGCGTTGTTGGAATGTCAGTGATAAATATTTTCATATACTTTTTTCTTTGAAGCATTAATATTAATTTATGCAATTCCAATGCTTTGATTTTAGTGAAGTCAGTACACATTTATGGCCATAATGCAATGGGATTAATAACCATTTCTTTTGGTGATTCGGTTTTATTTTCTCATTTTCGGTGCATCCCTACTACAGGTATGTATATAACGGTATTGGTTAATATCAGAAAATTGGAAATTAAGTGCTGGAAAATTGTGGCAAAAAGTTATTTTTGAACATTTTTATATAAAACAGGGATCACTGGTTTTTTCTGAGTGCACCAACCTGTGCAGGCTGAGTAAGGCTGGCAGGAGGGACAGTTTGGTTCCCCATTGTTGTGGCTTGCCCTTGGCCTCCTGAGAAAACCTGTAAGTCACTTGTTGCTGAGACAAAAAAGAAGAAGAAGAAGAAAAAATGTAGGTTACAAAGAGCGAGTGCTACTTCTGTGAAATCGCTGGCCAGTGTCTGAGCTCCAACCTGCAGCAGAAGTCTTCACCAGCACTGACGTGGGCTGCAGCATTGAGAGGTGTGGAGCGGGAGCGGCGGAGCTGGCTGATGGTGCGATCACCACCTTGTCAACAGGCACATCTTGCTGAGAGCTGAACTGAATGGTGGGTGGAGGGTGAGGTTGAGGTTGCGCAGGCAAAAAGTTCTGCTGGACCTGAAAACCCACAGAGGAGTGAATGTGGTTAACATCATTGTTGTTCTTAGTGCCGTTAGATGACAGCGATGGACCAGGTGTAGAGGGCCCTGTGATTGTGAAATATTCTGCCCTCTTGTGGTGAAATAACCACCATGTCCATCCATTTGTTTTTATTTAATCATTACCTTCTGAAATGATGTCATCAGGATAATTTAAATTACGTTAACTTAAGTTGATCAAAACTTGATCAATAAACCTGCTCAGATTCAGTAAATCATTGATCCCTGAGGGGGAATTGGTTGACATTAATGCTGCTCTCATACATCTTTATATGACATATATAAATAATTGAAAAGGAGCATTCACAATAATTGGTAACACTTTAGTTTAAGTTTTATACATAAAGGCCGAAATCACGCTGTCCTTATTATGTCATTAGTATTAATAAGGTGTTATGAAGGCTGTCATTAAGTGTTGTTTGTTACCCTAACCTCACTAGATCCCTCCACCAACCCAAAAATGCCAATATAGCTCCAAAGGTGTCATAATTTAACAAACAACACTTAATAACAGCCTTTATGACACCTTATTCATGCTAATGACAGACTTATGTATAAAACTTCAAGTAAAGTGTTACCGAATAATCCATGTCAGTACAACTTATATCTACATTTTAATTGAAGCTTACACATTGTTTTAAATTACATTTTTAATTTGACATACATTTGTTTATTAATAATAATAATAATAATAATAATAACAATAATAATAATAATAAAAATGACATCTTTATTTTTTAATAGCGCTTTACAAAGAAAATACAGATGATAAGAAGAAAAGAGTACATGTAATAACGAAAGTATTACTGCTAAAAATAGTGTTAGCAGTTAAAACCAATTCTTGTTTCCTCACAGGAGCTAAAAACTAAAATTTTCTGAAAAAAAGTATACATTTCTATAAAAACAACAACGCAATTAATAAAAATTAAAGTGGGAAAACACTGAAATTAGAAGCAAATATGAAGGATTTTATCTGGTGCTACAGATGTTGGTTACCTGGTGCAGCTTCTCCAGCAGCTGCTTCTGTTGAGGTGAGGGCTGAGCGATGGACGACAGAGTCTGGATCTGTGCTGCTACGAGCTGCTGCAGGTGCTGCTGCTCCGTGGTCAGGCCCTGGATGGACATCTGTGGTTTGTTGACAACGGTCGTGGCACAAACGCCGACGGGAGGCGCGCTGAACTGTAACTGTTGCTGCGCAGCAGGAGGCTGCGGTTTGGGCGACTGCGACATGGGGGGCATGTCCTGTTGGAAAGGGGACGGCTGGGAGGCCGGCCGCAGCTGAGGCTGAAGCTGGACCTGAACGTGGGTCTGTTGGGGGGGCGTGTGCTGGGACTGAGGGGCTGGTTGAGGGGATCCAGCTATTTGATTGTGGACGATGAAGAGCGGAGGGTGCGAAGAAGGCGTTTGAGACGGTGGCTGAGGCTGAGAGGGGGGACGCGACTGCTGCTGATGGTGCGGGGACTGGATTTGCTGGCTCAGAGTGAGGGGAGACTGGGAGGGCAGGGGGCGTTCTGCAACTGGGGGGGCTGCTGTTAAGGCTGGAGAGGGAGACATGCTCTGGATCTTCAGAGCCTGCTGCTGTCCAGGCACCTAAAAACAATTTGGAAAATCATTGCAAATTAACAGCAAATATTGACACATTTATACATAAACAGGAAAGTTTCTGCAGGCAAAGAGTGATTTAAGTTCATATTGTAGACACAAATCATATATTTGAACAAAATGGAGCTGGGTGATGAGGTACACTGATTTTCTTCATTCCCATCTTCATATTTTTTACGAATAGTAAAAAGTAAAGTGTGTAAAACGTGCGTGATTTGTTGACAAAACGAGGAAGAAAGGCATTTATTAAAGAAAATAAAGTGGACAACTGGACTCTGATAGAGAGCATCCATTAGTCCACCTACTGACTTGAGCCTGCTTAAAGAATCTTTGAACACTTCAGTCAATTCTTAATTTTCTCACCTACATTTGCTGCTACTTTTTCATTCTAAGACTGAAAATAATGAGCTCAAATGTTTATTTTCATTATTTGTACTCAATGGGATTTATGTTTAACCATAAAACTACTGCATCTACATTCTCCCCTCATCTTTATGCATTTATTGAATGCAATTGTAGAATATTCTAGTGTGAATGGTTAAATGTATTAATAATATCTGGGTCAGCTTTTCTCATACCTACTGTTGCTGACTTTTGTTCTTTGAGTAATAATGCTTGATCAAGCCTTTTCTAACATTTCTCACTACAAAATACGTCATAAAAGTGTGTATGATTTGTACTGATGTGATTCATGTCTTCCAACACTTAAGGCTTCAATATTGGCATCGTATTAGAAGTGAGAAAACCGTATCAGACACCCCAATTAAATACACACCCACAGACTATGGGATATTATTAATACCTCTATTTGTGTAAAAATATATATTTTTATTTATTTATTTTGCCGTCTTTTAATATATGTAACAGTAGCTATTTCATTTTCCCCATTGTGGGACCAATAAAGTAATGTCTTGTTTTTTTTATTAACACTTAAATAAGGAGGTACAGCCTGCTAAGCTCAGGGAGGAGGTTCAGGTACAATCATTACTTTTATTTTCCCATTGTCCATCAAACGTTGCACATTTCCATTTTCTGTTTGCGTGCATATTTTGCACATTTATTACTGATTTCTGTGGCTTTTTTTATAGTCCAAAATGTTTTAACATCTGTACAGCAGTGACCCCTCCAGTACCGAGCCACATTTATCCAAAGGTAGACTATTAAATAAAACAACTTTGAAAATGCTGACTCTGCAGTCTGAAAACCATTACCACACAGCCCCATTTTGGAAAACAAACAAACAAACAGGGAAACAAAACAGATTTCCAACATCTAAATAGGTGCTTGAGTGAAGGAAGCCGCCTGCTGATTTTTAAGTGCACATAAAAATCGACAAAGCAAAGGAGGTCAAGAGTTGAAGCGGGGCACGACATTAAATTAGGAGACAATTGGAGGGTCGTAGGAACGGGGTTGGGTTGGGTTGGGTGGGAGGGGGTGGAGCAGCTAATTACGGTGTGTTGGGACAATTATTTGGGTCAGGATAGTGATTATACTGTCAACAACAACAACAAAAAGGCTTAAATACAGAAAACAGTTTAAGGTGAGGCATTCCAGCAGAACAATGTGAGTGCACTGAATAAGACTAGTTAGTATAAAGGAGAGCAATTATTAGTTATTATGAATAATAGTCGATTACTTAGACACCGTTAGATTTTCAGCCCTCAGTTTAAATAAACAAAAGCTGCAAAATGTAGCACAAGGCATGAACACTAGAAGCAATGAAAAGACCATGCAAAGAAAATTATAAACCTTCGGGAACAAATGTTTGAGAAAGCGGAGTCGGAGTCTCTATTATTATTGCATGCAAACTGTTAATTGCCTGATGTTCATTTGCAGGATTTGGATCTACCTTGTTTATTTTTAGAATTCACCATCAAGAACTGTGCATATCAACTGTAAGAGTGGGTTTCCCCACTTTTATTTGTTTTGTCATGCATGACTTCAAAATTTATAGGGTCTCCAATTTTCTGTGATTGCAGAAAACAGACAGAAAAAATAGAATTCACATTCTGAAACGGAAAAATAAATCTGACATGGAAAAAGCAATATGATCTGTTTTTTCATTTAAATTTACAAAGGGTGTGCACTGCTGTGAATCTCACGAAATGATATGATTCACGATACGATATATACCGTTGGTAAGCAACATGATATACATCCCGATATAAATAATTACAAATTTCACCTTTACAAGTAGTATGAAATGCATTTTATTTAATTTTTTTAAACTTGCGAGAACAAGTAAATGGTAACTACTGTAATTCAAGTACCAATATCAAAAACAAGTGTTATGTTTATCAAAGTGCCAAATTACATTTTTCCAAAAAGTTTAACTCCAAAAAGCAACCACATACATCTATAAAAGTGTCCAGTATGCTTCATGCAAATAAATCAACTTCCAGCTAAAACGCATTGAGGAGTGAGGTAGTTTCACAAGGTCTGATGTGGTTCACTGACACTTTGTGACTGGGCGTTTACGTGCTATGCTAATGTTAGCGCAATTAAATGTTTCTTTTCTTTAAAAACATGATTTAAAAAACATTGATTTGAACATTTTTTGGATGGATATGATAATCACGTGGTGAAATATTGTGATATAACACCAAATCAATTTTTTCTTAAACCCTCTGCATTTAGCATGTGTGGTCCGATTTCAGGAAGTTTAATAAGCAGTAGAAAATAAACAGGGAAAGAAAACAGAAAAGTAAAACAAGATGCGGGAATGGATGAAGCCTGAAATGGAATTTAAGGAAAAGTGGGAGGTCTTAAATATTAGTTATGTGTAATGATCATGCGTTTGGAAGCAACAGATAAATGTAATACAGAGAAACACTCCAAGCAAAGGTTTGGTTTTGGTTCAGGGAAAAAACAACATCTGAGAGTCAGACAGGAAGCTGCAGCAGAAGAGCGGAGCAGTGAAGGGGGGCGGGGACGGGAAGGAGCGTTAACCTAACGCAGGTGTGGAGGAGGCGGCGGCAGCAGCAGCAACAGGTGGGCGGGGCTGGACATAAAGGGGGCGTGTCTACCTGCATCACCACTGCTGCCATGTGAGGGGGGCCGGGAGAGGAGCTGTGGTGGCTCTGACCCACACAGGAGTCACCTAATTGGCTGTCATGGACAGCGGGGACCGGAGCAGCGGCGCTGTTGCTGCTGACGATTACAGAGGCGGGAACACCCACAGGGGGCGTGGCCTCGCTCTCCGTTTGATGGAGCTGCTCCTGATAGGAGTACATTTACCATTTCAAAGGGAAGGAGGAAGGAGATTGGAGGGAAGGGGGGTTAAAAACACATCACATTGAGCATGTTATCAAGTAGTTAATGTGTTCACTACAGGCACAACTCAACGTACAAACTGTGATACAAATCTAAGACACTCTCACAAACCCCGCTCTTTTCACCTACATTGCTTTTTGACTTAACATTAAAAAAGCACAACTTTAAAGGCATGAGATGGTTTTACCTTTGTCTCTAAATTTGGTTTATTGTGCTGTTGTGAGATCAACCGCCATAAAAAATTGTCCATGTTAGTCGGGCTGCACAATTACTCAATTTTCAATTGTGATCACAATTTTGGTTGGCAATATTTACATTTTAAATATGGGCTCTGCACTCTAATAGTGTATTTATTCAGTTAGCCTTTGCTACATTTTAAATTCTTGGGTTAATTTTTTAACTTATAATTCAATTTTAAAGCTTAATTTTGCACTGTAAACTTTACACATATTGTTTGTTTAAAAGCAGTGCAATAAAAAAACAGATTATTTCCCTAATCAGAAAAACAATTGCAGGTATAATCGTGATTACATTATTGATCAAAATAATCATGATTATCATTTATGGCCATAATTGTCCAGCCCTACATATTACACATACTTTTGTTAATGTGTTCCAGAAAAAATCATGCAGGTTTTGCCGGGTTGCCAAGATGCTACTGTGTGAGAACGATGATGTCATAGCACCCATGCATACCTCATTGGCACATGCGCTCTGATCTGAGCCAAACAATAATGGTGGATAACATGCGTGTGACTGAGCTGAAAATACAGCAAAATCTATATCGTCCGCATCCAAAGATTATCAAGCAACATGATGAATGGGTTTGCTTATTTGTAAGAGTAAATAAACCACTTTTTATTTGTTGAAAAAATGTATTTGGTATGAAGTAGTATTATGAATTGAACCGAGGGCTGGGCGATATGGATCAAAACTCATATCTTGAAATTTTTTCTGAAAATGGAAATACATGATGAATCTAAATATTTTTAACTCGGTAAAGCCTTACCAGAAAGACAATTCTGGGTTAAATTTGCTGATGCAAAATGCCACACAGGTACATTTATTAACAAACTGCTGCACAATGTGTGTCACTTTTTTTAAATTTTTTTTTAATTAGGGACAGCACGTGTGAGTGAGTTCTGTAGAGCGGCTTGTTTAGGGTAAGGTCTGGGTTAGGACGCACTCAGTAATCATCTAACTGTGCTTTTCATGCTGTTCTGAGAAGTAGCGACTCCTAAAACAAGTCTTTTAATACAAATTAAGCTATAAAATAAAAATGTCATACGCGATATTATAATCGGCAAAATAGAAATCTCGAGTGAAGCTTGCCTATTACAATAAAATTTTTGCTATTAGTTAAGATTGGTTGTTTGTGACATTTTGGTGGCTTCTCACATCACCACCCCTCTTATAAAAACTGACAACTGTGGACTCTGCAATCTGTGGCGAGGTGGATAATAGTGAATAGAGAGGTACAGTGAGTATTAAGTATATAGTTAGCCTATCATGGATTGTTCTTTGGAAATTTTATAGTATAGACGGGGCATGTCTTAACTGCTCCAGGAGCCATGCCCATAATTAAGGCATTTTTTGAATGACCAGGGGTTTAGTTACTCTTTAACAGATCATGTCCAATCACTTCAGAGTGTCTAAAAAAGAAAGAAGTTGATAAGTAGGCGACTAACATGAAGAAAGAGACACCGACCTGTTGCAGGAACATCTGTAGAGACTCCTGACTCAGGATCATGCTGGAGCCTTGGTTTGTGAACAGTAGCCTCCCTGGACTGTGCTGAGCCTGAGGGGGAACCAGCCCCACTGCGGTGACGGAGGAAGGGGTGGAGACGGACATTGACGGCGAGGATGCTGTGGCGGCGGTGGACACGGCAGAAATCGGCTGCATGGTCATTAAGGAGGGCTGTTGCATGAGCGGCTGAGCTGGATGAGCCGCTGCTGCCGCCTGGTCTGTGACCGAGTCTCCGGGTTGGCCTTGAGTCCCGGTCGTTGCTCCCGTGCTGCCCGGGACTCCACCCGGATGCTGCTGCTGCAGGGCCGGCTGGAGGCTGACGGCTGGACTCAAACCCTCCATCTGGCTCAGCATGGTTAGCGAGTTCTGGATGGGCATGCCCTGAATGACCGTCTGGGCGTGACCCGAGACAGTGTGAGTGGTCGTCTGACTTTGGCTCTGCGCCAATGACACGGGCATTTGAAAGAGGGTGGGCGTGCCCATCTGGCCGGGCTGGAGCTGAATCGGGCCAGAGAGAATGTGAGCTGCTCCTGGGTGGCCTTGCGACGTCAACACTTGACCTAGGTTAATGTTTTGGTTTGTAGTTAAAATCTGATTTGCTATGAGTTGCCCTCCGGGTCCCTGGCTGGTTATGATGTGGCCGCCAGGATGCTGCGTCAGGATCTGCCCACCGGCTTGTAGCTGGGGCAGGAGAAACTGATGGTTCTGACCTTGGAGAACAGTCTGAGAGGGAATAACGATGCTGTTGGATTGGTTTAATAGATGTACGCTAAGGGGCTTTCCAGAGGGCTGTGCTCCTTGCTGCTTAAACAGGGTTTGTTGGAACTGGGGGCCCTGCGTGCCGGCCTGAGTGCTTAGTACCACGTTGGAGCCTGGCTTTCCTGTCAGGAAGGCAACGTTCTGAGCAGCAGACACTGGAATTTGTTGCAATCCTACTGTCTTCTGTGTGTCGTTCTGCAGAGCTTGGGGTGAGGGCTGTGGCTGCGATTGCTGTTGCTGCTGCTGTTTGAAGATCTTGGACTGGATGGCTCCTCCCTGTGGAGGTTTGGGCTGAATAGGCGTGGGCGTGCGCTGGATGATGACGTTCTGCATGATTTGGCCTTGGGCTTGCACCTGGGATCCTAATCCTGAACTGAGCTGTGTGCTGCCGAAGCCCACCAGTCCAGTGGGAGCGGTCATTGTGGCGCCGCTGCTGCTGATGGTGCTGCTGACACACACAGCCGGTCCGTTTACAGTCGGAGGGCCCAACGTGGCTTTGTTACCTTGGATGAGGAGTCCACCACCTGAGCCTGTGAGGCCTGTCTGAGAACCAGCACTGGATAGCTCCGGTCCTGACTGGTGCAACTGGTAACCACCCATTGCTTTAGCCAGAATTGGCTGCCCGGACTGATTGATAGTCATGACCGTCGGCTGGCCTACGACTTGTATCTGTCCGATCCCTAAATGTCCCGACTGGCCCCCGTTTGAGAGTGCTTGGATGCTTGAAATGGGTTGAAGTGTCACGTTGCCCAGGCCCACTGGGGGCATGAATGGCTGAACGCTAATGGCCTTGTTCATGACCTGGGATTGGAGCTGAAGGCCCTGCTGAGCCAACACTGACCCCAGCATATCTGCGGTGGCATTGGGGGGGTTGGATGTGGTACCCTGGGCCGACCCAGAGAAAATAGCTGCAGTGTTCCCGCCGATGCCGATTCCTACACCTACTGTGGCGCCTCCAGCGTCAGGCGGCAACGTCTGAACCACCTGTGTGAGGCCTGGGATCCCAAAGGAGCCCAGGTCTAGCTCGGCTTCGGCCTCCTGCAGGCTCTGCTCGGTGATGTTGGCTTCGGCCAAGCTCTGCTGTAGGATGTCGCACGGCTCGTGGTTTGTCCCGATGCCGTTGCTTCCACCTTCGCCGCCTGGAGATCCTCCCAGTATGTCGTCATCCTCCAGGAAGTCCAGGTCCACGCTGACTCTGGGCAGGCCTGCAGAATCACTGGCCGACAGCTGGACTGTTGGCTGCACCTCTGCGACATGGCCCTTAAAACAAAAGGTGGAAGTGAGAAATGTTTGCTTTTCCACATGAAAATGCAAAACCAATGCAAGCCCCACAATGACATCTTATGTCCGATTGCAGCAAATCAAATCTTACCAGAGGTGGACATGTTAGTGAAAAGGGAGGGTATTTGGAGATGCATGCCACATAGATGGATAGAAAACAGCAGGAAAAGAAAAGGGGGGGGGGGGATCTTACTCACCCCAGCGGTGGAGAAGAACGAGCTGGAGGGGTCACTCGAACCATCCAAAAGGTCGTCAGTGTCCAACTACAGACACAAGCACCCAGGATAGGACAGACAGAAACCAAACAAGCAGGCAAAGGTCACCAGGACAGAGAAACATACAAACAAACCATCAAACAGAAAAGGGCAAGAAAAGAACGACACACAGTGCAGAAAAACCCCAGCTTGTAAAGAACCAGTCAAAGGAATATACGCCACAGAGGGGTAAAATGATACGAATAACAGAGCTGGGAAGCGTATTAGTATTAGCACATCTCTTGAATTAGCTTTTAAGAAGGGAGCAAGCTGAATCCACAGATGGTGCAGTTAAAAAAAAAAAAAAAAAGAGCAAAAATCATTAGTTGGGAAGAGCAGCTTTAAAAGGGTTAAACAATAGCTGTGAGGGATGCAGGTTTTAGGGTGTGAAAAGTCACAAACAGAGACTCCTTTTTCCAGACTCCTATTTTTAAAACACATGGACAAATAGACCTCACGACACTTCAGTTTTATTTCTCTACTTACGTGGGTCTCAGATCCATGAAGAAAGTCATTCAGAGCTTCTGGGTCACTGCAGGGGATAAAAAATATTCACACAAAGCATCTAAAAAAACTGTTTACTGTAGGTTCAGAGTAGGTCTTACCAAATTACATCTAGAAGGCACCTGCCGTCTTCATCATCCATGACAACTGCGCAGAAAAAACAAGATTTGAATTAGAAACCTAACCTTTTGAATTAAATTACTAATTTAAACTACAGTCATTTATGATACACGTCTGTTATGCGTTTACTACAGCTAAACTCTGCTGGTTTTTGACACAAACTTGCACCAAATAATCTCATAATAAGCTTATAACTTGTTTGGACACATCAAAGCAGGTCGAATTAAAAAGACTGGCCCAGCTTTACAGAAAAGTCTCTGATTTTCACACACAACCATCGCTCATATTTACAGTGAATGGTCTGAATAAAGAACATATTCATGGCAGTGACAGTTTCTTGGACAACAGAACATTGAAAACACTACTTGATCTGATGACGCTTGACATTCAAATGCTAGGGGAAGAACTCGAAGCAGCAGCCTGATACTTGGTTTGATGCAGTTTGTGTGGATCTATAAACCGCGCCTCATCACAAACTACCTGAGAATTAATGCTGATCGTGTCCTTTTCTTTATGACCACAGAGCAGCCGTCTTCTGACAGAGATTTCTGACTCCATAGCCGTATCTGACGATACGATTGACAATTCACATGTCACGACATGATATATACCGATACTAAACAATACGCGATATCAATAATTACAAATTTCACCTTTAAAAGTACAAAACAGTATGAAATACAATTTATTTTTTTACTTGCAAGAACAAGTAACTAACAGGAATTCAAGTCCCAATATCAAAAACAAGTGGTATGTTTATCAAACTGTCAAATTCCATTTTTTTTTTTTTAAGTTTAACTTCTGCTTCTACAACAAATTCTGATTCCGTTTAGTTGCTAAATTCTTAAAAAAAAAAAAAAAAATTATCACATACATCTATAAAAGTGCCCAGTATTTTTATGAAAATAAACTGCAATCAACGTCAAGCTAAAATGCATTGAGGAGTGAGGTAGTTTAACAAGGTCTGATGTGGTTCACTGACACCTAGCCACCGGGCGTTTACGTGCTATGCTAATGTTAGCACAATTAAATGTTTTTTCTGTTAAAATTTTTATTTTTTTTTTTAAATCAATTTGGACATTCGAGTTGAAATATTGCAATATATTGCCAAATCAATTTTTTCTTACACCCTCAGTATCTAAGAAAGGCAAATAGTAGCTGGAGCTGCAGATTTACGGTCTCAACAGCACCTCTTATCAAACCTCTACACATGAGTGAGGGCTAATATACGGCAATGCATGTTTTTTTAAATAGTTAACACTAATTTATTTGTGAGCTGAAAAAAATTATATACTGCTTGATATAGTAACAAAATTTTAAAAACTAACACAAAAATACTGTAATACTGTGTGAAAAATCACTTTCACAACATCTTTTGGTTGAACAGGAATAAGGAAGTCTATTACTTCTAAGACAAATAATTGAGTTTTCTAAACTAGAATTTTATCCACATATAATAAATAATTTTGAAAAGAACAAAAAAGTTTTGATTTATTTAGGAAAACAAAAAAACCAAACAAAAATGTTATGATTTCTAATATGTTTATGTGGCTATTATATTATTACACAACACATTTAGAATAACATATCTAGGCTGGGATTTAAATTGTACATCAAATCAATGGTAATTAAAAAAAACAATCTAATACTTAAGTATAAAGACATTTTAGCCTGATCAGTTTTTGAATAAATACAGTGCAATCCATTACGTTAACACACCCTGCATTCACCTTCATTTTTAGAACCTTTTTCAGAATAGTGACAGATAGTGAAAAGCAACTGAAGCACTCAAGACTCGATGCAAATCAGCAACAAGACACCAGGGAAGTTCACAAATGATTATCTGAGGTGTTAAAGCCACAAGTCAGAGAGTCAGCAATAGCAATACTTATTTAAATACAAGAAATAGGGAAAAAAAAGATACCTTTAACCGTTTTCTAATAATAAATGGTCCAATCATTACAGCAGCTGTTAGAAGCAACCTAATCATGATGATAAATCTCATCTCAACGGAAACAAAAGAAATGACGAAGCTTTTGAAAATATTTCTCACACCAACACCCACTGATAAAGGTTCAAAACATCAACAATAAATGGAGACAACAACAGAAAACAACTAAAAAAAACACCATTAATTACTGAGGTAAAAATCCCCTGGTGTGGTCAAAATGTCATGCGTGTAATGATCAATATATTGCATAAATTAGTCTTTTAGGTGACTTGTCAGATGTATAAAACATTAAACCTGTCAACCTTTAAGCTAGTGAGCCTGTGAAAATGTCCCAAGTAATTTTGGACAAAATAATCTGAAACAACAATGCACTTCGAACCAGGAAGCAGAATCAGATACTTTTTTTGGTATCGCATGTTAGTCTTTCATTAATTTATTAGTCAAGACTCACCAAAGCTGCAGAGTAATAGCCTTGACGACGAGCAAATTTTAGCACGTTAACAGTCCCATAGATTCCCAACAGTAAAACAGAGGGATTCACATTAATAAATTAAATTTATAAACATCCACCACCCAAAAAAAAAAGCATGATCTGAAGCCACGCTTATATCACTCACCCTCTAAAGACAGTGATGTAAAATGCTGTGTGACTAATGTAGGTTACATTCTAAAAACGAATCTGTCTATTTGCATACCAAACAAAAGCGTACAGGCTTAACCTGAGAGAGCTGATTTCAAATTCAGTGATTATTTAACAATCAACATTCTTTTTTATATAAAAAGAAATTGATAAAAAAATAACAAAAAACATCATCTCTAAATTAGGCACTTGCGTGAACGTGTTTCTACTTGGCGAAATATTGAGATTCAAGATATATTGAGTTTTATATTTATTTATATATTAGAACAGCATGACAAGCACAGTTAGATGAATTGATGAGTACGTCCTATCTTCCACTAAACAAGCCACACTACAGAACTCACTCACACGTGCTGTCCCTTACAGAAGAAAAAGCCAAAAGCGGCACATATTGTACAGCTATTTGTTAATAAATGTGCCTTTGTGGCATTTTTCATCAGTTAATTCAACCCAGAATTAAATAAAAATTATTATTAAAAATTATTTGAGTGACCACTGCCTACATTGATGGAGATCACCTTTCACCTTTGCCAAAGTGAAAGTCTTAATGTCTTATTTCTTGCGTGTATTTGATTTCAACTGTAGGAAAGCTGGACCTCTTTGACCTCACGTTGCAAAGGGAAATCTTAATTCCAACTAATATCAGTTCAAATTAACAGAGATAAGTGTTCAATATTGAGGAATTTCAGCATATATATATATATATATATATATATATATATATATATATATATATATATATACATACAGCTTGGATCTTTAGATGATTCAAGTTGTATTACATAGACATCAAGAGGCGCAATCCGTATTGATTTCCACTATACGTGGGAAGAATCTATATGTGAAGCTATCCAGGGATGCAGCAAACTTTCTACGAGCTGAAAATTGGAGAAACATCGGACAGCACCTGACAACAAACTGAAAACGCGCGGTTTTTACATCGCCTTCGAATAATCCCAGTACGAGTTCTCACTGGGTTCTCTGCAGTTCCCAACAATCTAAAAGTGTGAGCACTTGGATTTAAGGAAGCAAACACATTCCCGAGGTAATGCAGTGCAGGCATTCCCGGTAACTGATGAGGAAAGGCAGCGGATTGTAGCCCATGACTCGATCCTATGAATGGAGCCTCTGCAGCGGCTTTGGACAAGCTAGCTGCTGTTTTTAAATAGCCTTCCGCGAATCTGTGACTAAACTTCAACGCTTAGGCGTCTCCCATAAGGCAAAACTCACATCGGGACTTACATTATATTGAATATTCAACTTAGTAGTCCAATTTGAGTGCCGTTTGTCTTTATTTTGGTGCATTTGAGTTGACTTTCGATAGCTTAGCTAGCTAGCATGCTAACACCAAGCAGCTATCAACAAGACGCAGAGCTAGCTCGGAGCCTTTGACATTCAAAACAAACCAACGAGCGACACAAATTAAACAGCAGCTCGGAGCGACAGCACCGAAACCCAGTCGGAACCGAGCGGGGACCTTTCCTTGTTATCGTGATCTTTAAAAGGCAGCTAGCTACTCTTTCCTGCGAGGTAAATATGAGTTAATGTAGGAATAGTCTTGGATGAGGGGGGAATGCTTGGGAATTCGGTGAGAGAACAGCCGGTTCGGTGGGTTATGCAGAGTTGTATGGTAGAGTTTACGGTGTGGGTGTAGCTTTGGATGTGTGCGCAGGCGGTGTTTGTTCGCACATGTGACACTTTGGCGCTTTTATGGTAGAAATTGTGACATTTTAACAACAAACTCACCAAGACGATCGACGAGCGGGCAACGCGGGGTCTCCAGGACAGCCTCGCACGGGCTGCTGCACAGGACCCGACGACAGGCAGGAAACGGCAGGCCGCCGCCGTGCCTGTTTAAAAAGTTGTTATTCTTTTTACCAAGCGACACTCCCCGTAGAGTACATTTCATTTAAACACGCAGACTGGGTTACCCACATTTTTTTTTTTTTAAACACGGTCTCTTTTGTTTTTATTATACATATTGGTATATTCTGTGTCTGTTTTCTCATTACGTGGATTCCACAGCGGATCATGTTCTTTCAGTCCTATGTCTCCTGTGTCCTCCTTACTACTCACACCAGTGGCCTGTATGCCTTGTCTTCCATCCTTAGCATCAATTTCCCCTACATTAGAGTTTGTTATTCAGGTTCCGATTAGCGTTTCAATTCGATTTCATTCTAGTCACAGTTCAATTTTACTCGACTATGGGAAAGATTCTCAAATGTATTAATGTGTACAACTCATCACTGTAACCTGACAGCTTTGATTGTTGTGTATATTCTGTTATTGTTTATCTTATTTCATTTTTTTCTACTGTAATGTATGCACTCTTATTTAATTAACAGATTTGTACTTAATTATGTAGGTTTTTCTTTCTCTTCCTTTGTTTAGTGTGTATTCTTTTTATTTGTAGTATTTATTAAGCCTCTGTAATGCATAAAGTAGTTTGTCCCTGGGATAAAGTAAAGTATTAATGACTCTGATTCGGATTAAGAATTGAGCCCACAGTATTATTAAACATGGTAGAAAAGACACATGACATTATTAATTTTTTAATTATTTTATGAAACCATATTGGACCATTTAATGGCGGAAAATGCTAATAGAGAGTTTGGTCCTAGCCCCCTTTAACCCAACTTGACAGATCAATCCTGACACTCAGTTTTCCCATTTTTTTCTAAATTCCTGGCGGACTGGTTTGTTGTATTTGTATGTACTAGTGCAGTGCCAATGCCCGTAGAAAGTATATCTTGCTATAGAAAAGTGGGAGTTTAAGTAGCTTTTTCATGGATGTTTACATGGGAGCTTTAATTCCTCTTCAATTCAAAATAAAAGTTAAATCCTCTTTAAACTGACTTTGTGGTGTCCCAATCCCATATTGATATCGGATATCGGTCCGATATCAGCCAAAAAACGAATATCGGATTTTATTGGACTGCATCTAAAATCTCCGATATATATTATATTCATTCAATTGTAGAATACTGCAGATATTATGTTGAAGGTTAACATTTATGTAACTAATTGGCTAGTAATAAATCATTTTTCTCATACCTACCGTTGCTGACTATTGCTTTCTGTTTGAGTAACATCACTTGAACCTTTTCTAGCATTCCTAAAACTATGTATGATTTATTCTGATATTGGTTCAGTTTTGGAAGTGAAAAACTACAGAGGACATCCTGACTTGTGAACACTCAATTCCTAATGCAAATTTTATTCCATATCCTGTCAACATTAAGCTGTTCTAACTTACTCCTGGGTTACCATGACTACCTGTCAACATTGAGCTGTTCTGCAAAGCTGCATTTAAGACAATTTTTATGAAACAATTTAGGAACGGTATCATTGCTGTCCAAACAAATCTGACGTTGTACACCCTTAAACCAAGCAGTAGCCATGTTGAAAGTTTCAGCTCAATCTCAGCCTGATTTGCAGAGATATTTGAGGAACAGACAGAGACAAATATTTCTTGCTTTATAGATAGATAGATAGATAGATAGATAGATAGATATATATGAGCTAAAGTCAGCAATGTAACATCCAAGTTACATTTTCTGTAATGCTTATGACGGAGGGATTTAAAAAGAAATGTTGATTTCAAACTCTGTTTAATGTTGATATTAATACATTTAAAATTATTTTAATGTTCTCTAAGTGCTGCACTTTTAATCATGTAAAGCACATTGAATTGCTTTGTATATAAAATACACTATAGAAAGAAATTTGCCTTACATTGCCTACTTTCTATGTAGTGTCTGTCTCTGATGCTTTTACTCAGCTTCTAACAAGCTTTCTTCAGTTTCTTTCTCAATATTACCTAGGTGTTTTTAATTGTTGCATAATGCATAGTGTGAATTTGTCCCTGTGTTTCTGTCTGACTGAGATACTTTAAATAAAGGTTGTTTTTTTTTCTTAAAAAAAAAATAAAAAAAAACATTTATGAGTAAAACATGTATTTTGAAGTAGTTTTTATTGAATCACTAGGTTTACAATATGTATGGCAACATTATCACAACATGAGCAGAAACGATTCAGTTGGAATATTAAAGGGTATTAGGTAAGAATATCAGAAAGGGTAAAAAGAAAAAAACATATTTAAAAGTGATTATAAAAATAAAAAGCACAAAAAAACACTTTTATTTGATATCTACTTTTACCTGGCTTAGGGATTAGTGGCCAGAACACAAGCATACAACAAATATAGCTATTGTTTTGGTAACTTGGGATACTTATGATTATGATATTATATTAATTACATTTGGGGTTGATTTAATAATCTTTTTTTTACGAGATTATAGTATTGCAACATGTTACTTTCCTCTGTTATTAAGATTTATTTCAAAAATTGTAATCTTCCAATGAAGGAATTGACAATATAAAAACAACTGTTCCTAACTAACACATTTTGGACCAGAATAAATGAGGAATGGCCAATAGTGTCACTGTCAAAACCTCTATTTTGAATAGTGTTTTCAGAAGATTTAAAGATCGATGTTCATTATTCTAAAATGTCAATGAAAGGCACAGAAAGCAGGCCACAGAGTAAAAACGAACACTTTTAGAAGAGGAAGGAACCATGGTCATGATGGGAATGTAAAAAAAAAAAAAAATGTTAGAAGTATTGTCACATATTTGGAATGTATCAAAATGATATGGAATAATGTGTTAAGATGATTTATTCAAACAACTTTTTCAGGAAATTTACTTGGAGAAATAACTCATACGGACACGTCAAAGTAAATTTCAAAATAAAATTCCTGCAAATGACATCATATTATGTATTTAAAAAAAGATGACAAAATGAACTTGCTGGAATTCTTATGTATCAAACGAATATATAAAAAAATATGTACATTTTCAACAATATTGCATATAACTTAAATAAAAACACACTTTCCAGCATTTTTTCATCAACTTACGCTATTATAATTAATACTTTTTACTTTAAAAATTCGTAGTAGTCCTGTTTACACACTGGTATTTGCACACGTTTTAACAAAAATATTGTTACAAAACATAAAAAAACATATTTTTCAAACTCGGACTTTATTCTGAAGTCCGAGTACATCTTGTTTCTTCTTCTGGTGTCACGTGACAGAGCCCTGGGCTGCTGATGTAGAAACTGTTAGCCGCTGTTAGCTGTACTTTGTACATTTTTGTCTCCACTCGTTTCCCTGTTAAACCCAGCGACATGGACAACAGCGGGAAAGAGAAAGAAGCGGCTGCGCTGATGGCGGAGGCCGAGAAGAAAGTCAGGTCGTCGCAGTCGTTCTTCGGTGCCATGTTTGGGTGAGTAATAATAATGGCTAATGTCAACTCTCCACTAGTAGCTAATGTTCGCCACCGAGGCGGAAGGCAGCGAGCCGTCATCAACAACACTGCTGAACTTTAACAGTCAGTTCATGTCATAACATGAAGATACGACGCTGTATTTCAGAGCCCTGAGTCTACACAAAGGTTATAAGAGTGAAATATGAGTATTTAGTGGAATTTTTTAGCAACAGCTCTTTGGGTAAAAAAAAACAAACAACTGGTAAATACAACATCGGACCAAATAGGAAAATAAAGACAGCTTTAGCGCCATCTCCTGTTATACAGTAATGCTCACAGGTCATAGTACGATGGCGTAATAGGTCCACATTAAAATATTGTTAGGAGATTAAAGTTGTATTATTTCGAGATCTTTTTATTTTTACTTTGTCTGCACATGCTGTCAAATGTCAACACTACAAGAAGCGTGATCTTTTTAAGACAGCAATGCATGTTTTGTTATTGCAATTAAATAAATGAATTTATTTTATTGCATAATTGTGACCATCACCAGCCCTCCCTAAGGAAGGGTAAGAAACACTTTTTTAAAGGGAGGATGTAAAAAGAGAGGGCAGTGTTACACATAGGTGAGGGGGAGGGGGGAAGGGAACAGGGAGGAGAGACCCAAGGTAGGAAATTGAAAGGGTGGGGAAGAGTTGATTATTTTAAAGTGAGATGTGAAGTTGTAGCTGTGCACATTGTGTTTATTGTGTTGTGTAATCAAGCCAGTCTGGTGACAAGTGTGAAGCTTAGCTATAATGGTGGTGGCCATGGACAGAGGGAAGGAGTGAGTGGTAATACCGAGAACAGGTATTTGGGATCAACGTGTCTAAGGTTAAGCTCAGTGCGAGTTTTATCCTACAGCCCAAGGCGTGCCAGTGCATCGTAGACCAATGTATGTGCAAGAACCGCTACTGTAAACCGAAGTGCCGCCCAGAGCCTGAAGATGCAGCCAGGCCAGCAGAAATAGCGAGGGCCACGGAGCCCCAGGGATGACGACCGTATCCCCAGCCACTTAGGGCGCCATGGGGAACCTCCAAGTCGCTCCGCCGGCCTCCAGGTGCACCAGCCGAGCCCCCCGGAGCGCCCCAGATCACCTTTTATTGATGCTGCCTGCGCGATGAGCCTTAGTTATTGCTAAAGTCAGGCCCCCCATTGCGACTTTAATCTAATTAAATTACGACTTTATACTCTAAATATTACAACTTTAATCTTCGTAGTGCTCAGATTTATTTGAATTTTAACGTGGCCCTAATACGCCGTCATATAAAAGAAAAGTGGAAAAAACACTTTTTTCTGGATCGTTCATGGCTTTTTTTGACTGTATGTGCAGCAGCTGTTTCACATTTCCTTCAAAGATGCCTTTTGCTAGTTTTCCTTCCTCTGAGAATCTGTGCTTTCTGTGCAGACATTTTATCTTCCTCCAAGAATGAATGAACACCATACCAACTATCACTCCCAGATGTTTTGTTTAGCTTAGCTAAACAAATATATGCCTGACCATATTTTAATTTCCCCCCCAAAAAAGGACATTTGGCACTTAAATTTAAAACTGAGCCCTCTTTTGATAAAAGGTTTAATTGACATTAAAAATAGGTCTATAGTTTGAGACTTTTGCAGGGGTTCTCAACCTTTGGACCGAGAGACACTGAGAGGGGGTCACCAGATGCCTTCAAGAAACTAGGAATATTATATTTACCCTTTTTCTGCAACCACACCAAACTTGCCCTTTGCCTTTTTTTTAATCACTTTTTCCTGCCATATTTTTTGCTCTTTTTAATGTATTTTTGCTTCATTACTCCCACATTTCTCCACTTTCAAGATATTTTCAGCCCTTATAAACCCTTTGCACCTAATGTTGCATATGTTGACCTATTATTGTCACTTTTACCCTCTTTTCTCCATTTATCATGCTTATTTTTGCCAATTTAACGACATTCATGATTTGTCGTGAACATTATTTTCCAGTTTAAACTAATTGTTCCATTGTTGACACTTAGAACCAGTTTAACTACTTTTTCTGTCCATTTTTGGCTACTCTAATTTGCAACTTTTAACAAATTTCTGTGGTTTTTTAAATCTAATTTCACCACCTTTTCCACACTTTTTGGTCACTTTTAATTCATTTTTTTTAAAATTTCTGATTAAAAGACGGATTTTGATTATGTACCATGGTACAACTAATACACTTCCTACTACTGACTTTTTGAAATTTCTGTGTGTTTGTTGTTTGTTTTATTGCACTTTGGCCAAATGTGGATATTTTAAAGGTTCCTTATTTATGTGAATAAATTCAGATATTCACTAAAATGGTTGTTCTGCCACACAGGGGTTCCTCCAAAGTGGAAGAGGCCTGCGACATGTTGGTGAGAGCAGCCAACATGTACAAAATGGCCAAAAACTGGTGTGGTAAGATGACAAACTCCTAGATTTGTTTACAAGTCTGCATATTTTGAGTTGAAATGATGTTAACATGCAGTGTTGTGGTTTTCAGCGGCGGGAAACGCCTTCTCCAAAGCCGCTCACCTTCACCTGCAGATGCAGAGCAAACACGACGCAGCGACAAACTTTATAGACGCGGGAAATGCCTTCAAAAAAGCTGATCCACAAGGTGACCAGTATTCATCTTCTCCTGTAACTATCTGTAGTAATCTAAACCATATTCAATATAGGAGCTTGTTTTAATGTGTGTGTTTTTTTTTCTCCGACAGAGGCAATAAACTGCTTAAACAGAGCTATTGAAATTTACACCGATATGGTGAGTTTGTAAGGTGAAAGTTAGAGTTTTACTCATTTAAAGGTATGTGTCACAATCATATTTTGTATTTTCTAGGGTCGTTTCACCATCGCAGCTAAACATCACATCACTATCGCTGAAATATACGAGACAGAGTTGGTGGACATCGACAAGGTTTGTATCACACAGTCGTTCCATCCGTTAAATGTAGAGCCCCTGATTTTCTATTTCAAATTTTCCCAAATTCAATTTCATTGTGGTAAACCCTTTTCCGTATGATTGAATTTCTTTAATTTGACGTAAATACTGACAATACAGGAAACGACAAAGGTTTTTGTGTATTTTTGGAGCCATTTTGTATTTTTCTATCATATTTTTTTGTGTGTTTTTTTTTTTTAATCATTCTGCATTTTTGTTGGTTGTTTTGAGTTTTTGCAGTCATTTTTGTGTGTTTTTGTTGTTCTATTGTGTGTTTTTGGAGTCATTTCTTGTTTTTACTCTGGGGCTGCACAAAACAAGGGCTACATGTGTGTTGCCCACACCTGTCCTAAAAGAACTGTCTCAAAATCAGGATTTTTTTGCATGCATTTTTTGGTTTTCACGTTTGTATCGAGTATTACTGTCTGGTGTTATCATGTATCCTCAATGTTTTTTGTTTTTCAGGCTGTCGCTCATTATGAACAAGCAGCAGATTATTACAAAGGCGAAGAATCCACCAGGTGACTGTTTCCCAGAGAAACACAATTCCTCTGATTTTAATTTAGTTTACCTTAATTATCATATTTACAAATTCCACTGTGTACTACTTTATTGATTATTTTGAAACGCGTAAACATTAATTATTTTTTTAGTTTTGTCACAACATAATAAGAATGAAGAAAATTACATTTAAAGCTAGGGTAGGCGATTTTCTCCAGATACACTTTTTAAGTTTTTGGTTGAAATTGTCTTTATGTCCAGACAGAAATTAAGATCTTATCTTATGTGCTCTGAAAAAGAAACTAAGAAAAGTTAAAGGTAAAGGCGGAGCCATCAGGGAGACTACATCCAAAATTATGTAAGCTTTTGAAAATCGCCTACCCTACCTTTAACGTGTAGAATTTCTACTATTTTTTTACTGCTTGTATTTGGTGTCTGTGTATGAGCTCATAATGGTTAAATTAGCTGTAATTACCTAATTATCCTACATGGTGGCACTGTTTCTTCCGATAACAACCTGTCACTTTTCATGAAAAAAAAACAAAAAAACTGGAAATATTTAATTGTTTCTTTACTGTTTCTTAATATTTTATCTGTTTTAATGAGTTTTGTATTGTCTGTCTTCTCAGTTCAGCGAACAAGTGCCTTCTGAAAGTAGCCACGTACGCCGCTCAGCTGGAGCAGTATCCAAAAGCTATTGAAATCTACGAGCAGGTGACGTGTGTGTGTGTGTGTGTGTGTTCGTCCTCCGCTGAAGGAGGTGCCGCAGAGACTAATGTGAGGAGAACTGTGCTTTGTCTTAAAGGTGGGAACCTATGCAATGGACAGCACGCTGCTGAAATACAGCGCCAAGGACCATTTCTTCAAGGCAGCGCTCTGTCACTTCTGTATAGACATGCTTAATGCTAAAGTGAGTCTGCACGTTTCTCCGATGTTCTTTGATTTGTAATTATTTATTACACCCTGAACCAGGTGCCAGTTCATCAGTTTTAGATTTTTATATTTTTGCTTTTATTTCTGTTTGTCATGTGTTTGCTCGGGCTGGTTGATATGAACCAAAAATCACATCTCAATATTTTTTTTGTCAAAATTTTACCACAAAGAGGATTTTGGGTCAAAGTCAAGGGTGCAAAAATGTCACACGGGAACTTTTAGTTAAGGGTACCAGTAGTGGAAATGTTTTTAACAAAACATATGTTTAATGTATTACCAATAAACAAAATTTGTGCACCCTTTTTTGAGGAATAAACTATAGGGAGCCGCCATTTCAGTTGGCTGTTGCTAGGCAACAGTTTCTTAACAATGGCAGTGTAAAGCCAATGGTTGTTATAGCAAAAAGAGAAAAACCCTCTCAGAAGCATTTTTTTTGCAAGTCAGTTATCAAGACATTGGCTCCATAACAGGTTCCAAATAGTCCTTTTAATGCATTTTTTTAATAAAAAAACAAAAGGTGCACATATTTTATTCATTGGTAATACTGTATATTAAACACATTTTTGTTATATACATTTCCACTACAGGTATCCTTTAACAGTACAGTACAGAACAATATCATCATGTTACCCACTTTAGTTTCTGTCTCTATGGGACAGCACGTGTGAGTGCGTTATGCAGTAAGGGTGGGGAAAAAAATTGATTTTACGATTTATCATAATTTTTTTTGGTGCCAATTTAAAAAATTGATTCTGCTTCCCAGTATCCATTATTTATTTATTTATTTTTTATTTTTTCCAATTGTATTTTTCACATTTTCGTGGGCAACCACTGGGTGGCGGTAATGCACCAACAAGTGAGTGCAAACCAAGGAAGACTAGCAGCATGAAGAAGCTGTAATTTCCCTTTAGCAAACCTGCACCTGTATGATTTAAATCAAAAGTATGGACATACTTTGATCGATTTTAATGGCGAACGGATTTAGACACGACCAAAGCTGTGTTAAACTCTGCTCTGGAAAAGTAGCGCATTGTTAACACAATGAACATTACTGCTCATCTTGTCCGTCACCATCCGAACATGAAGCCTGAGCAGCAAGATTAGACACCCGGCAGCAGACCAACAAACCCTGGATGGGATGTTGAATAAACTTATCCAGGTGATGAAGCCAGTCAAGGTGTCTACGTGCATCATGTCAGATGAGGTGGAAGGCTGGTGGCTGTTGCGTCGTGGAGCAAATCAGCTGTGTGCCACGGTGCGAACGTCAGCTGCAGCTTGTGAAATGAAACTCTGACAGACGTCCACGCTGGTCAACTGTTTTAACACTGTGTCCAATGTAAAGCCACGGCTTGATCACACTACAGAGTAAATAACAAGTATAACATTGATGACAGATGATGATAACGACTAATGTGCACTGATCATTTCTGAATGTAAGAAGTTCATAAAATCAGGCTCGCCACACAAACAAACGTTAATCTGTCTTTAGTATGAGGGGAAAAAATATATAATTTAACTGTGGCTCAGACAGAAAAATGAGGCAGATCTTCACACTGCAACAGGAAGGAGAGACTCAAGAAAGAAAATTGAAAGGGTGGGGAAGAGTTGATTATTTTAAAGTGAGAGTGAGATGTGAAGTTGTAGTTGTGCATATTGTGCTCATTGTGTTGTGTATTCAAGCCAGTCTGGTGACAAGTGTGAAGCTTAGGTATAATGGTGGTGGCCATGGACAGAGGGAAGGAGTGAGTGGTAGTACCTAGAACAGGTATTTGGGATTGTGTCTAAGGTTAAACCCAGTACGAGTTTTATCCCACAGTCCAAGCCGTGCCAGTGAATCGTAGACCAATGTATGTGTATGAACCGCTACTGGGCCCGAAGATGCAGCCAGGTCAAAGAGCGGGCCCCTAGATGCCCCCAAGGTCCCAAGCTGAGAGGCAACCACCGCAGCAGTATTTATTTACTGTTTAATGTTTTTTCTCTTTTTATGCAGCTCGCTGTGCAGAAGTACGAGGAAATGTTCCCGGCCTTTTCAGATTCAAGAGAGTGCAAGTTGTTGAAGGTAAGGTTTGGGTTTGAACTTTACTGCTCAACCTTTTTATTAACAATACATTCCCTTTATATATTTGTTCGTTTCCTCCATTTTTGATCCCAATTCCTTGTGTTTCTGGTTACAAGAAGCTCCATGCAAACAGATATCACAGTGTCAACACCAATATTGTTAATAAAAACCACTGATATAAAATAACTCATTGTTAACTCATTGAAGGCGGTTTATTTTGTCTGCCTCGTAGACAAGAACAAAGAAATTAAGTCCATTTTGTAATGTAAGCCTTAACACTAAACAGTCATTGAGTGTCAGACCTGTTTCTGTTATTGTGAAATAACCATGGAACTAAACATAACAACCCTGGATCAACCTGTCACTGAGAATGTTCATGGACATAATATTTTCATTTAAATGTTCGCCTGCACTACTCATCAATGCACCACTGCACTATTATCTTATTATTATTATTGTATTTTTATTTTATTTCATTATTATTATTATTATTATTATTATTACTATTATTAATATTATTATTATTATCTTATTTTATTTAGTTTGCACATATTAGTCTAACTACTCTTTCTATTTATGTATATACTTCTTTTTAATTTATTTTTCTTTATTCTAGTTGATTGTTATTATTTAATGTTACACTATCAGAGAGAGCACAGTTCACCAAGACAAATTCCTCGTGTGTATTCAATACATTACTTGGTCAATAAAGTTGATTCTGATTCTGATTCTGATGCTACCTTTAAACAACCTTCGTTACTGTCCGACGTGTCTCATTTACATCATGTTTTTAACTGAAGAAGCAGATGAAAAACCAAATGACTGCTTGGGTTTCATTCGCTGATCATGCCACTGCTTTTTTCCCCTGAACTGAAGAACGGTTAGAAGAATCTTGAATTCTATTCTATATTTTATGGGAAGCCAATGCAGAGAGGCTAATACAGGAGTAATGTGATCTCTTCTCCAAGTTTTAGTCAGTACACGTGCTGCAGCATTTTTGAACCAGCTGAAGTGTCTTAAGCGACTTGCTCGGGCAGCCTGCTAAAAGAGAATTACAATAATCCAGTCGAGAGGTAACAAAAGCATGAACTAGCTTTTCGGCGTCGCCCTGAGACAGGATAGATCTGATTTTAGCAATGTTACGGAGATGAAAGAAGGCAGTTCTTGAAGTTTGTTTTATGTGAGAGTTGAAGGATAAATCCTGATCAAATAGAACCCCAAGGTTTCTAACAGTTGTGCTTCGTGCCAGAGTAATGCCATTAAGGGCAGTTAGGCTAGCATAGGTTTCTCTAAGGTGTCGTGGGCCCAGTACAATGACCTCAGTCTTGTCTGAGTTAAGAAGAAGAAAATTTTGGTCCATCCAGGTCCTAATGTCCTTTAGACAGGCCTCAAGTTTAGATAGCTGATTTGTCTCACCTGGCTTCATTGATACATACAGTTGGGTATCATCAGCATAGCAGTGAAAGTTAACAGAGTATTTTCTCATAACATTACCAAGGGGGATCATATAGATACAGAAGAGGATTGGACCTAGCACAGAGCAGTTCATACTGTAACTGAACTGGAAACTACAGCAACTTTGATTTAGTTCATGTTTTACTGGTGCAGTTTTATCTCTTCTCTGTTGGCTGTTGCTAAAAAATGTGGCCGTGACAAATCTAGAGTCCAACCTTCTTGTTCTCCTTTGTTTGGAACACTGACATGTTAATCTGTTTATTGTTGCATTAATAACACATACTTTTAACTACATTCTCACGCGATTATATAGATATCGTGAGAACTGTTCTGTCTCATGACGTCACAGTCGTCCAACCGGAGTGCGCCGTGGCGCACTCAAAATGCAACCGGTGGGATTTACCGGACGGCGGACAGCGCGGAAAAATCGTATCTGTGCTGTGGCGCAGTGGAGATGCATCCAGTGGAAATTCCCTGTTAAAGTCACACACACACCTTCATATTTGTAACTTGGTATCAGTCTTTGACTAAAGACATTGTGCATTCCTGACTGAGTGACTGAGTGAGTGAATAAAAAAACAATGAATTCTCATGAACTGAAACTTGGCACTGGCTCACAGGAAGTTCTTCTGATTTTTTTTTTTTTTTTTTTTTTTTTGTCTCTCTCCAGAAACTTCTGGATGCTTTTGAAGAACAGAACGTGGAAGCTTACACTGATTCGGTGAGTGAAGCCTTAGCAACAGGTGGAGTTTAAAGACCTTGTCTCACCATATAAACAGGTGAAAGTAACGGATTACAAGTACTCACATTACTGTAATTGAGTTGTGTTCACTTCCAATACGATACCGATATTGCAGCCTTGCGTATTGGTTGATACCGATATCGATCCGATATCATATCGGCAGGAATCATACATATTTTTATTACTTATTTTGTAATGTGGAATATTATAAAAGGCTTGATTATTAAAAAAAAAAAAAAAAAAAAAAAAAAAAAAAACACAACCCATTTAGTACAAACCATTGGATTGCATATAATTAATCTTTTAGAATAAGAATGTTCTATGATTGAATAAAATAAAAAATAAAATAAAATAGAAGATATTGAAAAAATAAATCCAATAAACCAATTTATATTATATCGGAGATTTTAGATGCAGTCCGATAAAATCTGATATTTGTACCCTGGCTGATATCAGACCGATATCAGTATCTGATAGGGACATGCCTATTGTGTGTGCGCACGTGTGTATATAGAAATGAATAAATTAAGTTCCAGTTAGGCTAGATTTGGTTTCTTCCTTTTTAAGTTTATACATGAGACTTTTACTGTATGCAAGGGAACCGTGGCAAGATTTATTACCAAAAATATACGTAGGACGTGAAAATAACTAGTAACTTTTACTTTAAGTATTTTATGCGTGACGTACTTGTACTTGAGTACAATTTCCATCAAGTAACGGTACTTCTACTTGAGTAGGAGATGTCAGTACTCTTTATACCTCTGACCATATGTTTTATTACATCTTATTCTACAAATCATGTGAAATGTCTGTTATAAGAGGTTTAAACAATACGCGCTTTGTCAGTAATTGTTGATTAAACATCCTAATTAAGCTTTTTGTCACTGACTAAAGGGACGGAAAAGACATGAAATGTTACGTTTTTGGTGCTCCTCTGGAGTCCGATGCGCATTTATAAATCCATATATACCTATAATATAATTTAATATTTGTATTTTTTTTAAATAGGGAGCAGTAATTTCATTGTTCTTTTACTTCTTTTCATTTTTATTCTGTAATTGCAATAAGATATTCTTGCGTCTATTGTATGTTCTTGAACTGAAAATGGTACCTATTTTAATGTCATTTACAAAAAAAAAGACATTCTGATTATATTTCAATTAATCAAAACATTCAGTTGTTTTGAAAGGTTTTGATTATTCTTGAATCCATTTTTATATATTTAATAATACAATTGCAAGAAAAACAAGGTTTTTTTTTATTTCATATATTTTATATATTTAAAAAAAAAAAAAAAAACATTTCCAATAAAATGTTTTTTTTAAAAATATTGGGGGCCGTGGCTGATCTTTTTTTTTTATTATTATTAAATAAAAATCGGAAGTAGAATCACCACCACAATCACTAACTAAATCTGCTAAAGTGCCAGAGCTTAAAACGGTGTTTCTGAGTCATAACACCATTTATATATCAGAAATTTCTGGCAACGCCAGAGACATTTTTTCTCTAGAAATAGTTTTTACCACCTTAAATCATTTTATACTTAATTTGATTTATTTATTTTTATTTATTTATTTATATATTTACATTTTTTTAAACTACATTTATATTTGAGAAAGTAGAGTATAGACTATGGTTAAAGAATTTTAATCATATTATTGTTGATTTAATGTTTTTACTGCTGATTTTAATGCTCTTATTGTTTTTTAAACTGATATGTTTTCTGTTGTACTTTTTGATCATGTAAAGCAGTGGTTCTCAAACTTTTTTGCTCTGGTACCCTCTTCCGTTTTTCTGAATCCATGTACCCCCTTATGTTTGACTACAGCATTTTGCTTATAAAACTATTTAAAAACAATGTTTTAAATGATCTCAGTTTGTAAATATAAGTGGAAAGAAACAGTATTTGGTGCAGTGGTTACCAAAACATTTTTTTGAATCGTGACCCCATTCAAGAATTTCTGGCGACTCCAAAAATGTTTTTTTTTCTTTCTAGAATTTGTTTTTTTTTATCATGTTTGAGCTCAGAACTAAGAACTAGATTCACAAAGTGAAAGTATAGAAATGCAGTTGTTTAAGAAGAAGAAGAAAAAGAACAATAATTTCCAAAATCTATTTTCATTTTCAGAAAAGGCGACCCCACATGGGGTCCTGATCCCAGGATTGAAAAACGCTCATCTTTTCTGGTCATTTCACACCTTGTGTGGGACCAAGACTGACACTTTTTTTGTTAATTTTTCACACCCTTTCGCTCTCAAGCACCGTCTGTACTATAGCACTATAGTACCACTAGGGGTACACGTACCCCCATTTGAGAAACACTGATATACAGCACAAAATTGCCTTGTGTATGAAATGCTCTATACAAAAACATTTGTTTTGCCTATGTTGCATAGAAATGCAAAAATATTCATTGGGTGTGTAGTTTTTGTTGCCCCAATGAAAACATTGGTGTGTTGTTGTCTTTGTACATTTCTCTGGGACTCTTTCAGGTGAAGGAGTTTGACACCATTTCCCGGTTGGACCAGTGGCTCACCACCATGCTGCTCCGCATCAAGAAAACCATTCAGGATGACGAGAGCGACCTTCGCTGATCTGCCTTCATCCTCCTCCTCATCCTCGTCCCCGTCCTCGTCGTCAGACCGAGACGTTCACTTCTGTGACATCCTTCCAAAGTGTCTCCAACACGAGCCAAAACTTGTTTTTCCTCCTGAGATTGTGTGTGTGTGTGTGTGTGTGCGTGTGCGTGTGCGCGTGTGTGTGTGTCGTCCTTTTCTGATCACTTTCAGACTAAAGAAACACTTTGTCATTGGGCTGCAGATCCCAAAAGAGTCATGCCAGCATATTGTCACATTAAAGGGATCCTAAAACCTTTGAAATGTCCTCATTAGAAGATTTATACCTAATAAAATGCATTATTTTGCACCATATTTGTTTGATTAACATTTTAAAAATGGGACTACTTCACCATTTTCCAGTTTGTGCGCCGCCATGTTGAAATGACATCATTGATGACGCAAATCGCCCCTTTTAGTCCATTGAGTTCTATAGGACGTGAATTTAGCAGCTTTTTCAGTCAAAATGACAACTTGCGCTGCTTTGGGTTGCTCTAAAAATCAGTAAAAGTAAAAAAAAAAAAAAAAAAAGTCGATGTAAACCTCTTTTGTTTACCGAAATTTGCTAAACCAAAACTGTGAGTAGAAACAATCTGTGACCACAGGAGGCGACAGTTCCAACACGGCATGAAGAAGAGAAGAACAGCAGTCCAATCCTGGTTGCCAGTATTTACACTCAACCGGAGCTGCTCTTTTCTTCTTCAAGCTGTCTACGAAACAGCAGATTTGGAACTGTCGCCTCCTGCGGTCACAGATTTTTTTTTTGGTAAACGAGGTTTACATCAAGTTTTTTTTTTTTTTTTTTTACTTTTACTGTTTTTTAAAGCAACCCAAAGCAGCACAAGTTGTCATCTTGACTGAAAAAGCTGCTAAATGATCCTGAACGCTTCACGTCCTATAGAACTCAATGGACTAATGGGGTTCATTGGCGTCATCAATGACGTCATTTCAACATGGCGGCGCACAGACTCAAAAACAATAAAGTCGTCCCATTTAAAAAAAATAATAAAATTATTATGATGCAAAATAATGCACTTTAGTAGGTGTAGATCTCCTAATAAGGACAATTCAAAGGTTTTAGGCCACATTTGTGAAAAACAGTGGAAGATCCCTTTAATGCTTTTCTATTGTGCACAGGTGAGAGGGTGTGACATACAAGTTAAACCTTTAGATTAAAAGCTACACGCTCCAACACTAATAAATCTGTTCAACATTTGCGTAATAAGGCGTAGGTTTTTAGTGAAATCAGTGCACGAAGCAGCACTTTGTTTGATCAGTGAGGTGTGAGTGTGAGTGAACTCCCGTGGCCTTGCCAACACGTTTTCAGTAAAAACAACATTAGTGATGATTCGAACCATTTGGAATCTAAAGGATGAGTGTTGACGTAGCATGGTGTGAATGACGTTTGTACGACTGCAGCAAACGGCTGATGACCGGATGTGTTTTTACAGCCTGTATCGGATGCAATAGGTCTATATATTCAACTAACACTGTGCTCATCATTCCCTCTCATACCATAATGATTAAATAGAGTTTTGATTTTCAGTAAACAGTCACATATTAAAGAAGTCATTGATTAAGAGAAATTGACATTTTTGAAAATAATTATTGGGAAACAAAATGCTGAATTCACTTGACTTTTTTTCCCAGCAATTAACAATTTATTTCACTTTTAAATACTTTTGTAAATTACTTTTCTTGCCCCTCAATTCTTTAAAATAAACTCAGAAGACCTGTGTAATGTAAATTCAGATTTTTTTTTATTTTGATAACCAATGAATTCCTGATTAAAGTGAATTTGAGGACTCAAAATAAAAGCTTGTTTTCAACAAAAGAAGTAATTTTTCAGAAAAAGAAATGTTTCTTTCAGATAAAAACTATAATTGTCTAAATTAAATTATTTTGAACTGTTTTTGGTTTTCTTCCTATTTCTTTTAAAATGTATTTTCAATCTAAAGATTCCCTCATGATACATAAAAACATTGTGTGCTTCTTTGCCTTTTTCCTGTCGTTTGTCTTTTTTTTTCTTTTTTTTTGGTCATTTTTTATTTAAACTTGTGCATTTTTCCCCTCCAAACCTGTCTTTTCCTCAAATATATCAATTTTGCCTCTTGAAATTGTCTGCTGGTGTTTATTTAAATCATTTCTTGTTCTTTAGAATGTTTTCCACCTTACCTAAAATCACTTTTCCTGCAAATTGTGTCTTTTCCTCTTTTAAATATGATGAGTACTAAAAGTAAATAAAAATACAGCCTAAAAAGGTTAAAACATTTCAACTATTTAACTTGTTTTTTGTTGATTAAAATAAATATATTAGACTAGTTTTACCTGAATAAATGAATAAACTAAGTCTGTCCAGCTAAGCTCAAAAAAGCGTTGGCTCTAAAAAGTTCAATAAAAACTTAAGCTTTAAGAAAATTATTTAAAATTTATAAATACAATAAGCTGGTATAATATTTCAAATTGGAAAATGGGGTAAAATAAAACAAACCTGTCTCGGTTCCTAAAAAGTAAATTTTTGTTCAGATAAAAGTATTTTTTTCAACCACAGATAATTAAAGAAAAAATAGTGTAGTAGTAGTTTTATTTCAAACAACTTAAGTGATTCACACCAAAAGTGATCATTATTTGTTAATATTCTATTCGATTTGTATATTGAACAAAAATATAAACACACCAACCAAAAATGTTGAGATTAATTGATCTATAGTGAAACATGCTCACCAATAGTGATCATTGGGTTACTGAATGATTTGTTTTTGCTCAATTCAATTATGTTCCTTTAATAATAAGGCAATAATAATATAATTGTTTTCTTGGAATACATTTTTTTTTTCTTTTTTTCTCAAAAACAAATACTTCGTGTCTTGTTTTTGTTCAGTGTATTTATATATGATAATATATTCTTTCTATAATGATTATTGCATAATGCATGAAAAAGTAAAGAAAAGAAACCAGTCCAATGTTTAAAAAGTGTTAAAAAATAAATAAAACAAACCTGTTTGAAGCTTTAAAAGCTTTGAAAAGATACACACTAAAAAGAGTTTACAAAGTTTCGAATAAAAAAGATAAACAGTAAAAATTATATATATATATATATATATATGGGGGGGGGGGGGGGGGGGGGGGGGGGGGCAATGTAACACAAAACCGCCTTGTGTTTAAAAATATGTATAATAATGATAATTCATTTTATTTAAAAGCACCTTTCAGGCCACCCAACGACACTTTACAGTAAAAAAAAAAAAAAAAAAATTGAATTAGGGATGATACACCTGTTTATAGCTATAAAATGAAAAAGCTAAACTCAGATATAAAGTAGCCATGATTCAGTGGGTAGGATGAAATAAAATGTCACTGTGCCTTTAAAAGGGAAATGTGCAGTTCACGGGAAATTATGCAGCTCGTGCAGCTGCTGGGTGTGTGTGTGGTGTGGTTGCGTGCGTGCGTGTGTGTGTGCGGTGTGGTGTGGGGTGTGTGGGGTTGCGCCAGGACAGCGAAAACTCCGGGAAACGTCAACGAGCTTTGGACGCACCTGTTGTCTTCCTTCATTCCTGTGCAGGTACGTATCAAACTGGCCTTTTCTCTTTCTAATTCAACTCTACACAATTCACTTTTAAATAATTCCTTTGTGTTTGAGAACTTTTATGAATTATTTTAAAACGCATCCATGTTGTTTCCTTTCTCACCTGAGCGGCCACAGGTGTGCTGTGTGTAATTAATGAGTGAGTCGGCTGTTTGGGATTAAGTTATTAATTAACCCTCAGGAGAGATTAACGTTTATGGCTGTGCAGCTCACAATAAACTGCTATTAAATTTAATCCTTACACTTAAACCAAATATTTGACTCCTCAGGGAAATAAAGACTGTTTGCTTTAAATGTAACATATAAAATAGATTATAATGTAAGCAGTAGGCTTGGGGTTTTAATCATACAATCAAATGCATTATTTTCTACACCTGGTGTCAGTTTTGACTGGTGACCATGGACGTATAAAGCAGTGTTTTTCAACCTCGGGGTCACATGAAATGTCTACTAATGAATAAAAATGGTAATAATTACCGTAAAAGGACATATTACGACATAATGTTGTTGCATAATTCTATACATTGGGGAATCTGGACAAGCTTTTCTTTTTTTCTATTTCTTTTTATTTCTTTTAATTTCATTATTACTACTATTATTTTTTATTGTTTAAGGGCTTGACTTCTATGTGTTTTAAACTCATTTGTGTTGATGTATCAGTATGCCCCTTAAAGCAATCTATATTTTATACTTTTTTTTTTAATTGTCAAATATAAAGTTCTAATTTTATTTATCATGAATATATTTAAGCCGGGACAACTTGTCACTAATCCTGGCTAGGCAGTATAACAATAGACTAAATAAAACAAACAAAACTAATTCTAGAGAAAAAAAAAAAATGTCTTAAGGGTGAGCCGAAATTCTTGATATCAAAATGAGGTCACAATTTAAAAAGGCGGTGGCTATCCGTACGTAGCCGTATCAATATACAGACATTCTATTAGTATGTAGCGCCCCTCATTGGCCAGGTTAGGTCACATGATTAAGACGCTACTACTTGTACTTCTGTTTGCTCTTAATACGTAGCTTCCCAAACTACGTTACAGACTAACTGACCCGAACGCTAATTGTAACCCTAAACTACGTTACGGACTAACTGACCATAACCTTAATCGTAACCTGTCGGTACGCTACGTACGGATAGCCACTTCAATTTAAAAAAGGTTGGGAACCACTGTAATAAAGACATCTGTTTGAAAATGGGAAAAACAACAGTTTCTACATCACTATTACTAATAATAGAAATGAGCATTTATACATACAGTATAATGAACGTCTTAAAACAAATCTACTAGTATTTTTGGCTCGACAATTAATATAAACATTTTTTTTAAACTACAGTAGCTACATGAGTTTCTATAACACTGCTGACTGTTCTGTTGTTTGTCAAACCGGATGAAAGTGTTTTTTTTTGTTTTTAAAAAGAAAAACCTGTTCGCCAAGTATAATCTGATTCATACTATTGTGTAATGTAGATGGTTTTACCGACAAGCTTTAGTGAGTGATGTCGAGCATCAAAATAAAAAAAATGTTTAATGAAACTGGTTTTTGTGACAATTTTAAAGATAAATTCACATTGATCTTTTACGCTGTAAAATTATGGACAATCATAAAGTAGGCGACGAGACGTCCATGGGAAACAGACGGCGACAACGTCCAATCAAGAAATCCAAAACCATCCGAACTCGAAAACTGTTGGATTGCAAATAGAAATTAGAAAACATAAATATCAAATGAAATCTATGCTCCTTCTGAATCTCTTGCAAACATTATTCTTTGATTTTAAAAACAAGATGAAGGATGCAAACAAATTTATTTATATTTGTACGAATTTGTCTTTTATCAGATTCTACCTAAACCGCAGCATTGGTACAAACTTTGTTTGTCAATTTATCATGCGCATGTCCCATAGAATTAAACCAGGGAAATTTCACACGCTATTTTACTTTTCATCCGTACATAAAGCCTTTTATAGCACTACAGAGTACTGTATGTACACCTCTTTGTACGTCCTTCAAACACATACTCGTCATTTGGCCATAATTGACAACTCTACTTAAGATCACACTGTATGAATACAGGCAGGCACTGTACTAGTAACTTAAATTTTAATCTGCTGTAGCTTTGTGAGCTATTGGAGTAGAAACTTTGCTTTAGTTGTTTACTTGTTATTTTAACAGAAATGCTGTGAAATGCATGTTGCCCAGGAAAATATATAGATTTGTTTTAATTTGTGTTTTCAATAGCAACTTTTGAAAAACTATGTAGATGTGGTTACTTTTTTTTTTTTTTTTTTTTAAAGAATTTAAGAACTTAGAATCTGTTGTAGAAGCAAAAGTTAAACTTTAAAAAAAAAAGTAATCTGGCAGTTTGATAAACAAACATACCAGTATTGATATTGTGATGTATATCATATTGTTTAGTATCAGGATATATTGAGATGTATCGTGACATGCAAATTGTGTATCGTGAGGTTCATGGCAATGCACACCCCTAATGTACTGTATGATGAAATCATCAAATGTGTAAGAATGAAGGTTTCCTATTAGTTTTGTAAATTGCATAGTTTGTGCAGGAAACGACTTGCACAACTTCCAGACCTTGTTTTGTACGTGATCAAGCTTCATAAATGTGTCTCTAGATCATTTTGTGATGATACGTTTTCTCATCGTCAGGTTTTTTCCTTCTGCAAGTTACGTCCAGGCTGCTCCAGGCAGGCCACTGATCTTCCAGGCAACTTTGATTCATCACCGTCAGCCAATGAAACACATTCAAAGCTTCACAGCTGTAATTTTTGTCGGTTTCATGTTCCTCATCTTCTTCTACATGAACATGAACCTGGAGACGACCAACAGTCGGCGAGCCATGTCCAAGGCAGTCCTGAAGCAGCATGACCTTCAGGAAGATGAAGTAGATGTGAAGACCAAACGGTTGGAGGAGCGAGATGTCACCACTTCTGCCGCTGAACTCTACAATGTGTCTGTGTCTGACTTACTCAAGAAAACCATCCCTCACAACGGGGCCTACTGGAACCGGCTGCTCTACTTGTCCTTGAAGATGCGGGACGACAAGAACATGTCGTCCAGACGTTCCGGCCCGTGGTCCAGCTGCAGGGAGAATCAGGAGCTTCTCATAACCAACGTACATGACTTCCCTTCCTACCCGGTGTTGTTTCAGTTGTTTGTGGCGAGCATGAAGTGCAGAGCGCCTCCAGTCATCAAACAACCCAACAAGTGTGTCTCCAGGGACCCAGGCCACCACATCTTCCTGCTTTTTGCCATCAAGTCGTCCCCGGGGAACTTCAAGCAGAGGCAGGTGGTGAGGGAGACGTGGGGCCACGAAGGGAAACACGTGCGCACAATCTTTCTGCTGGGCAGCGCCGGCCAGGACGACCCGGACTTTTCCTTCCTGCTGTCCATGGAGGACAAACATTATGGAGACATCTTGCAGTGGGACTTTAACGAGTCCTTCCTGAACCTGACGCTGAAGATGAACATGGTCCTGCACTGGGCGGTGAGGCGATGTCCTGACATCTCCTTCGTGTTTAGCGGTGATGACGACGTGTTCGTCAACACACCAGCATTGCTCCAGTACCTTCGGTCTCTGAGCCCTTCCAAAGCCTCTCAGTTGTACACCGGGCAAGTCATCAATCATGCCACACCTCACAGGGACCCCAAAAACAAATACTACGTCCCCCAGTCCTTCTACGATGGCCCTTATCCTGCCTACTGCGGCGGAGGTGGATTTGTTTTCTCCGGAGCATTGCTGCTGCCGCTTTATTCCATTTTCCAGGTCATTCCCCTGTACCCCATCGACGACGCCTACATCGGGATGTGTTTCATGGCTCTGGGAGTCTCTCCTCAGCCACACAATGGGTTCAGAACTTTTGACATCAGCGACAAGGATCGGGAGAACGTGTGCGTCCACAAAAACATAATTCTGGTTCACCGGCGTTCTCCACAGGAGATAAAGAGACTGTGGAGGAGCATTCACAGTCACCTGCTGACATGTTGACATGCACGGGCGGAGAGAAACAACCTGCAGAGAGTCATCGAAGGCTTCACTCCTGCATTGAGAACGGTTGTAAAAGTGGGGTTAATAAAGCTGATGTGTTCAGAAAACGGGATGTTTTTAAAGGTCCAGTATCATGGTATTTTTCACCCATCTCCATTTGTTTTTAGATCCCCAACAACTTAGTATTTAAGGTTTGTTTCCAAAGTTTTAGCCCTCTGAAAAATCGCTTTCTGAGCAATTCTAAAAACAGTCTGTTTTGGGGCCTGCTTATTATTAATGAGTGGGCGTGTCTCGCTCTTGTGAGGGAGATCAGTGATCACCAAAGTGATTGTATTTTTGCGACCCACACACTATTGTTTTCAGCCAAAAAACTGCACATTACAGTAAAACAATGCTGCGAAATCACTTTCTTCTCATCTCTATTAACTACAGGAATAGTGCATTTAAGGTGATAATCATTTTTGTCCAACTGCTGGGAAAATAACTTTAACGTTGGCCCTCTGAATGAGGCTAAAGGGATGTATATCACTGTAGCAAAACCATTAAAGTGATGATTTTTTTTTCATAATACTGCCCCTTTCAGGGTACATTCATTAATAGAAGTTTCTATATATTGTTTGTAGTATTTTATTGTTTGTTTTTCATTACACTTTTAATCATGTTTTGTATAAAATGCACTATACAAATTAGGGATGTCCCGATTCAATACGGATATTGTAGCCTTGAGTATTGGCCAATATCGATTGGATATCAGCACGAATCATACATACTTTTATGACTTATTTTGTACTGTGGAATGTTAGAAAATGCTTGATCAAGTGATGTTACTCAGAGAACTAGAGTCAACAATTCAAGTTCACTAAAGTCAGTATATGGTTGGAATGAACTGAGGGCGGGGCCAAAAACAAACTTAACGGAGCGTTTGTATCGGAGATTTTAGATGCAATCTGATAAAATCCGATATTCGTTTTCTGGCTCATATCAGACCAATATCCGATATCAATATTGGATCGGGACACCTCTAATACAAATAATATTGCCCTACCAACATGTAAATGAAATGATTTTATATATATATATACACAACGAGCAGATTTTTGCTTTGATTACCCTGATAAAGGTCCTCTGTCCGAAACCCTGCCAATTACATTTTTCACTTGCATTGAGCTGAGGGTGCAATCTTTTTTTTTTTTTGCACAAATATGTTTTGATTTAAAGGGGGGGGGTATTATGTAAAATCGTCTTTTTCAAGCTTTACATCATGTTACTATGTCATTCCCTCATTAAAAACATACCGGGAGTGTTGCCTTGGTTCATTCATGTATGTTTAAGCAGGGCCACTGGAAGTAATTTTGAACAGGGGGTGCTGTGAATTTTTTTTTATTTTTTTTTGAACGAAAAAAACCGAGATTGAGATTCACTACTGTATTATCATATACACTTCAGTGCACATGGCCAGGGTCTGTAACGCACAGACATCATCAGTGGTGGGGATGGAGCGTCTGTCTGCATAAACTTCCTGGTGATAAATAGATTAGACAGCCTTGTGTGACCAAGGAGATACTGAATTTAAAATAACTAAAGCAGTAATAATATCCAAGGACACACAGAAGTTTGTAAAAAATAGGCAGAGACAGTGTTTTCAAACGATGGAATTCAAATTTATTAAGACCAGGAGTAAGCATAAAAGATTAAAAAAAAAAAAAAAAAAAGTATTTATTTCTATAACTAAAATGTAGGTTTCACTCAATGGTCTATATTAAAAGTACACATTCAATTAAGACATGCCAGGACCAAACAGAATCGAAAAAAATAAAAACAAGATTAACACAACTAAGCAAGGATGGCTGGAGAGGAAGTAGCCCCACCCCAAACAAACCAAAAAGTGCCACCCACAAACACACATTAAATAACAAAAGCCTTTAGTGCAACACAAAAATAAGGGCCAACTCCCCCCCTCCCCCACTCCCAAGCACACCCAAGGGAAACAAAAGACCCAGGGACTGTATAACTTTACTGATGCAGAGCTAAAATAGGGTTTCCACCATATACAAAACAAAGATAACAAATAAACTCTAAACAAACTCAAAACAAAACAGTAGCAGGCTAAAATCTGGAATTAAAAGGTAAACAGATGTTAAAACCCAAATACACAAAAATAAACTAAATATTAAAATACCTGTCCTACCTTAAAATTGCTCAAAACAATGGGGGAAATAGCTGCCACCAGAATCCTAAAACAGCTCTAAAACCAGAAGGATGTGTTAAACAGCAGGTTAAAATGCTAAAAAAAAACAAACAGAGGGAGCGATTGAAAACACACCTATCACCAGCCAGCAGCAGTCTAGACTGATCACCAGACATGGAGGACCTTTATACAGGACACTTCCTCCACTAGGCAGGAAGTGGCCTTACCTTCTTAATTAAGAAAAGGGAGCCCCCTACTGACCACTACACTTGGATAGCTGGCTTTGGGAGCCAAAAGAAGATGAGCATTGTATTTTTGATTCAGGCTAGTCATTTTCAATAGCCTGGGCTGCTGTTCTTGCGCCGGCTGGGGCTGTGCGGGCCTGTGGCCGGTTCGTGGGCTTGGGTGGGGGGGTGCCCCCTGCAGGGGCTTGCCCTTGGGGGTTCCTTGTCTCGTGGGGGTGCGCCTGGGGCCGGCGGGGAGACTTGCAGCGTCCCCTTGGTGCCCTAGACAGCTAGGCTGCTCTCGGTGCTGCTTCTGTTCTGGGTCCTTCCGGCCTGGGGTCCGGTCCCTGCTGGCTCTGGGCCCGTTCGGCACGGCTCTGGCCGTCTGCTGGGCGTGGGTCTTGGCTCCTCTGCTGGGGTCTCGGGCAGGGGGCTCTCTGGGCCCTCGCATCGGGGGGGGGGGGGGGGGGGGGGGGGGGGGGGGGGGGGGGGGGGATGCTGGCGGGGGGCCTTGGGGTTGGCGGTTGGTGGAGGGAGGGATGCGCTGGGTGCTCGGCTCCTTGGGGCTTTCTCAGATGTGTGTGTGGCTGCTTCTCGGCCTGGGATCTCGGGGGCGTCTGGGAGGCTGCTTGGCCATGGGGGGGGTGGCCTGGGGCTCCTTGGCTCCCACTCTTTTTGCTGGCCTGGCTGCATCTGCGGGCCCGGAGCGGCTCCTTGATTTGCAGTAGTGGTTTTTGCACATACACTGGTCTATGATGCACTGGCATGCCTTGGGATGTGGGATAAAACTTGTACTGGGCTTAACTTTAGGCACGTTGATCCCAAATACCTGCTTTAGGTACTACCACTCACTCCTTCCCAATGTCCACAGCCACCACCATTATACCCAAGCTTCACACTTGTCACCATACTGGCTTGATTACACAACATAATAAGCACAATATGTTCTACAACTTCACATCTCACTCAAAAATAATCTATTTTTCCCCACCCTTTATATTTCCTGCCATGAGTCTCTCTTCCCTGCTCCCCTTCCCCACCCCCTCCACCTAGGTGTAACACTGCTCTCCCTTTTTATATCCTCCCTATAATAAAATATTTCTTACCCTTCCATAGGGAGGGCTGGTGATGGTCACAATTAAGCAATAAAATACATTTATTTCATTGCAATAACAAAACATGCATAGCTGTCTCATAATTATTGCACTTCTTGTAGTGTTGACCTTTGACAGCATGTGCAGACAAGTGGAAAAAAACAAAACAAAAATAAAAACCAAAATCCTTATTTCCACAGTTTATTCTTCACATAAAACACCGGTCTCTAGATCAGCCATGTGTGCTTGTACAGTTGTGAGATGTAACAGTGTTAGAGAATATTAATGTTTATAAAACTAGAGTGATGATGATGATGATGCACACAGGAGGAAACACGAACCGTTTTCTCAGTTCTGCATAATGAAGGAACTTTTTATTTCAGCACATGAAAAAGAAGAAACAGAATCTCACACACATTTTGTAAATGTAGTATCAGACACCGTAAGGCACCAAACCCAGAGAGGCGAGAAGTCCAGGGAAGCACGTGTGAGACAAAACATCTTCAAACTACATCTTAGGGTTAGGTGTGTGTGTGTGTGTGTGTGCAGTTATTTATCGAACAGATCCAGAGGGTAGTGCTCCTTGTACTGTTGCACGTGCCTCCACATGGACTCCCTCTGCTTGCTCAGGTTTTTCGGCATCTCTTCGTACACGTCTGTGAACATGAACTCCGGATTGGGTTTCAGGCGTTTCTCGGCCCGTTCGAACGCCTCCATCACCATCTTGCGCGACTGCTTCCTCCAGCTGCGCTCGTCATCCTCGCCCCACCAGTCGCGGGCCGTCATGTAGTGTCTGAGGCGTGAGATGGGATGGTCCTGTTTGTCCCAGTAGTTCACCTCGTCCACGGACCGGTACGCAGAGCTGTCGTCACTAGTGCTGTGGTGGCCGATCCTAGAGGTGGAACACATGGATTACAGCATTAGCTAGAGCCACTTATAGGTGGACACAATAACTGGATCCGCTTCAATGGTCCAATATGACCAAAATAAAATCATTTAATGCGATAACAATTCTGATTTATTTCAAATTCATTGTTCTTTTATTATAAATATGGATAAACATGCAATAATTACTATAAATAAATCTAAAATAATTGAGTTTTTATTTACAATTTGACCTTATAATGGTGTTTTTTTTTTTTTTTATAAATCTTTACTAAATCTGTGTGGAATAACTTACGGAATATATAACATATAATTTAAAAAACAAAATATATTTTTTCAATAAATTTAAAATGAATCATAATTGAGTTTTTAGTCATAATTTGACCCTACAATAGGGATTTTTATTACTATTGTAGTGATAAAATATTCCACACCTTTACTGAATCTGTGTGGAATAACCTACAGAATTTGGATACAAATAGTATTTTATTTAAAAAACTAAATTAAAGTTTTTTTAATGAATTTAAAATGTATTATTGAGTTTCACAATTTGACCCCATAATAGTGTTATTTTTATAGACCATATTCAATCTGTGTGGGAAAAATGTACATAATATATAATGTATAATTTAAAAAACTAAATGAAATCTATTTTTTTTTTTTAATGAGTTAAAAATGTATTATTGAGTTTAAATTTAGTTTTTATTCACAATTTGACAATATAATCGGGTTATTTGTATAGACCTTCACTCAATCTGTATGGAATGACTTACAGAATATATAAAATATAATTTATAGAAATTATTAGCATTTGGTATCATTATAATTCCCCTATTTATTATCTATTAAAAATGTATTATTTTAAATAAATATATTTAAATTGTATTTATCTTAAATCTATTTATATATTCACAATCTTATAACAATATAATTTTTTAAAAATAAATATTTTACACCTCATTGGTTCATAAAAAAAATATGATCAATTTATTCTAATGGTTACTCTGACCATTTCCAATATTATAACTACCTTAAATAATTATATTTGTGAAATGTGACTTTATGGCGACCGTGACTCAGGTGGTAGAAGGTTGTCTTCTGATCGAGAGGTTGGGGGTTCCTTGGGCAAGACACTGAACCCTAAGTTGCTCCCAGTGGTCGACTAGCGCCTTGCATGGCAGTCCTGTCCCATTGGTGTGTGAATGTGAGAGTGATTGGGTGAATGAGCTGATATGTAAAGCGCTTTGGGACTGCTTCAGTGTGGTGATAAAGCGCTATATAAATCAAGTCCATTTATGACAATTATTTTTATTTCATTGATTACTGCTTTTTGATATCTGTTTATTTTAATACTTATAATTGACTTTAGCCATCTTGTTTTTAAGCATCTTGTTGTTCTATTTTTCATTGGTTTTATGTGTCAGAGGTGTTTAAATCCCACCTGTAGGTCATGGCCTCAATGAGGAACGGCTGGTTTTCAGCCACAGCGCGGCGTCTGGCCTCCTTGGTGGCGTTATACACGGCAAACACGTCGTTCCCGTCCACGCGGATGGACTGCATCCCATAACCCGGCCCGCGGGCAGCTACTCCGACAGAGGGGGAGGGAGAATAAGGTCAGTGATCAGCAGCCAATAGCATCACTGATACCGGTCACATGATCAACGATACAATGAGCTGCTCTTTTCTTTTTCAAGCACCGAGTCAAATCTTTTTAAGTTGTGATCAGCTGTCATAAAGAATTTTTTAATTGATCCAATTTTAGCGAGCCCCAAAACAGCGACACAAAATGACTCAAAAAACAAAACAAGAAAAATACACAAATCCACAAAAATGACTAGGAAATCCTCCCAAAAATCATAAGGAAAATACAGAAAATGACCAGAAAATACACAAAGCAACAAAAACAAAATGACAAAATGACCTGAAAAACAAACAAAATCACAAGAAAATAGGCAAAACAACAAAACTGCACAAAAAGACAACAAAATGGCTCCAAAAACACAGAAAAAGAAAATAAATTACTAAAATGATGACAAAAATACATAGATTGCGAAGAAAAATACACAAAACAACAAAAACATGCGAAATAAAAGCATAAACAAAATAAATTACATGTTGACTCATACACACACAAAAGGACAATAAAAACACAAAATGAGTGGAAACACAAAAAACAAAAGCAAAAATACAAAACAGCTAAATGACTCTCAAAACACACAAAAAGACAACAAAATACATAAATCGCAAACAAAAATACACAAAAATTTACAAAATGACTCCAAAACACACAAATAGACAATAAAAACACACAAAATGAGAGAAAACACAAAGGCAAGAACAAAAATATATGAAATAACTAAGTGACTCTCAAAACACAAAAACCAAGAAGAAAAACATAAAAATGGCTCCACAAACCCATTGTTTCCTGTGTTTATGATTCTAAATGATGACATGGATGTTGATCATGTGACCCTGGGATCAGATAAATTCATAGTAATAAAATCTGCTCATGTGATGACAGAGAGAAACGTCTGAGTGCAACGCACCGATGCCGTCTCCTCTGTACTGCTCGTTGGTCGGCGTGGAGATGGCGTAGCCGTTGTTGCGACAGAAGAAGATGATGGGACACTCGAGCGTGGCGGAAAAGTTGAATCCAGCGTGAGCGTCTCCTTCACTGGCCGCTCCTTCTCCAAAATAGCAGATGACGGCACGGTTGGCGTTCTCCCTCTTTATGGCGTACGCTGCTCCTGCAGCTGAAACACACGACATGGTAGGAAGGTAAGAAGCTGTTAACCTGAAAGGTTCGAAAACTGCTGACTCATGCTGCTCACCCTGAGGAATCTGCGTTGCCAGGGGAGATGAGATGGTGACAAAGTTGTGGTCCTTGGAGCCGTAGTGAACGGGCATTTGGCGGCCCTTGCCCAGGTCGTCGACGTTAGCGTAGCATTGAGCCATGAACATGTCCAGAGGGAAGCCGCGGTACATCAGCACGCCTGCAGGGGAGATTACAGGTGCTCACACAACAGCAGCTAGTTGATGATGTCATGGCAACGGGGAGAGGCACAGAACAGCTTAAGTTGCATTTCTCTCTAATACTTAAATAAAGATGAACAAAATCACGATAAACAAAATTATATCTAATATGTGAATACAATTATAAATAAACAATTTATACTATTAAAATCTATAATTACACTATCTGAATAATATATATATATATATATAAATTAAATGAAAAAAAAAATATTTGTTCTAGGTTTTAAAATGAGTGGTTCTTATTTTAAAATTTGGAGCAGTTATAATTTATACAAAATTAAAGGAGAATAAATATTAATTTATACATAAAAAATATTAAATTCTACATCTTTAATAATGAAGAAATAAAAGGAAAAAAGAGAGAAAAAATAAATTAAGTAAAAAGAAAAACGAAGGAAAAAATAAAATAAAGTGAATAAGGACCAAAAAACCCAACAACAAACAAACAGGGATGCCATCCTCACCAGCTTCTCTGTATTGACCAAAAACCATGTCGTTGGAGTGGAGAGCAGCAGCACTACCGATGTGTGTCCCCTCCTCTCCATAGTTGGTCATGTAGAAGGAGATCCGACCCTGTGGGAGGTGCACATTCACAGTTTCAAGCTAAATGATGTCATCCATTATTGTGAAATCAGTTTTTTTTTTGTGTGAATGATGGAGAGGAAGTCCCACCTGTCTCTGTGACTCATACAGAATACGATCCATCGTGTTCAGCATCGTCATCTTCTGGTAAAAGTTCAGAACTGTCTCTTTGTCCAGCTGCAAAGATGAAACACTCGGACTAATTTCATGCAACCCCCAAAGTAAACATACAAAATGAACAATAATGCACAAAAGAAAAGCAAGAATACATTAAAAAATACAATTACAACATTGCAAGAAAAATACAGTAAAAGACATGCAAAACACACAAAACTACTACAAAAATGAAGAAAATGACAATAATACACAAAATGGCTCCAGAACTCTCATTGTTCACTTCAAAGTGTCGGTTATTTCAAGCCTAAATAAATACGTTTTAAGTTTAGTTTTACTAAAAGTAATAGCATCAATAAAGTTAGCCACCCCGTGATGTCACATGATGTAAATCAGACGAGCACATTTGCCACAATCAGGAAGTTTGCGTCCTCACGTACGTTCATCTCTTGTACGGTGTGAGTCGCTGTAAATCAGGCACCTAAAGCGTTAAACAGGCGTACCTGAGGGTCTTCAGAGGGGTTCAGGATCTTCCCCTGTCGGTCCATCACACGGTAAATGGGAATCCCAGAGATCACATTGGGCTGGATGAACTCCAAATTATCCACAAATTCAGCCGAGGCTCCTGGGAACTGTGGTTTGTCCAGAGACGAGTCAAAGTGCTGCTGCTGGGGAACGGCCTGAGGATCCAAACACAAAGAGGATTTATTCATTAACGCAGCATCCTCATCCTCTCATAATCATGTCCAAATGTTCTGCTCTTGTAAGTTGTCAATGCAAAGTAAATGTTATTGTGACTCAGTAGCTCTTGATGTAAAACAAAGATTAGTGACATGTAGTATTTATAGCTGAAGCCTGTCAAGGTGTGTGCCTCACTGTTTAGTTTATAATGAACCCTAATAATGTGTACATATATTCCTTTATTACATTTTTATTTAGTTCAGGTTAATGATGGTGAGCAGGAGGATCGTGTGTGTGCTGCCCCTAAATAGTAAATAAAGAGCAACAGATTAAGACGTAGCTACTTTATTACACAATTGTTCAGTGTTTTACACAAGTTCTTGTTTATTTCCCATAGTAATCAATAAATCAATATCTAAGAAAATGTGGGGTAAAGCTCAGAAACGTAAATAAAAAGGCAAATCAGAGAAATCAGGTAGTAGAAAATGTAAACATTACACCGGAATCAACCAATTTACATCACATCGAGCCAAATATATAAAAATAAATTAATACAATACTTAAAATATGTGTTTTTAAATAAATGAGCACATATTTTGTTGGTTGGTTATACATTAAACACTTTTTATTTATATATAACATGACTCTTAACAGTCAGCCTTGCTCAATTTGTCATTGTTATAAATAAAGTTATTTTGAAAAAAAAGGAAAAAAAAGAAAAAGACGCTTTATACTTCCTGTTTACGCCCCTTTGTTGGGCCAATAGGAAGTCTCGCTCTTCTAACCTCAGTGTAAACAGTGTCATTTGTTATAATTGTTTTAAAACAATTTAAACCTGCTGTCTAATTATATCTAGATCAATCACATGTAGTGTAATTACAGCATAAAGGTTTACATCAGTAACAAACACCAGTGTGAAAAATAAAGCTACGTTGCGTAATACAAGGTTGCTTTGCAAAATATCGCGATAACTCAGCAAAACCCGGCCGGAAATTAAAGAGTAAATCATGATAAATGTTTTTGTGCATCAAACTTCAACAAAACCTTTAACATTTACACGCATAACTTGTAATCACACACACATAGCATACTGGAACATAACCCGGCCTCGTTTAGCTCTACGACCTTCACTTTATTGTGAAAGAGTCACGTAGTCACTCACTGTCACTGTGAAGCTTCGGTGCTGCTGCATTCTGAGCGGCTTCAGTCGAGCCATCTGACGGACGGCGGTGAAACTAAGTCCGGACATTTTGCTCAAACCGCTCACAGCCGCCATTTAGACTCTGAACGGGTCGGAGCTTTGTGTTAGAAACGTCAGTGGATGTAAAGTTGCCGGCGTTTGCGTTTACCGAGGCCGCCGGTTCACCTGGTGAGTAACCTGTTCTCTGTAGGACAGATAGAGGCTGCTACAAAAAACAAAACAATGCAAAGTCAAGCGTTTCTATTGATACTGCAACATCCGGTCTCACCCCGGTTTCAAAGTAAAAGTGCGTGACGTGACGCTGGTGTGAAAATACAGACCTTAAAACTAGATTAATTTGGAGAGTTACAGAACGAAAAGGCTGTTTTTGTTGTTGTTGGAGGAATTATAGTATTATTTATTTATAAATTATATCTATCTATCTATCTATCTATCTATCTATCTATCTATTTTATTTATTTATTTATTTATTTATTTTTCAAAGAAACATTTACATGACAACAGTAGTGAACATATTGTCAGTATCAACAAAGATAATGACAATGGTAAAAAAATAAATAATAAAAAATAACAATATTAATATAATTAAAATAATAATATTTTTTTTAATTATTCTTGAATTCGTTGGAGTCTTAAAGAAAAGGTTATTTGCTCTAAGGCAGGGGTGTCAATCTCATTTTAGTTCAGGGGCCAAATATGGAGCAGTTTGACCTCTAGTGGGCCACGTCAGAAAATTCTTGATTTACTATCAATTTTTGTGTAATTTAGAGGAATTTTGTGAAAAAAAGTTGAGTTGAGTTTAGAATTAAAAATGACTGCATTCATGTGATGTAAACAAAAGAAAAATAAAAGCCCCTAAAATAATTGTAGAGTTTCAACTATAACTGGATTATTTGGTAATTTAAACAATAATTCATCATTTTTACTTTCTCGTGCAGGCCAAATTGGATGCTCTAATGCCCCCCCCACCCGGGCCTTGAGTTTGACACAGATGTTATGCAGCTGCTTAATAATGTTAACAAAGAGTGCAAAAAAATTAATTTTTTTGTAGTTTTTGCTGTGTTAAAAATTTTGGCCGTGAATTTGTAACTTTCATTTAAGAAAAAAATTAAATAAATTCATATAACCAAGTATATTTAGTCCTAGTGATGAGTTGTAATAATATTATTTTCATACCAACTGGATATAAACAAAGTTTTCCTGTTCATTGTGATTGTTCTGTTGTTCCACAAGGTGGAGCCATGTGGAGTAAAGTTGTGAGCAAACACCATCTTCCAGTACAGCAGAACCTGTTTATGATCATCTGATCATTTTATAGGCAGTTTGGAGATCTCGTGGTCACATTTTAGTGAAAATTCCAATCCTCCCAATTTCTTAAAGATGTTTTTAGGGATGTGAAACCAGATGGAATAGCTGAGTGGCTAACGTCGCTCACTCTAACCATCGTCACATAACCAATCAGATTTTGTAAATCCATATAACATTAATAACAGTAGCTGACTCTTAACCTTATTTAGCATGTTTCGTATGTTTTGGTAGAAAATGGAAATGTTAAGCAGAAATGGAATTTGGGAAATATTGAAACAGAAAATTTGAGACCCTAAAAGTCAGAAAATAATGAATGACATGTCACTGTGGCCATTTTCACATTTTAGATTTAATACCTAAATCATTTTACAGTTAGAGCTGGTTCAGGTCATTCTAAGCCTACTATAATCTAGTTTTGCTAATCTAATTTTACCTGCTGGGGAACTTTTAATAGTGAGCAGAACAAATTGAAAAAATCAAAAATTTTGTGATTAATTTTCTTTTATTTAATTTGGGAAATTTATGTGGAAATAAGTTGATGAAAATTGCATGATTTAAAAAATTGAGAGTTTTCTCAACACTTTGAGATCAAAAATTGCTTTAAATCGTGTCATATAAGTTTGTATTTGGAGAGGCAGAGATATCGACAACGGAATTAGTTGTTGATTTACACAGTTGTAAATGGAGGTTTCTAGGGAGGTTTCTCTCTCTATCGTCACTGATGCTGTTCATGTGGAAATTATGTTTTTTTCCATTAAAACGTGCCACGAAATGTTGTATTTTTGTTGTATTTGGCACTATATAAATAAAGTTGAAGTAAATCATTTAAAACTGTCAACACAACCCAATGGAAACGGCTCCTGACCCACGAGGTGTTCTATTGTAGAAACTGAAAATGTCTGTTGTGATGATCGCCGCGCTCCCTGAGTGTGGAGTTCAAAGGTCAAGGCTATTCCGAGATTCTTTTCTTTCTCGGTGTCTGTCCTCTTGTTGTCAGACTAATCGACTGCAACAGCCTGAGCCCTTCAAAGCTGGGATTCCAGGCCGAGGGCGGAAAGGTGGAAGGAGGCAGTGGAGGTCAACGCTGGAAGCGTTTCTGTTATTACTAAAAACTGAGCAGCCCTTTAGAGACACTGGCAGCTCTTTGATCTAAATTTGATTACCCTGAAGCGACGCTCAGACGGATTCCTGAGTTTTCAGTTTAATTTCTGTACTCAGTTCCATTTATTGGGGTCTGGACCAGAGACTTACTACTACTTATGATTGAAGTCCACAGTATATGGCGATCCTGTCACTTACTCTGAAGCTAGACAGTAGATGAAGAATATAACGTCCCCTACATGAGCCAAAAGTACTGCTTGCCTCACCTTGGTATAATAGTCGGGTTCACAACCAGAATCAGTTTTATTGTCAAGTAGAGTTTTTAAACAATACAAGGAATTTTACTTGGTGGATGGTGCGAAAAAACAAACAAACAAACAAACAAAGAAATATAAACAAATAAACAAAAAAATGTGTGGGCAACTGTGCATGGCTGAGTGCATCACCACACCACATCAAGCTCAGGACTCAAGAACTAATGAGTGTTAAAGAGGAAGTATGTCTCTGCTGACTCTCCCTTACTCGTGCCATTGACCCACCCTAACTCCCTCTTCCCTGTTCCTTTCCCCTCTACCAAGTACTAACACTGCCCTCTGTTTTTACATCTCCCCTCTAATAAAGAGGGATGGTGATGCTCACAATTATGCAATAAAATTTAAATATTATTTCATTGCAATAACAAAACATGGGAAAAAAGAGCGGAAAAAAAAGTAAAAAGCTTTTTGAGGATAACGGATGGCCACCTCAGATCTCAGAGGGGACCAAGGCCTGCTGAATAACTTTTTTATTACTGTGGTAAAATGTGACTGAATTAAAAAAAAAAGTGATTTAGACAGACCTAACATGCATCACAGTGTTTGAGGGACAAGTAAGCTCACTGCTTTACTATGTTCGAGCTCCGTATTTGAAGGGAAATGAGAAGAAGAAGAATATTTTCCTAAATTGTAGAAATTGTGTGTAAAACAAACAGATCAGTGGTTAAATGTCCACTTAGAAATAAAATATTCAAAGTGGATATTTAACCACTGATACTCTATGTATCCTTATGTGTTTTCTGCTCTTCATGATGAGATTCCAGGCTCTGTTTCACCTGCCTTGGCTACAGTCTGGGTCTGGTAGCTGTGCTGTGTGAAGGGGCGGAGCCGACCACGATGGTGTGTGTGTGTGTGTGTGTGGGGGGGGGGGTTGTTGGGGTTGGGATGGGGGGTTATGGGAGCGGGGTGATTGGGAAGGAATGCAAGCCGAGCAATCCAGGATCTGAGCTGTCACACCACCAAAGACACTGTTGTGCACTGATGTTTGTGCACGTACCATTACCTCATGGCCAAAGTAATAAAAAATATGTTTTTGATTCTCAGGCGAGGATAGCATGTAAACCATTTTTATTAGCATTGATTTACAACAGGGATCTGCAACTTTAAACATGTTTTTAATGTAACAAAAACAGGACTTATGAGTCGTTTTTGGGAGTTTAGGAAGTAATTTGCTGTGACAGCACACATGAATTGTAATATTTTCCATGAATTCGTCATCGAAACAAGGTTTAATGATCCTAAATGTTTGCTCTCCAAAACAATGACCACATTTGTGCCGAGGGTCAAAGAAACACAGACCACGTTTTCGATTCTTTTACTCTCTTCTCAGTGGAAACCAGGTTCACAGAGGGCTTGGGAACATCAGGTCGTCTCCTGGTGATGTCATGGCCTCACGTAGCCGGGATGTGATGTCACGGCCCGCAGAGGGACGGATGGCACGGCCGCTCTCCGAGCAAATGAAATTACCGTAGGCTTTGTTTAGTTACACTGAAACATCGATGAGCGCCTTCCTCTGAGCTATTTCAAAGCTCGAGCGTGTGTTGTCTCAGAAAATTTGGCCGATGGCAGAGGTCAATCCCCCGTCTTATCCTAACAATTACTCAGGGTCAGGTTTCAGGGAACACATCGGCTCTGATCCGTCCTCCGATGGCACCGTGAGACGGCACACACCAGCGTGAGCAGCTGATATCTGATACAAGCAAAGAACAGACCTTGACTCTAAAGTCTCTCAGAAGATAAACCCACTTTCCACCTCATTTACTATTGAAATTCACTCTGCAGGTAAAGTTTGATCACATGCCTCATAACATGTTACAGTGTATATAATATGTCTGATATAAGAGATTATTAGAGTTAAGTTTATCTGGTCTAGAACAAGTTAAGTTGAGTTAAATTTAAATTGGCTGAAACTAGTTCAGTGGAGTAAGGTTCATTTTGGTCTGTATTTACGTTATGAGTTTTTTCACTTTGGAACTAGTTAAGTTGAGATTGTTTAAGTTGAGTTTATTTGCTGTGGAACCAGTTGAGTTAGATTTAACTGGGCTGGAGATGTTGAGTTAAGTTGGGTTCATTTGGTCTGAAACTAGTTGAGACTGAGTTGAGTTTATTTTGTCTGCAAATAGCTAAATTGAGATCGTTTGAATTGAGTTTGTTCGATGTGGAACTAGTTGAGTTGAGTTCATTCTATGTGGAACTAGTTGAGTTGATTTATTTGGTCTGACTGGAACTATTTGAGTTGAGATGGTTTGAGTTGAGTTTATTTAGTCTGGAACCAGCGTAGCTGAGTCAGCTTTAACTGGTCTGGAACTAGCTTTGTTTTTAACTAGTTGAGATTAGGTTGACTTGAGTTTATTTTGTCTGCAACTAGTTGAGTTGAGATTGTTTGAATTGAGTTTATTTGATGTGGGACTAGTTGAGTTGATTTTGATTTATTTGATCTGTGATCTAGTTGAGTTGAGTTAATTCCGTGTGTAACTAGTTGAGTTGAGATTGTTTGAGATGAGTTTATTGGTCTGGAATTACTTCAGTTTAGTTTAGTTAACTAGGTTTATTTGTGGTAGAACTAGTTGAGTTTATTTGAGTTGAGCTTTTTTGGGCTGAAACGAGTTGTGTTCATATGGACTGGAATGACTTGAGTTTAGTCTGTTTGAGTTGAGTTTTCTTGAGCTGGAACTAGTTTTATTGAGTTTGTCCTTCACTGACGGGTCTTTGTTCATCCCTGGATTTGAAAGTTACTAAAGAGACCTTCACGATGATGAATGAGAGGCGATGGATTTTACAGGATGCGTGTGTGTGTGTGTGTGTCCTCCATCCTGTTAACAATTTAAGATAAATTACCAGTGACACACATCACTGAATGACTTCATCTGAAGAGTGCAGCAGGAATATTGCCAAGAACATTTTGGTGAAAGTTGACCTGCACAGGGCGCGTAAAACCACCAGTCCTGCAATAGCAATACAATTTGGATGTCATATGTTAAAAGTTGAAACAAATGTGAAAATCTTTAACATATAAGCAGAGGGTAAGGTAATGGATTATAAGTACTCACGTTACTGTAATTGAATTGCTTTTCTGAGTACTTGTACATTGAGTAAATCTCTAAATCAGTAATTTTACTTGTACTTAAGTATGTTTTAAATCAGAATCAGAATCAGAATCAGAATCAGCTTTATTGACCAGGTACAGTTTAGAACAATACGAGGAATTTGACTAGGTAGTTGCAGTGAAAGGAGACACATCAACACACCGGAGCAGCCATTTGCGGCGCCCAGAAGTAAAGAAAAGAAGTAAAGTTATTTATTACATTTCTGCACCAAATCGTTACTGAGTAAATTATATATATATATATATATATTTTTTAAATGATCAAAGGACATTGTGAAACTACAAAAACAACAATCAAATGCATCACATCATAGCCGACCAATCAGATTAAATGTAAAGCACCGCACCAAAGCAGCATTGGATGGAGGTTATTTTCTCAGTTTTAGAGTTCATACATTTAGCTTTACTTAGAGCATGATGATTACTTATTAATTTATTGGTGATATTTTATTTGAAAAACAATTGTACATTTAGATAAACCTTTTATTTTATACAGATACCTTTGTGGAAAATAAATCTTCCTTTTCAAGTTCATACATGAGATGTTTACTGTATGCAAGGGAACCGTGGCAAGATTTATGAACAAAAATAAATGTTTTTTTTTTTTTTCCTGTAAACTCTATTATGTTCCTGCTTTTAACTGTATTGGTGTTTTCATTTTTATTTAGACTGCATGTGTCTCGATTTGTCATTGGCTGTTGGAGTTACCAGAATGGACTCCTATGATGATGTATGAGAGGTGATGGATTGCACAGGATACGTATGTGTTCCATGGGATGATGCTGCGTGTAAAAAAAAAAATCAGGGTCACAAGCTATCATGAGATGCTGTGGAACCAAAGGCCAAGTCATGTTGCAACAGAACTATTGTGTTCGTACCTCTAATTTATTGGTCCAGGAATTAGCTGCGGACAAGAAGCCCCGCCCTAAACCCCGCACCGCAGGCATGGCTGCCATTAAACACAGATAACTGAGGGCCAGGCCACTTTAATCCAGAGGCGGTTGGAAGCGGGGCGGACAGCTGCACGTTGAGACCAAACATCAAAAACGCCAGCCACACGTGCACACAATTAGCAATGTGGTACACATTTAGGGAGCAAAAGGTCCATAAACTCGCAACTTATTATGCTTGATCTGACTCGGCTGGAGGCGAGACTGAACCCAATGATGTTATGAGCGTTTAAATTTGGTCCGAGACTTTCCATCATGCTAACTTTTATTAACTCTCCTCCTGAAACCGACACAGAAAAACCTGCGATCCCTGTGTTTTCATTGTATTACAGAATTTGAACCTGCAGCTCCAGGAGGCAGGTAACTCAATTCAATTTATTTTTATCTAAAACCATTTGTATCTAACACTAACTTGTTGCACAAAAGTGTGATTGTGTCTAATCTGAGGGCCACGTGATCAACATTCATGTCATTAATTTAGAATAATGAGCAATCTGAGCATTCACACAGAAAAGTACAAAATGTTGCTGTGGTTTTGTTTTGTGCATTCTTCTGTTATTTTTTTATGCTTTAAAAATTCCTTTTGTGCATTTTTGTTGTCGTTATTGTGTTTCTAAAGACATTCAATGTATTTTCTTTATTTCTATGTGTGTTTTATAAGTCATTTTGTGTATTTTTGTTGTCATTTTGTTTGTTTTTCTGTTATTTGTGCGTGTATATGTTGTATTTTTTTGTGTTTTTATTGCTATTTTGTGTATATGTATTGTGGCTTGTGCTTTTGAGTCATTTTGCATACTGTTTGTGCAATGTTCTTTGAATTTTGTTGTTGTTTTGTACGTTTTTGGAGTTATTCAGTGGATTTTTGCAGTTCTTTTGGGTTTGTGGAGTCACATTTCGTGTCAATTTTTTTCCCCTAACATTTTCTGTTAATTATATGTATTTATGTATCATATTAATTGTATATATATTTTGAGACTTTTAAATTAGTCAGAGGGCCGCATGTGAGGAATTAGTTTTATTATGAGCCTGAGCTAATGCTAACTTTACATTACCGGTACAAGGTTTGGTAAGTCACATGCTTTATTGTAGTCATGCATAAAGCATGTGTTGTGTTTTATGTATTTTCCAAAAACAAAAAACTGCACACACTCATTCAAAGTGTCCTTTTGAAGAAGTGCAACAACAGGTAACACAGACGCTAAACAAAATGCCTTTCAAAAACAGCATTTAGCTTCTTCAAAGGAAAAGTTTAACAGTGATTTTAGCTGATAAATATTCTCTGTTAGGTTTTACTGGCACAATAAATCTGTTACAGTGAGTTATTTTACTCTGAAAAATACTTTCACATTTGAAGGATTACTCAAAGGTCTCAAAATGCCTGACTCGATAAACCATAGCATCATTTGTATTTTTCACGCGCCCCAAAATACACTGACAGCAGTATTGGTAGGCATTCAAAGAATTGGAGAAATAACTTACTTCTCGACAGGTCTGCACCCTGCTCCAGATGTTGTTGCACTAAGCTGTGGATTTCCTGTTTCTGCTGATTTATAAATTCAGTACAAAGATCTGAATCAGGCCTAAGCTTCTTTGTTTTGGAGTATTTCCACTTTGGCGTTTCATATGGTGAAAAGGTTGAAGTCATTTGTAAAGTGCTTAAATAACCTACTGCTCATAAAACAAGAGCCGAGTACTTAGATGAATTTTTCTACAGCCAATCTTTACCTAAACTCATTGTTCTTCTTCAGGGGACGCGTGTTTCCCTTTGTTCTTTAAAGTAGGCAGGGCTGAAAAAGTCCTGGCATTTCTTTTGAAATAATTAACTAAAATTAAATAAAAAAACAAAAAAAGAATGGTCTGGCGTGGCTACTTTTTTCTGAGTTAATGGCGTAACTTGTCTATCAAATGCTTCATATGCACTCAATACATATAAAACCCACAGCTTGCTACATGCTAACCTGTGGGCTAACTACTTCCGCCCTTTTGATTAACTGTCTTTACCTTTTCATCACCTCACAATGGTGTAGCCCAGTCATCCCTGGCTCAGAATAAATGTCTTAACAAAATAAAAATGTATTTGTATGGTTAGCAAAGAAAAAGGAAATAAAAATGGTAATTTTGATATTATTCTGTCCTAGTTTTGACACTTCATTGTGTAAACGAGAGTCCGTAAATTAATCAGAAGCGCGTAAAGTGTGGAGCAGTCGTCGACACGCCCTAGAATCTCATTGACCACCATGAGCTATGATTGGTAGTTTGGTGATTGACCTCCCCATTAAGATGTTGTATATTTATTTACAGATTTGTAGGATTACTCAGGGGCTAAAGAGTGAATTACTATAGAGCAACAATAGAAAAATAATTTAGTGTAGTATTTTATCAAGTTTTAAAATGACATTATTTTGTAAAACCTTAATGAAAAATTGAAATGAAATGAAAAAATCCATGAAACCACTGAAAATGGGTTGGCAAAAAACAGACACAGACTCCTTGGAGCTTTCAGTATGAAACATGGAAGTCCCTGCCACTATTTTTGATTTCTAGCATGTATACCATTAATTTTTCTAAGAGAGTTAGAATATTCATATTTACTCAATAATAAGAATTGTTATATATATAAATTATGTATTGTGTGCTGAATCTTGATATGTAATGTATGGCATCATTTTGTATCTGAATATATTTCGGTTAACATTGTTATGTATTATGTGTAATTTGGTTGTTGTGTTTAATTTTTGTTATGTTTTATCATTTCTGTGTGAATGTTGTTTGTACATCTTATCAAATCTGTTTGTTGTACTGTCATACATATATAGTCTGTGAAGTAGAAACCCAGGAAGAATAGCTACTGCTTTTGCAGTATAGCTAATGGGGATCTAAATAAAACAAACAACCTATAGGCAAATTGTCCCACTGATTAAAACGTACACGTTTGTCCAGTAAGACTTGAGTGTCCTGTTGATTAATGATGATGGTGAGTCCGCTACATGACTTCGATCAACACATCCTTGGTTTGATCCCGTCCCTCCTCTTCCACTTGTCCTGCGTGTGTGAGGCAGGTCCCTGAGGAAAAGGCTAAACAAACAGGCTGGGCTGGGGAACAAAGAGTCTGCCACTCAGAGACATGTGGCAGAAAGAGACACACACAGAAACCCCCCCCCCCCCCCACAACCACCACACACACTGCTGGAGAGCTGCTCAAAGTCTACTTAGCATGGATCCAAAAGGAGGAAAGATGGAGGAGGAGGGGGAATCAACTCTGATTTTCATTCACTGAATGTCACCATGGCACAAAGGGAAAGTGCATGACAGAGCTACCACTTTTACACCTGCTGATGGTGCACTACAGGTCAACTAACCACACGTCCGTAGTGTTGCTAACTTTTTTGCGTGAAGAGTCGCTGGATGACACCGGATGATGCCGTGTATCTTTAGAACGTCCACATGGTTGGGGACGGGGTTGAGGAGGGTGTTGTCTTTGGTTATGGAGAAGGAGATAACTGAAGTAAAAATGGATTTACAGCTCTGTTAGTGGTTTGTTAGGGAGGCTGCACAGAGCTGGACAAGGGGTGGAAGGGTATGGAAGAGTAACTAACACCGGAAAAAGAGCACTTTCACATCGGTTTAGTCCCAGTCCTCAGTCTGAATGGGCGGAGGACTGGTGATAATTTTATCACCTTGGTTCGGCTCAGTTTGCATTGAGAGCACGACTTCTGATCCACTCCAAACAGCCTCTGGTGCAGTTGCATGAGTTAACCACTTGAGGGAGCTGTTAATGGAGTACAGACTTCTCTAGTCAAAGAAACAGAAACCAGAAAAAGAGGCTCTCATCAAGAGTGCGCAGAAACTTCTGCTTTCTCCGGTTGTTCTTTCACAACATTCAACAATGGAGCAGCAACAAGTCACCATGCTATTGGTGGTTTCAAATCCCCATTTTGCACCGTCACTGGCTCTCTTAAACACCCACAATACAGCGCGCTCTACGTCATTGCCGATACTTCCTGTGTTTGATCCGCTCCGAGAGTGGTTGTGTTCATGACGCTCTTAATCGCTCTAGGCTTCGACTGGAAAAGCTCAGAGACCAACAGGAATAATTGCTCTAGAATTTGCCTGTTTGATCCACTTTAGACTTTGTTTGCGTGATCACACCGCCCAAACGAGGCGGACTATCCGAGCAAACAAGATCTTTTGTTTTAACCACTGAGTGTTTTAACCGCTTTAGAAAAACAGGCACTAGAATGCTCTGGAAAGAGACTAAACATAGAGCCAAAGTGGCTACGTTGGCAACACTGCACATCAGAGGCCTTCAGTCAAACTGTTTCACAATTTATCTATTGTTAGCTATTGTTTATCTGCATCTTTAATATACTCAACTATTACCAAACATGTAAACACCAGACAGTGTTTACCTATACATCAAAACACTTTTTGTTGTTACAAAATCTATGAGCTGACTTTTAAACCAACGTAAGACAGGCAGAGAAAGGCCAGCATGTGTGACAGATAGCTTGGCATCGTTAGCATGAACAGTTTTCTAAATTAACTATAAGGACACTAAGGATTGTGGTCTTATGAAAAAAAGACCACCATAAAGAAGGTCTTATGAGTTTATGAAAGAGGCTGAGAGTCAGCTAAGATACTAGACATGCACATATCAAACCTCTGCTGGTGTACGCTGTTAATAAATTAATAAATAGATAAATGGGAAATAAAAGGGAGAATGCCCACACTAGCCACCGTACCCATGGGGTGTTTGTACATTTGCATGTGAACACTCGTTACACAATGCGGAGCCCGACAGGAGCGCAGCCGTCTGCGAGCCGTTTGTCATCTTCCCCACAGAGTCGCCCTCCTCTACTCCGTCCCCCTCAGAGTGCACGACGGAGACAAGCAAAGATGGCATCAATGTCACTCGGCCGCCATTCATAGGCTGCACGGGGGAGACGCGGAAAGACAAGGAGCGGAGAGACACGGAGCCCCAGGTACCGACCTCATTAGCAGATAAAAGCAACCTTTACCCGCGACCTCCGACCTCTGAGGTTGCCGTGGAGTCTTTCAGTCGAGCCCCAAGTGAAGCATGCTGGGATTGCTCCAAAGCACGGCTGGTTGAATATGAAGTTGCTGTGAGAAATAATGAAGATTCAAAGGCGTTCCGTGCTCTACGCTGTCATACTCGCTTCCATAGTCTTTAAGTTTGACATCATAAGAGCCCACATTCATGAGAGAAATACTGATGCTAAGGGCTGTAAGCAGTGTGAGTGCAATGACATTCATTTTTCATTTATTTATTCATCTTCGAACTCGTTTATTCCTGCTGGTTCCATCCCCAGCTCTCAGTCCTGGACCGACCATTTTTATTGTCTGAAAATATTTTTGTTAATAATTTGCCTCGTCACATATAGTTTCTATCACAAAAATAACATGCGGCAACACGACTTCTTCATTTTTTAAAAGTTAATTATGTATAATTATACAATTATTATTCTATTTTTACCTCTTTAAGGCCCAAATCGTCAGCTGGATCATTAGCATTTTGAATTTTTCAGGGGAGTCTGCCACCCGGATCCTTTAACTGGATCGTTTTGAGTCCTGACTGTGTGTAAATAATCCACTACCAACCTTGTATGTACAATTCCATTGAACTTTATTTATAGAGCACATTGCAATAATAGTCATTTTGAAGCGCTATCAAAATATAAAATTCTTAAGAAAAAGAAAAAAAAAAAATGGACCAATTTCATATTGGTATGAGGACCGGTGTGTGTGTGTGTGTGTGTGTGTAACAGGAGGGAAGGGATGGAGAGGAAAATAAATAAATTCTACATTGATCATCTGGCTGCTCAACCAGACACGAGGGGGCCACAGCACTCACCTCCCCCCCAGGCCCCCTCCTTTCCTTTTCTTTTGCCACTTTTTTTTTTTTTTCTTACCCTCCTTTTCTTTTTCCATGTTCGGGTCTTCTATCAGGTGCTGAGCCACCGCCAGACCCAATTAGGAGACGGCAACCCACACCTGCTAGAATCCCATGTGGGGGGTAGCTTCCAGAAGTTATTGGGAGGGAGCCTACTCTCCAGCTTTATGGTTTACCCAGACAGTGGAGGTCCATATTATATGTATATGTAAACAATGTGAGAGGGCCCAAAAGAAAAGGACACCCCGAGCCCCCCACATATCCAAGCACCAAAGCGCAGCTGCAGAATATTTCTGCTTCATTTTTGCTGCAGTACCATACATGAACTGCTGGGTGCAGTGTCACTTCACCATTTACATTATGAAGAAGAATTGCGCAATAGAAGAAGAAGAACCAAGTCACATGACTCGAGTGCCAAAAAATAACTTCTATTTATTTATATTTTGTACAGTCACTGTGTTTTATGGCACTTAAATTATTTGTTTATATACTTTATATTAAGAATTGTATTTTTTCAAAGTCCTGATTCCTTACAATTCCTGGCTCATTCGTCAACCAACCAACTCTGAGCTCATTGCTCTTCTGCTTTGGTCTGTGTTGTCATACATTGTAGGACTCATGGACGAAGTCGTTGCTGTGCACAAAGGTGCGTGGTCATGTGTCATGTATGTAATATGTGCGTGTCTGGGCTGCTGAAGCCAAGGGGTTACGTCTTGATCATGCTGAGTTTTATAAGCTGTGGCTAACCCCAGTCCCCACAGCTGACTGAATATTAAATAAACACAGCCAAGTGGCTGAATTCAGCAAGGAAACACTATTTTACCAGCACAGGGGGGTTGGGTTGGGGAAGGGGGGGCATGGGGTGCCCACATCAGCTTGTCTTATTCTTGGCAGCTGCTGTGGAGAGACCCGGCCGATGGAGGAGCTGTGTGTAGAAGGGGAGGGGAAAGTTGTATGGTGTGAGGAAAGTGGGATGTGGGTGAAGACAAACTGATGGCTGATGTTTGTTGCTGTGCTGCCAGGGGGGAAAAAACACACTGGCAGCTGAAACGGGGAATGAAAGATTTCTTCTGTGGTTTCTTAGACTCAGTTTATTTCTACTGTTCTCTGCCTTTAGTCAGAGAGTCAAAGCAAGTCCATTTCATATGCCCCCCAAAAAATCTTAGTTTTAACCTAAAAAGAACAAAAACAGGATTTTTCAAAGGAATTGAATGTAATTCCAGATTTCCTTGCGTAGACCTTTCTCTCGTGACTCCCGCCCTCTCCAACAACCTCACACCAGACGACACCAACCACTGTGCAACAGCTTTATTACACTTAACTTATCAAGATTTATTTTGTTCATGTGGTTTGTTGGTTCCCCCTTGACCCTAGAAAGGAGCAAGCAGGTCAGAAAATGGATGGATGAAGGGGTTTGTTGGTTAGCAGGGAGAGAGGATCAGTGGGGAAATGTGGGCGAGGGAACAGCCGTCTGATTAGTTCGGGTGTAGCGACTTAACTAATCAAGCCTGTGTCTCCATATTGCAGTGAGTGGTTGTGCAACATTGCTGCTGGAAAGAAGCTGTCTCTAACTTACTCTTGGAAATGCGCAAAATCTCAATAGTGCAATAAAACGAGATGATGAAATGTGTCACAAAAACGCAATGGAAACAGTTTCTTTGCAATTACACGTCACATGACCTGACATACCTGGTCACATGACCACTTTTCTGTGAGAAAACTTGGCATAGTACACATGGACAGGAGAGGAGGTTGAGAAAATCTTACTGCCATTTTAAACAGCAAACAACAAAGTAATGTATGTAGTTTAAAAAGTTGAGAGCGAGAAAGAGAGAGAGCGTTTGAAGATTTTTGAGAGTGAGGAGAGTGTAGAATGCACGCATTAAACAAGAGATTGGTTTATTGTATCTCATTGTTTGTCTTTTGGGAAAATGTATACACTGTATACATTCTAAATTAATTTTATTTACACGTGATTATTAATGTAGAAACATGTATTCATAATTTTTTGTTAATTCAATGCCATTAATGGAACCATAACAGAGAAAAACTGAGTGAGTTACACACTGTGGTTAAGATACATCCATCCATCCATTTTCAGACCCACTTATTCCTGTTTGTCAGGGTCGCGGGGGGTTAAGATACAGCTCCCTGTAATTAATTCCTTTCCTATCCACTGTTCTTTAACCCCCAGAAGTGTTTAAGTGGTGGCCATGATAAAAGAGCATTCAAATTTCCTTTAAGCTGAGGAAAGGAGATGCGGCCGTCGGATTATTAGTGGAAGTGCGTCTGATCGTCAAAACAAAGGTGATCACCTTTCCTAACACCTTCCCTTAAACCCGTGACGTCATCCACGGGTTTAAATGGATAGGAAAGGAGATGGGAGGGACTATTTGGACGCAGCCAGAGTAAAATACTGGGCAGAAGAGACACAGGTGAGAGTAATGAGTAATCACACACAGGTGAAACTAGTGAAGCTGATGAGCTGCTTATAATGAACTTGTCAAAAACTACAAATTTAATTTTCCCTCCGCTCCACATGGTGGATCAACTGCACAAACCAACCAGTCTTTGTCTTCTTCCTTGGGTCAGCCGATCATTGGGCGGGACTTCCTCTTACCTGCAGCTGGAATTGTTTGGTGGTGTGTACCATGTGTCTTTTGAATGACTTCATTAAACATCAGCACTCATCCAGTTCTGTCCTAAAACAATACCACAACTGAGTGCAAACCTTTGAGCGAGTGATGGTGAGATGAAGCCTTATGAGGCATCGTCCCATTTGAGCCAATTGGTTTGAGAAAGGGATCCAAAGGGATTTGGGATTTACGGTTTCTCCCACAATACAATCAGACATGTTCCAGGACCGCTACCAGTTGTTTCACATAATAATATGTTCTGTAATGTTTTTTTCGTCACCTTAGGAAGGTGGCAAGTACTTGTTGAAAACACTTGTTTGTGTTACTTGGACAATGATTTACAGAACAGGGGATTTTATTTAGAAAGAACAGTGCTGAATTGTGAGACATACCGTAAAGTAATCTCTCGTTTCATGCATACATCCATACTCATGCTCTCTCATCACTCTCCAAATTCTTCCAACTCTCCCTCCCTCTAAACTTTATAAACTATCAAAACACTATCCAGAGTCAGTTATACAAGCTATATAAACTCTAACAACACTGAACTAACTGCAACTCTAAATAGATAAATAAATAATCTACAGGTTTAACGGAACCTGGGGTTTACGATGCTGTCAAACCACCCAATAAACTCCCAACTGCGTATTTCTTCTTCTTCTAATGGTTTCTGGCAGGCTGTACACTAAAAATGCGTAATGCTGCCCTCTTCTGTTCAATAGAATCACTTCCCTTTAGATTCTCAAATAGCAGTTGGTAGAGAGAAGATACCTCACGACTGCCTTATCTATTAAACACAAATTTGTTCTCGGCAAAAACATCGATTTTAATAAACACACTGTACGCCCAAGGGTTGAAAGTTCTTTAACAGACACAGGACAGTAAAACGTGAAATAGTCTCAAGCTGACCACTGATATAGCCCATCTGGATGCTTGCCCTTTTTATTTAAATATGCAGCAAGCCCACCAGGCCCCAGTCTTAATCTGGTTATTTTAACTTGCTTTGATCGGCTGGTTGACCACAGGAGTTTACTGCCCCACACAAGAGGTTGACAATTAAAATAGTGCCTCCCTCTAGTCTCATTCTCCCGTCTCAAGAAGAGCCTCCTTAGCTAGCATATCAGCAGCTTCATTCCCCACAATAGCTGAATGAAATAGGATGGAAAACCCAATACTAGACCCCATCAACTCTATCCGGCGAAGGCAACACAAAATCTCCTGCACAATATCGAAATTGCCTGTAAGGCAGCCATAGAATCAGAATAAATATACGACATTTTAGGCTTATTTTGCTCAATCCAATCTAAAGCCCACCAAATGGCTAACAGCTCAGTAGTGAACACGGATACATAATCAGATACTCGCATACTTTTCCCAACTTCATTAATCAAAATGTAGACTCCAAAACCAGCTTTTCCCGAGCTCGGATCCTTAGACCCATCTGTAAAAATGTGATAAGAAGTTTCCTTATTAAGAATTACAAACTAATTTACTTCGCCACTAACACGACTCTTGTCCATGCCCAATTGGACCTCTGGTTCTGGCAAAAGCCAGAACAGCACAGGGGACCACACTGATGCAGCAACACTCCCATTCTCCAAGCCCACCATACTAGTCAACTGACCGATAGGTCTAAAAAAATGTGCTTTTCCCTCCTTCTTTATAAACTCCCAACAGTCCTCCAAGAGGCACTTGGCCACAGAATTATGCTGAAGTCCTGCTAGTCTGGCCCAGTACTGGAGTCCCAGCTTCTGGAGCCGCTTCCTAAAGCAGTCACATGGTACAGCCGGCAGCGTAGCTTAGTTTGTCATCATTTTGGCTCCTCCCCCCTCCCTACTCGACACGCTTCGTAGCCTCGGACCATCTCATAACATCATTACTTTTACCTGTGTGGTCTGTGTGGCTCCAGTTTGAACTGCAAATCTCCAACAGAAGTAATAATTATATTTTTTAAGAAAAAAAACCCAACAACAATTATATTTATTCCAAAAACAGGCAAAGAATTCCAAAAACAGGCAAAGAATGTATGTAATAAAACCCATTTAAACTGGATGGTAGCTCCACAGCTTTAGATTTCCCACAGGATATTGCAAACACACCATTGCATCACTGGTTTTCAAAGGGTGACTGGAAAAGGAAAACGTTGCAGAAATCTCTCAGTGGATGCCTCCAACACTCCCCCTGGTGTTACCTTTCCCATCAGCCCAAAGCAGTCGCAGCTCAGCGTTCCTCTTCACTCTCCCTGTGTGGTCTGGAGCGCCGAGTCATTCCAAAACAATCGGCATTAATCCAGGGAGCGAGGGGCCCAGAGCAAAGCACTGCCAGACTACTACTATACTGACTCATGCTACACTACAGCATCTGTGTACACACACACACACACACACACACACACACACACACACACACACACACACACACACACAGCCTTTGATCAGGCTCAGTACAGTAGTGTGGTATAACAGCAGGCTTTGACTTAGCTTGATGAGAGTTATCCTTGGAAAATTGCTGAGGCTTTTTTTTTTCTCTTTTACTACTTTTCTAGTGTACTTATCTTTCCTTCTCAGTGCAAAGATCATGGATTCAAATCCCACTGATGTTTCCCTCAAACTGGTCTGTGTCAGGCCCTGTGAGAGACTGGCATCCAATGACAGTTGGGCAACCAAGTACGGACTGAGGTGATCTTGTTCAGACCTGGAGAGCTCATATCCTGCATGTTTTAAATGTCTCTATAGCTTTACAGAAAGCCTGATAAACGAGCAACCCTAAAAACTCAATGTACTTCCCAGCCTATATATTCAAAGCACTTAAGCTGTAAAGCAAAATGGTCTCATCAGCAGAACTATCTGTGTTACCTGTATTACTATAGAACAGTGGTTCTCAAACTTGCGTGGCTCAAGTACCCCCTTTCTTTTATTTCTTAATCCAAGTACCCCTTCGTCCGATTACATTTTTCTCAGAATACCTTGAAAAAAACCCCTTTGTGCATAATGATCAAATGAATAAGTGATAACACATATTTTAAAGAATCTCATTTTGTAAATAAGTGGAATGAAACAGTATTTAGTGCCTTCTGAATGGATTTAATTCCATAGTTTTTATCATTTCTGGTCATCTCCCGCCTGGTGTGGGACCAAGACTGAACCTTGTATTCTCAGTTCATGTTCTAATCAAAATCATTTTTATCGTCATTAATACGAATATCATTTTCAACTCAAAATAAACATTATAAAATGCCATATTTGTAATGGTTTCATTTGTTAATTTTTCACTCTTTTGCTCAAGTACCCCCATAGTACCATCGTGTACCCCGAGGGCTACACGTACGTTTTTTTCTAATTTATGTCTGACCTACATTTCTATATTTTGCACTATTATCTTATGTGAATATTTATTTTTGTTTCTACTGTCTGCTCACCTCAATAAAGGCATATTTTAATTCTATAAGTTACTTCTCAGGACTTGAAAAGCATTTTTAAATAAAACATATTATTATTATTAATAATTCTAGTAGATAGATTCATTAATGTTTCAGTTCTATAACAAATAAAATTCTCTGGTGACTTTTTACCTGCAGTTTGCTGGAGACTATACGTTGAATAATATGGGTGGATTTTTCCATAGGCTGAGCTGTGGGATAAGTCAGCCCTGTGTGCTGCCTGCAGGCAGGTTTCCTATTCCATAGCAGCACTGAGGGAAAAATTGCTTCAATCAGCCATTACTCTGATTCAGCCATTTACGCACCTTTAGACATCCATCACTTTCACACACACACACACACACACACACACACACACACATATGATGATTTGAAAGGCTTTGAGGCCCCAAGCACAACAGTCCAGAAACAGGTCTCTCTCAGTGAGACCCCTCCAGTCTAATAGCCAGCCCTGACCAGCCATTAGTCAGTCAGTTCAGACTGACCCTGACACCACATCCGCTCTCAAACCCCACCTTGCGCTTCATCCTTGCTTGGAAGAACCAGGTCACTGACTCCCTTACGGCCATTACTGTAATTATAGCTGGCAATGGTAATTGTTTTTTGCTGGGCCTGGTGAGGCGGGGAAAGGGGGGGTGTTTGAGCATGAAACAGGGGGGCTAACCAGGAACGCCTGAGCAGCGGGAGGAAGCAGGGCGGAGGAGTGCGGGATTGAATTGTCAGTCCAGGTTATGATTAGGAGCCACAGATGCGGCCATGTGAGAAGTGAATTTCATGCCTGATGATTCTGCGATTTCTGCAGGAATGTGGGAGTTTGCTGCTCGAATAACTCGTAAGAAGACAGACCGAGGCGCTCTGTGCACTGATGCACACGCACAAACATATCAAAGAACAGCTGGGGAAGAAATGGGCGTAAACAGGAAGTCCCGGTGTGGGAAAAAATGCACTTGATCATCTCTGTTCTTTGTTTGGTGATTGGACTGCATTTTATTGTCTTACTCTACTCTTATTAATCTCATTAGTTGGTTTACTTTAAACACTTTCATTGAAATGCATTTATTTAATTTGTTAAGCCACCACCAGTGGTGTAAAGAGTACTGATGTATTCTACTCAAGTAGAACTACTGTTACTTGATTAAAATTGTATTCGAGTACAACTGAAAAGTAGCTCAATTAAATAACACTCAAAGTAAAAGTTACTAGTTACTTTCACCCCCCACGTTTATTTTTGGTAATAAATCTTGCCACAGTTCCCTTGCATACAGTAAACATCTCATGTATGAACTTAAATAGGAAGAGACCAAATCTTGCACAATTGGAACTTAATTTATTTTCCACAAAGGCCTCTGTATAAAATAAAAGGTTTGTCAAAATGTACAATTATTTTTTGAATAAAATAACACCAATGAATTCAATATTTTTTTAATTTTATTTTTTAAAGTTTAGCTACATTAATGAACTCTAAAACTGAGAAAACAACCGGCATTCAATGTTGTTTCAGAGCGGTGCATTACGTTCAATCTGATTGGTCAGCTACGATGTGATGCATTTTATTATTGTCTGGTCATTAACTTTTTTGTAGTTTCTGTCTCCGGTTAGTGTTTTTTTTTCATTCTGAATACGTCACGGTTGGAGAAAGCTCCTGATTGGTCGCCGCGCCGCGATATGCCCCAAGTTCAACAATCCTAACTGCAGGACCTCTCGACGCTCCTAGAAGCGCGTCCACCATATTTTGTGACTGTACATCTGACGCTTTTGACGCGTTTGGGATAATCTGAGACTTTTTGGGTCTCGACCTTAAGACGATATCAAACAGCTTTTGATGATTTTGAAAGTCTTTCAGTCTATATGTGACGTGACGCGATTGCCAATTAATAGAGTGCTTACAAAACAGGAAAACTGGCTAATAAACATGAGCATGACAGGAAATAATTGCATGATGGGAAACATTTAGGTCATTGCTTTTTGCAGATGATGTGGTTCTGTTGGCTCCATCAGACCATGACCATCAGCTCTCACTGGATCGATTCGCAGCGTCGTGTGAAGCGGCCGGAATGAGATTCAGCACCTCCAAATCTGAGTACATGGTTATCGACTGGAAAAAGGTGAATTGCCCTCTCTGGTGGTCTGGATCTGCATCTGAACCAATCTGTCGTGGAGAAGAGAGTCGAAAGGCGAAGGTAGCGATTTACCAGTTGATCTTCATTCAGACCCTAACCTAAGAACAAGATTGCGGGTACAAGCGGCCGAAATCAGTTTCTTCCGTAGGGTGGCTGGGCTTTCCCTTAAAGATTGGGTGAGAAGCTCAGATATGTGGGAGGGGCTTGGAGTATAGCCACTACTCTGGAGGGAAGTCTGGGCTTCCCTGCTAGGGATGCTGCCCCCGTGACCCAACTATGGATAAGCAGCAGTAGATGATGGATGGATGGAAGGGAAACATTTGCTTAGATAATTAGAATATCCTGTTATTGGCTTTGGCTCTTGATGCTGTAAACATGACTAATACAACCCTAACCCTTGAATATACATTATTCAAAAAAGGTACATTAAAAGTTTTTAATAGAAATTCGAGGATAAAAACTTCTAGATTTTTGACAAGAAGCCAACAGTCTGAATACAAAGTAATGAGTTCACACCTTGCTCCCTCCTTTAACTGACAACATGTTTTCCGCTGGAGTGTCAGTGAGGTGTATTACATGGGGAATGAGCAGCACTGTGTGTGTGGACACTTGTTGTACACAGTTTGCTTTAGCTGGCAGCACCAGTTGTGTGTCAGCCTCCAGCTCGCTGCCATCCCTCCTGAAGCGGCGCCACCCGGCCCCCCCCCCCCCCCACCCCCATCCTGGTACCTTTCCAAGGCTGAGGGTTGGACGTCATAGTGCTCTGCTAGGTTTCTTGGAAAAAGACACGTACATGTGTGCCAAACAGACTCCTGCTTATAGAAAACAAGCATCATGGTTCAGGATTTATTTATCTTTAAAACAAACAATTATTGGGCTTCAGGCTTTAAACAACAGAACACGTTCAAAGAAAGGATGTCGTTTATGACAAAAAAGCAATTAGGACCCTTACATTTATTCCCAATTAGACCATGGTGGTGTCTGGAGTCAAATATTAGAGAACAGTTTTATTACTTCGACTTACTGGCAGGGTTTACCTTTCTGACACCAACTGGAACTGTAATAAAACCTTGTTTTGTGTGAACGCCAGTTGTATTGTTATAATACACCGACATTATGACCACCTAACGCTTCTGTACTGACCCATAGAGACAAGGACAAGAATCAGAATCCTCCTGTTTAGGGTCACATAGGTCAGCTTTAGAGGGTGCTAGGAGGGGGGGGTACACCCTGGACAGGGCTCCAGTCCATCACGAACCAGCCATGCTCACATCTATGGGCAATCTAGAATCTGTAATTAATCTACATGTTTTTAAATGATGGGAGGAAATGAGAGAAAACTAATGCAAACATGGAGAGAAGAGAATGGGTCCACGTCGGACTTTCTTGCTGTGAGGCAGATGTGTTTAACCACTACAGCACCATCAAATACAAAGTTTGTGCAATCCCCCGTGGGGGGGTTGTGACCCCAGGTTGAAAACTACTGGTCTAAAACCCTCAGTGGGTTTACAAGCAGCTTTAGAAAACCAAATAAATGGCTTAGTCCAGTGGTTCTAAACCTTTTTTTTCACTTTGAACAAAGATGAACTTTCAAGCCCCACCTGCGACCCAAATAACACTGTCAAATTTATTGAACTAACAGGGAACAAGTAACATCATATTTCATAATAAATCAAAAATGGAATTAAACTAAAAGTACAATAGTCAAAAAATACAGGAAATAAAACATTGTTTGCAATCGTACCAAAAAGAAAATCCAAAAAGAAATTTACTTTTGAAATCAGGTGAGGAAGTCAACTGATTAAAAATGTATTCTTTAAATTTAAAACAACAATCTTAACTGTATTCTATACTTGCACTTTCTGAAATATAATGCTCTATAAAAATATCTGAGTTGGCGAAACCTGTCCGCTAATCCAGGCTGCTCTGTGTTTGTAACAGTAAACTAAACATAATTAAAAAGGATTTTTGGGGTCGCCAGAAAATTTTCAATGTAAAATGGGATCACGATCCAAAAAATTTTGGGAACCACTGACGTAATGGATGACATGTGAGCTACGTAGCCATGTTAGCTCAATAGGTATCAGACAGGGCATTCTGCGTATGCACAACTGATTCTCCAGCAACATTATCCAGAAATAAGAGGACGAGTGATAGCATTCGAGAAGCAGAAGACAACTAAAGGAGCTAAACATCTTAAAATACAAGATTTTCATCCATTTTCTTTTTCAGTTCACCTAGCGCGACATCAATACCAATGTTCTGTGAAGGATACTGCACCACCTGTGGAGGCAGTGTTAGATGGAGTTACTCAGACAAGACGCGAGCTCCTTAATCCACTGGTGAGCATAGCTCGATCATTATGAGGTTGAGGGTGGTTCATGTGTTGGACAGTGTTGTGACTGTCCTCTGAGAACATGGCATCATGGAAAACGGCGCTCAGTGCAGACGCTACCTCGTTGGAATGAGCGTAACACGTCGTCTACACCCCACAGTGTGGGAGAATGCACAGGTGCAGGTCTAAGCTATCGGCACCCTGTTTGTGCCTCTCCTGCTGGGTTTGTTAATGAAGAACCTTAATTGGATTTTTTGGGTCGGTGGCGGGGCTTTGAGCGGTGGGCGTGGCCGGTCTGAGCCCCCCGTAGAGAAGTGAGATGAGGGAGACAAACCTGTGGGCAGGATTACTGCTGTGCTCCTTTCTCTGGGACTCTGTCTTCCCTAGATAGAGGATTATTGTGTGTATGAGCAGAGAAACGGGGAGGGAAGGTCTCATGAGTTCAGCTTGTTAAGATAAAGGCCAGGTCGTGTAAGGCAACACAAATTCAGCTTTGAATAGGATAATCCTGTGTAGATTAGTTAGTGCTATCCAAAGGCAAATCACATTTATTTGTATGGTACATTTCATACGCAAGGCAATTCAATGTGCTTTAATGATTAAAAAGTGCAACAGAAAACATTCAACAGTTAAAAAATCAATAAGAATAATAAAATCATCAGTAAAAAACAGCATTTTTTCCAATTACACTTCAATTATCATTGCCATTATCAGCATTTTCTCCATTTACAATCAAATTACAATTATTTTTATCCTCAGAAAGTCCATTACAATTACGTTCTCAATTACTAAAGTTCAATTACAATTAATCACATTTACTGAACCTGAAATAAATAACCTTCCTCTTGTGTTAGCTTTTTATTAGCATCTCTTATGATAATGGCTCCTAAATCAGCTGTAAAATACACAAATATCATTCATCTAATTTCTTTCCTATCTATTTGTTACCTTGTTAGGGTTCCGAATCAATGAAAATATGTTTTAATATTTTTTTTAAATGATAAAATGTGGGAAAGCTTTATTAGAAACATATGCTAATAATTGTTAGAACTGCGCATAGAACTGTAACATGGTTCCCCAGTTTTGCATTAAATTATAATTGACCATTTTTATAGAATTTTCATGGCAATTACATTTACAAAGTGAATTATCTGAACTCAATTACGATTTCAATTATGATTCACCCCAACCCTGATGGACACATTCCCCAAAACGGACTTGGAAAACTTTTTTTAATTCACAATCCATGTCCGGTTTGCACAGAAAGCTGACTGGGGAGCAGGTGAAAGTGGAGCTTTTAACAAAGGTGTGGAGAGGAGGGCGGGCCTGGACTTTATTTCTCACCCTCCAAAGCAGCACACCCAGAGGGAGACCTGGCGTGATGCTAAATACAGGTCCCACTGTCCTCCCCCCCCCCTTATTTCCTCTGTCAGCCCATTGTTCCCCCGTCCTCGACCTTTCCGTCTTCCGGCTGGGACTGGAGTAGTTCCCGAAAAGCTGCAAACAGGATTAGGAGCACCCACGGCTCTGCTCATTCTCTGTGGATTTGGGAGTGTTACTGCAGCTTGGCTGGGCCATGGTACTTTAATTACCCTGCCACCAGGGGCCCTCAGAGCGGCCCTGCGGGAAACAGGCGGGTGAGTGCGGGGAAGGGCCTCTGTCTTTGCATGGGAACAATCTTGAGACCTTCTCATTAGGTCGACTTGTGCTAACCGCTGACAGCCATCTTTAACCTGCACTGCTGGGAGTCATTTCACAAGAGTCAGAAAGACGGTATAGTTCAGCAAATCAACGTTTAAAAAGTACAGATTCTTTTTCAGCCAGTAGATTAAAATCATACATTATGTTGTTTCTGTTTGTCTTCTTCTTTTTCTTCTTCTATTCAATAACAGCACAACACACACAATCTGTGTTCGAACGTCCGGCTCAAACTTCATCAAAATGTGTGTGGAGTGCGTTCACATTAGATAGTATGAAAAGATTGAGTGCGCGAGAAACACCCGGATGAATACTATATTTTTTAAGTGTGTACGGTGGGCACACTAGTCTCCGGCTGTGTTTGAAATGGCCTACTAACGTCCTAATCATACTAAGTCTGACATCAAAATGAGTATGTAGTTGAGTACACAAAAAAAAAAATACCCGAATGTATACTATATCGGGATATTTTTAAAGTATGGACACACTAGTCATACTCAACCGTCCCTTGATACATTGCGAGCAGAACGTAAAATCACCCTGGGGCCGGCTTCAAGTTCAAAATCAAACATCCCCTTTTCAAAACAAAACATCTATTCTTGTTTTCTATTCAGTTTTTTTTTGTAAATAGGGCTCTTGTTTTGAAGTTCACCAGGAGTTTTGTCAGTAGCACAATAACGGGACTCCGAAAATCTCCGAAATGTCGTCAAGAAACGTTTGCGCAAGTTTTATGGATCCATTGACCACATGTTGATATTCTACTTGGTCGCTTTCTTGCTTAAAATGTTTTCAGAATTTTCAAAGTGGGAGAATCAACGGAGATATTTAGCCTCAGTGTGCTTTAGTTTTTTGTCGTTGTAGGTTTGAGATGCATCTTGGGAAACTTGAAAGTACACTTCAGTGGGAACGGTCACCATCCTAATCATACTTATAGTATATAGTAGACAGTATATACTCGAGTTTGTAGTGTATAGTACGGAGTGTGGCATTTCGAAGACAGTCATAGCTTCGGTTCCAACATTGGAACGAAGAAGAAGTGAGAAACCAATAAGCAAAAACATTTTTAAATATGATGGTGAGTAAAAGTGTAATAAAGTTCCAATATACGCTCCACAACACCTGCTAGTGATTGACAGACCTCGTAGAAAATGAGATCAGGTTCTCGTTTCCAGCCATGATGTCAAAGTCATAAGAACGCAGCTGCAGATGACGACGATTTCACACTTTTCTTTTTTTTGTTTTTTGTAATACAATGAAATACTTAAAATGCTGCCTGAGGAAAGGGTGCAAAACGCAAAAAAAAAAAAAAAAAAGTTATTCAGACCCACATCTGGACCCTGGCTTGGTGTTGCAGTTGGCCGTGTGAGCGCGTGTGTGTATTTGTGAGTCTCTGTGGGTGTGCGGTGGCACATACAATGAGTGTGTATGTGCAGGGTTCACAGACAAAGGTAGGCCTGTGTGTCCCATCCACTGACGACCTGTGGAAAATTCCCTGGCTTACTTGGTGCCGAGCTGCCCGGGTCCTGTTAGACGAGGCCAAGCTCAGGAGGAATGCAAGAGGCAAACATCAGCTGCAGTGCCAGCATTTTAGCTGAAGATGATGGAGTCCTGAGGCGGTCACTGATCTAAAGTCACCGGACTCACACACATTTTCCTCTTCTTTAACCCTCTGGCCTTCAGTTTTCTGGTTAAATAGTGGATGAACAATAAACACACTTATTGTTTCATTGGATAAAATATATTCAGAAAGGCTAAACCCTTGACTGTTAAACAGAACAGCATTACACCAGAATTCCACTGGATGTGCAACTGCTCCGTAACGGCTCCATTGTGCAATGTCTCTGTGCTCCACTGTCCATCAATCCCCTCCGGCTCAGTCTGTGATGTGTACTAGGGTAATTACGCGTTACAACAAGTTGTAGTCAATTCAAAGAGAACCACGTAACCATATAAACAGTTCATTTTGAAGGAAATCCACTCAGCCCTGCCCTGTAGATCTTCCACTTTTGTGGATTCAACCATGGATAAGGTCTATAAATGTATATGTGAAATAATACAATCCACTGCCACCCTGTCCCGGGTGTAGCCCCGCCTAGCGCCCAAAGAAAGCTGGATATAGGAACCAGCAGACCTCCACGACCCTGAAAAGGAGCAAAAGGTCAGAAAATGGATGGAGATAGTAATAATAAGTATTTCATTTTAAAAATATACCACAGGTTTTATTCAGTGTCTTTGCATTACTTCCTGTCCCACACAAGCTTATCTTTGATGAATTTCTGTTGTTACTCTTGTTGTTACTCTCTTGTCTGGATCAGTGTTCTGATCATGGTACCGTGATCATTCAAATCAAATCGAATTCAAAGAAGTTTATATATCCTTTAATAACCCTAAAGTAGGTCGGTCGGTGTTCAAAAGAATCGGATGGATTTGATGCAGATAAAAGTCTGTGGGGTAATAGAGGACCCCAACATAAGAGTCAAACTTCATAAAGATCGGCCAATTACGATCCTAGATAAAAAAAATTTGGCAATGATTGAGGGATTTTTTAATTTGATCCAGAATCAATATATTGATCCCAATCACCTCAAAAATATAATGGAATCTTCCAGGCTAAAGGTCTAATTTTGGTGAAAACATTACCTTCTTGGCAGAAGTTAGAGCGCTTACAACTGAAAGACGCTTCACAGGGCATTGACTGAACAACTAATTAGGACATAAAAACAGGAGTTAGTGTGCAATTGGATGCATTTTCAGATTAAAACACATATTTCTACTTCCCAACGAGTTGGTTAAAATGGAAGTCAAAAGCATCAATAGAATCTGGAATTCTAGAGATTCTGCCCCCCCCCCCCCCACGTCCCCACTTTAGTTCCTTTTCTCCTAAAACCTTGACACACCCTTTAGGCCTGGAGCGTTTCACCTGGTTGCCTCAAGGTGTCATCCTGGACCAGGTGTGTTTTTTCTACCCACAATCCTTCTGTTAGGGGTACACAAAACGTACAGGAAGTTTTCTGAATGGTGACCCCTGAGGACACGCTGCAGCAGTTCCAGACTTCCAGGAAAGGAACACCTCCATCAAGCAACTTTGCTAATGAGCGTGAGTTATGGTCACAGATGGACATTAATGATACGAGATGAAGAACTCTCTGGCTGACCAACAAAAAAGAAAGACAATAATTGGATTATGTAACTTCCAAAGTCCATTTATTGCTCCAAGACATATCCAAGACCAAGCGTGAAAACTTTAATCATTGCAGGTGTTCAAAAATGGGTTTGTCCAACCCGAAGGCCGAATGATCAAGATTCAGTATAATGACCGTTCAGAACAATATTGGAGGAAAGAACAAAGAAACTTTTCAAGCTGGAGTTTAGTAATTATTTGAAAGTTGCAATAAAATCAGACAAATATATGAGTACCAGACAGATGGGGATATTACTGTGCAGTACAACAAAACAGCAAGAACAGGCTCAATAATGTAACAATAATAAAAACACATGGTTTAAATCACCAACAAAACCAACAAGCTGAAATTCAATGTGTTTAACATGGTTTGCATCACAAATTTCCAAATGGCATGAAGTTAGGGGTTTCAAACATTTAGAGAAAATAAAAAAAACTTAATAAAAGCTACTTAGAATTAACTGTAATTGTGTATATTAGTTTAGTCCTAGAGCTTAGGTCCTTGTGAAGCCACATGACTCAACAACCAGTACCCGGATTAACCCATCCTGCAGGTGATTCTCCCAAATGCTCCAATCACAGTTTCCAGAGTTACTAATTATATGTGGATTATAATGCAAAAATCCTGAGTTATGTATGAAATCTACCTTCTAGCAAAGAGTCATACCAGAAATTTGGAAAATCCCACATCCTTGACATCTTGTTTGTTTTTTGTTTTTTTTCCCCCCACAATTGGCCGACCATAAGAATTTAAGAAATATTTACCGGGTAAGATACTGCTTTCCAAATTAAGAGTTAAGCAGGACATTTCTCCACTTATCTCGTAATTTGATGTTTTTAGAACTCGGATGAGCTCCTGGACAAGAAAGACACCTTAAAATGGAAAGGTCTATGCAACCATAGCAACCATCGCATGCTTTTAACCTCATCAAACCAGTGTGAGTTATGTGAATGGAGCACTTCCTTGAGTAATTACTACTTCACAGCATGAGTTTAAAGTGATATTTATTACATCTAATTCCTAAAAGTAAAGCTTACAGAGAACAGTACTTTGGTTTGAGTGTCCGTTTAAGGAAACTATTGATATGAAAATATATCAAAGAAAAAAATTGGAGCTAATGCCAAGAATCTGCACCAGCAGACCCCCGTGACCCTGAAACAGCAATGAGTGGGTCAGAGGATGAATGGATGGATGTTTGATAATCAGGTCTGTTATGACATGTTATTGGCACCTGGCTAAAATGTAAAAAGTGGTCGAGTATTTTACCCTGATCAATGTCCAGTCATTTTCTACCATAGAATGCCAACATAGCTCCAAAGGTGTCATAATTTAGCAAATGACACTTGATGACAGCCTTCATGACACATTATTAATGCTAATGACAGGTGTCATGTCATAATAATGACAGCGTAATGTCAGACTTATGTATACCATTATTTTTTTGTAGAGCCAAATTACTGTATCTATAATTACAGACAGTAGATTATTTTATAGTAAGTAGGGTTGTCAAGTTAAATACATGTTGTGACGTATGATCATTTTGTGCTGATGATGGGGTGGGTTAGGGACCCCGGGATCCAAACTCGCTTCGGGCCCAAATTTGGTCAATTTGGCCCTCTGGGTGGGCGTTGAAGCACAATGAAGTGGGTCACAGTCCTGCAGCTGAGGCCTGTCGCTCTTTTTTTAAAAATATGGCAGCCAAAATTATCACCCCGTCACCAACGTTTACCCCAGATTTTCACCACAACGCTTCTTATCCAAATTGTTGGATCTCTGCTGCGCTACCAAAGCATGCGTGAAGACACCGTTTGGAGAAACACATGCTTGAATATATAAATAAACACACACATGCAAACGAGCGTATACAATACAGAGGGAGAGAAAGGTCAGGTCTGGCTTGCCCCCGTACCGCGCTACAGACATTCCTGCAGCACCTGCACTCACTTAATGTTTTGGCAGGAGTGGGAAAAAAAAAAGCTCCTCTGCTCAGTGCTTGTCATGTTTGTTCACTGAAGGAAACAAGTTTGGTTTTAATTAGAGTCCCTGCCAAAACCTGAGGTAATTGCCACTCTGAATGTCTCGCTTTCTCTTTAAAGTTTTTCTTTTTGTTGCTTTGTACACTTTACCTCACAGCTCCGGGCAGCCGCTGCTCCACGACAAAAGAGGCATTTATCAGAGCGTGCGTCAGCCGCAGTCCTCGTCCAGGACTGAAATTAAACATATGGGAAAAACAGAAACCTTACCAATGACAAGTACACACACACACACACACACACACACACACACACACACACACACACACACACACACACACACACACACACACACACACACACACACACACACACACACACACACGCAGTAAACAATAAAAACAAATATAATAATGTAGATAACTCATCCAAATCCCACTGTCACTTTAAATATAATGCCAGCATCTGGTGGTGAAGAAGCCTTTGTCCTGGGGGGGGGAGTGGGGGGGTGTCTGAGGTTCTTGCAGACGCTCATCCAGCCACCTGTAACCCAGCTGTGGCCTCATGTGCAGCTCATGAAAATTCCCACCAAAATATTCTGGCAGAACATCTGCAGCAGGTTGACCCACCCCTTCACCCCCTTCCCCCGCCCACACTGCCCCGTCTGACACATGCAAACACAGACATTTACATTTACAAGGCTGCACTTACATGTTTCGGACCTCACATTGTACTTCTGTACATGCTTGTCCTGACCGATCGAGCCCTTTCAGTGTCGCGACTGTTGCAGGGGGATTTACTAAGATTGCTGCACTAATAGCGACAGTCACAAAAGTGGTGAAGTCTGCAATATTTCAATTAGTGTTTTACGCAAATAAGCATATTGTTGAATGACAACAAACAAATCCAGGAGAAACACAGTACACGAGGCTGTCTGTGAGAAAGTCAATAATGTTGTGGGGGAAACAAGAAAGACAGCATAGGAATTTAACAAAAGTGGACGAGTAGAAGAAGAACAAAAAAAGGAAATAACATTCTAAAATAAATGTTTTAAGATGTTAAAAAAGTATTTTCCTTTGCTTTAGAATAAACGGTTGCATTTAGGTCCCACCCAGTCGAGAAGGCCTTTATTTTATTGGTTCTCGTCTGTGACAAACAGATCATAAAAAGACAAAATAGCAAGACATGGTCATTGAAAAGGTTAGTACAACTGCAGAAATGCCTGTGGAGGACTTTACCCAGCCACAGAGAACATCAAAGGAAGAGATCAAAGAGCAAACTCTTCATCGGGAGAGAAAGCTCAAAGGGTACAGACCGAGTGTGAGGTGGCCTAAAGCTGCAGATAGGAGAGAGTGGGAAACAGTTATGGGACACAAGCTCAGTCTTGATCACCCTGTAGCTGACCACCTTTGATGAGGGTGTCTAGTGTTAAAAAGACTGAAACACCCCATAATTCAAAGGAACACTACTGATGATGCGTCTCAAAATTACATCCTTCCCATATCTGAAACACAGCTCCCACGCCACTCTCAAATGGTAATCTCATGTTACTTCCATCTTTTGGCACAAAGGACAGTTTAACATCACGTCCCGAGTTTAATGATTCTTAAAAGACTTTCTATATTCAAGTGATTATGTTTGTTTGTGTAAAACATAAACAAGATATGTGATACCTATTAGAGCTACAGGAGATCATCTTTTTTTTTAATCAGATAAGGCTTGAAAATAAGATGTAAAATGTTAAAATTGTCCCTCAAAACTTTGTTTTCATCACAGAAATCACAGTAAGAATGAAGTTAAAAACACTTTATATATATGCATGCTTCTATGGGATTTCACGTCCCACAATGCAATGCACTAAATTCTTTCGACAAATAATAAAACAAGCATTTACAGATGAGATCAAAACAAACTTTTGAGCAGCAATTTGATCTTGTATTTGAGCAAATGATTTAGGATTTATTCATCTATGAGGCCTACATTGTGTCTTTATCTGATAATAAAAAAGATCATATGACACATTCATTTACTTTGTAAAGCTTGTATATCATTATCTGTTGTCATTAACGTTTTATTGACAATTTAGTTTCATTGCTCTGTGAGAATGTATTAATAATATTATTTCTTGTATTTTGCATGTTAATGGCTAGGAACAGTCTTCAAAGTGCCTGTTTATAAGGTCACCATATGTTAGTAGCTTGTATCGGCAGCTACATAAATTACTTTTTGTATTTGAACTAAACTCAAGTTTTTCCCTTCACAACAGAATGTAACTGGATTTGATTTCCTTTGAATTCTTTGTTATTTTACTTACACGTGCAGAAAAAAACATGTGTAAACTGTAAAAAAACACATTTTTCATCCTCTGTGCACCTGCATCACCAATAAAAGCTCAACATGCCGAACTGGAGATAAGAAGAACTTTTTGATTTGTTTTCCTGTCAATATGTAGACAAACCTCAGAGAAAGAAGTGTTTTCTCCGAGGTCATCTTATGAGGGGCCTTGGATGACTTGAGCACATGCTGAGCCTTTCACAAGGGCTTTCATTTTGATTTGCACCAGCAGGGGATGGAATGAAGCCTCCGTCCCATCAGAGCTGTGCTCCCGTCCAAGAACCAGACGCCACGCCGCTGATTTACTATTCAGAAGTTATTAATCGCCTGTGGACAAACAGACAATTAAAATGTGCTGTTGGAACGCAAAAAGACAGCACGCACCGAGACGGACGATCCGTCTGAGCTGAGATACAGAGACAAGAGAATCTTCTGTGGGCTGAAGGTGTCTTTGCTTTCTTTGTCTCCATGGAAAAACAAAAGAGCGGCTGCTGTTTGCAATCAAAGCTATTTTTTTACAAAGCTCAGGGTCAGTGAGGAGCTTCATAGAAGATCCTCACACACAGACACACATGCTAATCCCAAACACAATACGTTTGTGTAGCAAGTTAGTGAGAACATTGAGTCATTTCATTTTTTCTTTACAAAGCTGTTGAAGGAAGGAAGCTGATCACACACTAAAAATATATATATATATTTTCACCAATTTAACTAAATTCAGTTAATAACAGCTAAATTAGTTAAGTTATTTGAAAGTAAATTAATAAATTAGATTAACATGGTTAATGTGAATGACATGGACTCAATAATCAATATTTTGCTTAAAGCTGCTATCTGGAGTTTCTGAGAAACGTCTCGATGTCCCGCCCTAAACATCCTCACTTTCTCCCACTGCCTCTCTCAATCTACCAGAAGCCACGCCTCTACTTTTCTGCATGCTTATCACGGAACATAACAAGGTCACATTGATATAGGCCTATGGGTCAGGTAAGAGCCAAATTCATATTTACCTGTTTGCTGTTGTGACGCGTGGCCTTGTTTCCATGCACAGTGCCACATTCACTTCGATTGACAGTCTCAAAAACAGGAAGTCGAAGCCTATTGGCTGGGCGCACTCGGCGATCGTTTCCATTTGTATAGGGGTCTATAGGACTTATATACATTAATGTATATGAATGACCACCGGCAGTAGACCATAGTAAAAGACTAGTTAGGTAATTTTTTGCATTTCATAAGAATCATACATAAACATAGATTTTTCAGAAACTCCAGATATCAGCTTTGTGTTTTCTCAACTCAATGATTTGTGTAACTTAAAAGTAAACGACTGTTTCTTTCTAAGCTGATTCTATCTTCTTCTTTCCTTCTGTACCACTCAGCTTCTAACCTGATGCTACGGTGGCTGGGAAGTGTCAGGTGAATGCATTTACAGAGAAACATGAATGCAAAAAGGTCACAACACGAATGCAAAATGGCCACAACGGAAGTGTTTCCGCAACGGAAGTGTTTGCGACCGACCGGTATTATGATATGATAGCCTAATATGAAAAATATAAGAGTATCCTAATCAACTTTCACTTACTTTCATAGTGTTTCGATGTCTTCTTCTTGTTCTTCTCTGTTCTGGTGGGTTAAAAATATCCACCAGAAACGTGTCCGTCTGTAATAACGGTCCGTCGGAAGCACTTCCGTTGTGGCAAAATGGTCACAACACGAATGCAAAATGGCCACAACAGAAGTGTTTCCACGACGGAAGTGCTTCCGACGGACCGCTATTACAGACGGACACGTTTAGGCTATCATATCATAACACCGGTCCGTCGCCATTTTGCATTCGTGTTGTGACTTTTTTGCATTCACCTGACACTTCCCAGCCACCGTATGATACTGTTGTTTAAATGCTTAATAAGGCAAGGCAAGGCAAGGCAAATTTATTTGTATAGCGCATTTCATACTCAAGGCAACTCAATGTGCTTTACATGATAAAACATTCAATTGTTTAAAATCAATAAGAACATTTAAAATCATCAGTAAAATCAATTAAAATCATCAGTAAAATCATCATGACATCAACAACATGACAAAAAATCTCTCTCTCAATCATATGCAGTAGAGAAAAAAAGTGTCTTTAACTTTGATTTAAAAATGTTCACAATGGATGCTGACTTCACCTCTGCTGGCAGTTTGTTCCACTTCTTTGCAGCATAACAACTAAAAGCAGCATCACCATGTTTACTGTGAGCTCTGAGCTCCACTATCTGACCTGTGTCCATAGATCTGAGAGACCTGCTGGGTTCATACCTGACTAACATCTCACTGATGTATTCTGGACCAAACCCATTCACAGATTTATACAGATTAATAAGTAGAGTTACAATTTAAATTTGGCACAAAAACTCAAACAACTCAAGAAAATCTGATTTTTTTTTTCTTTGGAATTTTTCTAGAGAAAGTCTGGAAAAAGCATAGACAAGAAATAGTGATTACTGAAATTACTGATGAAAATTATACTTTTGTTTTTTTTTTTTTTAACTTAATATATCATTATACTTAGATGGAGAAAAGGATAAAAAAAAGGGAAGAAATATATTCCTCTTTACCACACATAATCTCAAACAAAAGTAATTCATACTTTCACTTTCTCAAATAAAATGCAGTACAAAAAATATCTGAGCTGGCACAACTTGTCACTTTGTGCACTAATCCAGGCTATTCTGTATTTTTAACACAATTTAACAAACATGATCAAAAACTAATTATAGTGGAAAAAATATCTCTATCGCCAGAAATTTGTGATATAAAAATGGGGTCACGACCCCGAAAGTGGTTGGGAATCACTGATATAGACATTATGACCTCACACGTGCATCATCAAGAGAATCCCTAATGGATGCAGGTTCACTCAATCATTAAAGTAGAACTCTAAATGAAACTCACTCAGAACTTTGAGTTACTTCAACACCTGCTGAAATACAACATTTAGAGTGCAGAGTTCCATTATCATCAATTAAAATATAAAGTATAACAATGAACCTATTTGAAGTTTGCTTTTTTTACCAGGTCTGTCTAGTCCTAACAAACGATGAGTCCATATTTAATGTTTTTCAGTGTAAAAAGGAACCACCATGGTACACTAAAAACTACAATGCACTTGATGGATGCATAGAACAGTTCACATGAACATTAGTGTCAGAGAGAATTCTGCATTTTGTTCAACCATCTCTAATTAGTTGAACATTCCAACATGTTCCTGTCTCTGTGCTTGTGGCAGCTCATCTTCACATCTACTTACGTTTTGTTCCGGAAATTCAGCTCAGGACGGACTCTATAAAACACAGCGCTCGCTCGAGGGGAGGATTATCCATGAATGCCTTTAGCAGCTGCTTTTTAAGGGACACAGTAAAAAGTCTGACATGTTATAGATGTTGAACACAGAATCTGCAGCACAGATTCCGTGTGCCAGTGCCTGAAAACCAGATTATCACAGTGAGAATGAGAGAATGGGGAGCAACGGTTTTAATACAGGTTGAAAAAAAGCCCATCACTGATTGAAAAACCTGTGGCTCTGTCTGTTGTCTGGGACAAGACGAGGAGCGAAGAGAGCTGGAAAATCTATCCTATAGGCCAAAGAAATACGTTATACAAGCTCAGCATGCAGGGGCTGAATTTGGAGGGAAACTCAGACCGTGACCTGGGGCGGTTGAACATGACTAGTGTGCCCACCGTGCATATAGTATAAATCCGGGTATTTCTCGCATTCCCAATCTTTGCCTGCTATCTAATGTGAACGCACTGCATACTAATTTTGACATCAAACTTAGTATGAGTATTACGTTTGTATGACATTTCAAGAACAGCCCAATACATGCTCGAGTGAAGACCAGAACCGAGACAAGTTGAGACCGAGACAAGACCAAGACCATAAAAAACAAATTTAAAAACCATGACATGTTTAAACAGTTTAAAATAATTATTTCTTTATTTTAGTTTTTAAATACAATCCTGACAAATTTTTACTGAAAAAACAAAATCCTTGTCTCCGTATGTATTTAATGGCCATTGCTAAGTCCAAAATAATTTAAAATTTCTAAATAAATTTTAAATTAAATTTTAAATGTTTGTCAGATGAGCGAGTCCTAAATTAAAAAAGATTTCCAATGCTTAATGTTTTAAAATCAAATTACAAAATGAATTAATGACAACTATTTCCAAGTGCTTATCCTTATTAACGCTAATGATTGGTGATGGTCTTGACGGGAAAATCCTGAGTCCGACCAGGCCGAGACCAAGACAAGACCGGGTAAAAAAGCCTGTGGTGGTCTTGGCCAAAAGTGTCATGAGTGCTACAACACTAGTATTTGTGATTGTTGTGTATTTTCTTCATGAATGACTTTCGTGTGCTGACTGTCATTGCATCTGTATAGGATGAAACTAGTACAATTTCTCACTATTAGAGCTATGATTTGCACACAGCGCTGTCTGTGGTTCAGCAGCCACATCATCAGTGGTTCCTTTCAAATCATTTCTTCATCCACAGCAGCAGAAATCTCTCTGCCAGACGAGGAGAAATATTGGCAGGGCGTTGCTAGTTTTGGAAAGACTGGGGATGGATGTTTTGCTCGTTTCCTGTTGCTTGTATGAATTTACTGATATTAAATTTGAAATGCACATTGAAATATCTGTGCAGGCAGATTGTGATCATCCAAAAACATCAACAGCGGGACTGTGTGTCCAGAATGTTGATTACATCAGGTGGCCTTTGGCTCAAGGGGTGGTCCGGTAAGCCTTGCTATCAGGGCTGATTGTGTCCAATGTGAGCATCCATTATAACCAACCCCCCTACTGTGCTCACAACAAGGAATGCAGCTCTATGCACATCTCCCAGGACGCCGAGGGTGAGCTGGACTTGGGCCCGTACAAACCTGCAGCGTGTTCCAGCCAAGGTACGGGCACAGCTTCCTGCCTGGAGCGGACAGTCCAGTCTTTGTGCAACAGGAGCTGCGTGTGGTTCAGTATCTTAAGAGAGTCATAATCACGACAAAGACCAGGGTGTTAATGGGCCTCCACAGTTGTCAGAAAGCAATGCACTCTGGGTATGCGTGACAAAGGGATTGTCGAGGCTACAGTAAGTGTTAATCTGTGCACACACTCCAGCATGCTAGAAATCAAGAGCAAAAATGATACAGAGCTGCCAACTTTTAATAAAACTTTGGAGTGAGATTCAAATGGATCGACCATAATTTTGTCGTTTAGGACTACGCATAAAAATGTTGCTGGTCAACTGATTTGGTGGATGTGATTCTGTTCTCCTGCATCTTTATGATTGTGTTGGTGTTATGAATTCAGCTACTAACATAAATTACTGATCTAGTAGTATTTTGACATTTACAAAGCTTTCAATTCCTTTACATGCTTTAACAACACATAGTAAAGATGACCAGATTTCTGAAATGAAGTCAGGGGACATTTTTCACTTGGAGATTAAAATTAAATACATAATGTACTTAACTGCCAGTGACGTGTCGTGAGCACGAGGGTTGGGTAGGCAGGGCGTTGCAAATCGAGATCACCAATGTCGACACCACTGACAATTTAATATGTTTCGGCTGGCAAGTGTTAATCAAACAAAATCAACATCGTAAATTACCATTAAAGAAACATAAACAGTTATTCAATAGCAGCCTCCATACTCTCCCAACAAGATATACCTCATGACACGGCAGCGCATCCGTTGTTTGTGTTGGAAACACAGAAACACGGAGAAAATGACAACAACAAACAACTCAGAACAGCCTCAGTGAGGCACATCCACAAAGCCAATCCTTCCTCCATTCACTGTAGAAAGTAAGAACAATGTTCTGACCTGACCTTTGCTGATGGTCTGGTAGCTCAGGTGTTGGTCTCCCATCTTTTAAAAGCTGTAATTTTTCCTCAAAAGAAAGTTTCTTTATCGTCTCTACCACTGTTATCCTGCCTGTAGTGTTATCCCGCCACTAGCTAGAGAACGTAGCAGCAGCCACGTTGTATCAATTCACTAACTACGTATAGCATTTAGCATAGCACGGTTACGTCCAAAGGCAGCGTAGAGGGCTGGCTTTTTACGTAAATGTTTGGCATCTTGGAGAACTGACTGTGCATGCGCAAACACATAAAAACACGCTATGGGTCCAAAGGCAGAGCAGCAATGTGCTTTTGGGACTGGGCGTGGCCTCCTCCTGCCTTACAGCGGAGTGAGACTGTGCAGCGTCTCTGCCGTACCAGGAAGTAGCGCTGTTTAGTCATTTGGGCTATGAAAAACACAAAATGCTGACTCTTTCAAACCTTTAGGTACTGTAGGCTATCGGAAATTGAAAAAGAAGTCATTCATAATTATATTATAATTAAGACAAATAATCAAAATATTAATTCACCCTGACTGCACCTTGCAGGAGGACCTTGGAAACATTTATGAATCCCAGACGATGCTCACCAAATATTTAAGCAAATATATTCACTAATTTGAATTATTAATGCACACTTGAAATCAGTAATTTCCTTAGTTTTATTAGTAAATAATACTAGTTGTATCTCAGAGAGGGAGTCCAGGGTCGTGACTCTGTTTTGGACCGACCTTTTTTTTTTTTTTTTTTTGGAGTGAGAAATATGTGTGCGTGAGGGTTGCAGCTATGATGATATTACTGCTGCATATTTTTTTAGCTAGCTAGCGTTTGCTAAAAACAAGCTAACTTAAAGATTGTAAAAAAAAAAAAGCTTCCATTTCTTGATGATTCAAAACTGATATATTAAGAAACAGTGATTGTAATATCATAACAGTTTAAACACATCTTAGTACAATATAGGCAACATCTATGAGTTAGCATGTGGCTAACTGTTTTTGATGGAAGGGAGCAACTGGAAACACACTTTAGGTTGTGATTTATTCAATATCTTCCCCACATTGTTTGACGATGCCTTTACATTAGATTGAATGAAAGTTGTGTTAAATTAAACTAACATTGAATTTTGAAGGACAAATAGTTTGGCCAAAAACACACTTGTAAATATAAATACTTTGCTTGGTGTCAAAAAAAGGTCAACAGCACAAATTTGGGAACAACCCACGCTCCCATTTTATCACAAATACATAACATCCCATTAAAATCGTACATTGTTTTGGAAACCTACACAACTTAAGGCAAACTTTCAAAGCTCTTTAGAAACCCTTTGTAAAGCTACATGCAGGTAGATAACTATACCTGTTCACCCCATAAAAAACCCCTAAACACTGTCCTCCAACCTGCAAACACACCCCCTAAAATATGTTTGGATGTCTTTTGATGCATGGAGTGTGAACCCAAAATAACTTTGTGGTTCTGCTTGAAGATCTATGGGGCGTTGTAGGGAACTCCGCTCATGACCCGCACTGAAGTACCTCCTGTCCGAGGTTTGATTCATGAGCTGGGGTCAGTCCTTCAGAGTATATATCAGGTTCTCAGTTAGTTGCTTTTTGCAGCTGTTATTGCATTCAGTGAACTGATCCTCGCTGATGCACAGGCATGAGCGTGGGAGGGGGACTTTGCCCTCATGGATCAGCTGTAGAGATTGAGCAGAAGGCAGTCAGATGTACAGTTCACCCAAAGTGGTTGTTATTCCATAAATATTTCTAACGACATATTTATACATTTTTCATGAATAATTCAAAAATAAACACAAAAATCTGAAATGTTTTTTTTGTATTTCTTTTGAATATTAAAATGTCTACTTTGTGCCTGTTTTGGATGGAAAGAAAAATAGAAAAATATAGAACAGAGTAGGGGTGTGCATTGCCATGAATCTGACGATACGATTCACGATTTTCATGTCATGATACAAAACAATGCGATATAAATCGTGAAATATTGCGATATCAATACTTACAAGTACAAAATGGTTGAAATACAATTTATTTAACTGTTTTTAAACTTGCAAGAACAAGAACAGGGTAACTAACTGTAATTCAAGTACCAAAAACAAGTGTGTTATTTGAAGCTGTCAATTTACAAATGTTTACATGCTATACATGTGTTAGCGCTATTAAATGTTTTTCTTTTGTTAAAAAAACATGACTTAAAAATTGATTTGGACATTTTTGGATCAATACGATAATCGTGCAGTTAAATACCGCATTCTCAAATTTTTAGGTCGGGCCCAAAAATTTTTTTCTGTTACCCCCTTTACGAGTCAAAAAGAAAAACCTTTTGCTCTTATTTTGATTCCTCCTTTCAATACTCACAAAAAAAGTTCCGTTTTACAAACTATTTCTGTTAAAAGTTAGATTTTTGCAAGTTTTTTCTCTTTTTAAATTTATAGATATACAGTACAAGTAAAAAACTGCCATTTTGAGTTAATTGTTATTTTCTGTTATTTATCTTTCATATTTAATTTTAATGTCACTTCCAGTTTTGCGTTCACATTTTCTTCAACTGACTGCATTAGACTTAACACCAAAGCACGGTGCGCAGACTCCACCACCGAGCAAATTTTCTGTGTGATGATTAAGGCGATGACAAGTGTTAAAAGTCGTTAACTGACCAACAAATGCTCGACACAACCGACAACATGGTATGGGATAAGTGAGGTAGTGTTCAAGAAAAGTTTGGAGAGCATTAGAAAGTAGGAGAAAAAACCTGAAACCGTTTCTAGCAAAAATACACAGAAGATCAGCAAAAGAGAGGTTAGGAAACTTTGTTAGTCTGCTCCAAAACAGCTGGCCCCATATCGAACTGGTAGGATTTCCAATGGGAACATTTCCATCTGGCCTGATTGGCCCTGTGGGAATTTGTTATTGTTGGCTAGCCAACGAAAACTATCAAGGAATAAATGGTCAAACTGGCTGTACAGGTAAAGTCATACAATAACCTTTTTATGCACTGGTCTTGGCGTTTGAAAGGAGACCTTTCAATAGATACAAATTATTTTGCATTTATTAAAGGTATAGAGGAGGCTTTTCCAGAAAAAATGTAAAAAAAAATGCACATGCGTAACACTCTACCTGCTCCCAAGAGGGAACACCTATTAAACAAGTGTGAGAGAGCGCGCACGAGCCCAGTTTCCCTTCTGCACAGCTCTGTTTACAAGATGGTGTCGGCATCGCTCATGCAAGCTTTACTTTATTTATGGCTGAGGCATCAGTTGGAAGCCCAACCTGTGCTTTTAGCGCACGCCATCGGGTGAAAGAATCTCCTAACCCAGTGAAAACGGCGTGCTTCAATGAATGGCTGAAACCGTAGCTCACGAGACACATAACACTAAAGGCTCGATTCTCCCATCTGGACTTAAGTGTTTTTTTGCGCGCCTGCAGTTACGTGCTTCTCTCCTACGCGTATTCTCCGGTCCAGGCTGCTGACACGCCCACCGCGCGTAAGGAACCAAAAAGTGCGTAGTCTGTGAATGAAGGCGTGCTGAAGGAAAGGAGGCGGTGATGTCATTTTTTTGGGCTGTCTAGAAATCACGGAACCTGGAGTTTTCCCAACGCTTGTGAATGATAAAGTTCATTTTTAATTTGAAACACCTTCATTGATAAACAATATAACAGGTTGACTTGATCAGATTATTGCAGTTTGACTGAGGATTCTGTCCGAGTGAAATAACTTGGCCGCAGAGCGTCCTGCTTTAATACAGAGGGATGTTTGCAGTGAAACAGAACTATTGACTTCTATAATACGCAGTTTTTTTTAATATAAATTGTTTAAAGCGACCTGAGCTGAGCCTCATTAAAATATATGTGGGAACAGTTTCTTGTCCATCCTCATCTGCATATGACAGCTTGTTTGACTCTGTAGTGGATCAAACTGTGACTTTACGTTGGACATAGTATGAAAATAGTTGAATCACTGTGTGACCAACGTGGACAGAAGTCTGCGTCTGTCAGAGTTTTAATTAATCGCTCAGCAGCAGCTGAGTGATCACAGCTGCTGCTGCGCGATGCACAAGTTTGTGTGGCTTCACATGCGCAGCAAGCGAAAACTAGCAAGGGACGAGCACGTACAATGGCCTTTCGTCAGAATGATTGACAATTAGGAGGACCAATAGTTATGATGATCCACCCAGAATTTTAGGCCAAAATGACATCCTCCACAATACCTTTAATGTCCTTTAGAGCAGTGGTCCTCAACTTTTTCAGCCCTTCAACACCCAAAATAAAGGTGCCAGAGATCGGGGAGATAAAGGGGAGAGCTTTTTTGTCCAATCCATAAAGTCAGTAAAATGATGGTCCATTGTTATATGAATCTGTGATAACCACATTTATTTATTTATCTGAATAATATCCACTTATATCCAGAAAGTTTATTGTTGTTTGCATTGTAGTATATAGTCATCTTAATGAAGTAAATCCATGTTTTAATCAGAAATAAAATGGGCTTAAAGTGACCAAAAATTGGTGGCAAAGGTAGTGAAATGGGATGTTAAAAACCACAGAAATTGGTTAAAAGTTGCAAATTAGTGGTTAAAATTAGACAGAAAAATTGGTATAAAAGGGTTCAAAGTGTCAATATTGGCTTAAAAGTGGCAGAAAAAAAGTTGGAACAATTAGTTTAAACTGGTGAATAATTACCATGAAACATCATGAATGTAGTTAAGTTGGCAAAAATAAGCATTAAGTGGGAAACGTGGTGGAAAGGGTTTTTAAAGTGCTGAGAATGTCTTGAAAGTGGAAGAAAAGGTGCAGAAAAAAGATTTGATGGAGAAGTTTAGTGTAGTTGCAGAAAAAGGGTAAAAATAAGCAAAATGGGCTGAAATCTTGAAGGCATCTGGCGACCGCTTCCCAGTGTCTCCCGACTCCAAGGTTGAGAACTCTTGCTTTACTACAGTAAACAGCCCTGGTTTATCTGCTCTCAAAATGGCTCTGCTTATCATCTAGACTTTTTCCCGAGGTTTTTTTTTATTACACTCAATCTCTTTACGACACACTGTTGTCACTGAAACAGAACACATCGCTATCAGTTTAGAATAGTTCAATCAGTCGTTAGCAGGTAGCATGAAAGCCACTTTATCACCGTGTCCCCTAATGGTGACCAATGGAGGGAAACAGCCTGCACTATCTGAGATCTGAGAGCTTTGATCCAGCATCAGTCTGGTCTTCATCATTCATTGAGCGCACCGTGGCCCCGTGTGGCCCCCGCAGGCCCTGTGCTGTGGTCCAGATCCACAGGGACTTGGTTTAAAAAGGAGGTTATCTCAGATGACTTCTCCTCCTCCTGCTGACATCTACAGCACATGAAAGCCAACAGAGGTCACGCCACTCTGATCCCGACCGCTGACATGAATTTTTGATCAATAGATGCCATCCCTCCTCGCCCACCCTCCCCACTCCTCCCTTTTCCTCTCTTTTTAAAGATCGGGCAACTCCAAGTGTCACTGATGTTAGTTTAACCATTGTACACGGCTGGCCGCATCTGAATGGCTGACTTGTCCTCAGGCCAGCCCCCTACAATGGCCTCCTTTCTCCCTCTGACTTGTTCTGTGTTTCCCCCCCCTCCACGAGGAGTGGGCGCTCTCAACTCCTTGGCTCGGCTGAGGGAACTCGGAGCCAGAGCTGGTGGAGAGCGATGGAGATCAAATGAGAAGCCCAGGGAGAAGCAGAGGGTGTAGAGACAGAGTGAAGGTTGGAGGGTCAGTGGGGAGGTGCCTTACCGTAGCCCATCACTAAGCTGTTTCATACCCACAACTGTTGTAGTTATCTGCCAATAATTACCACCATCAGGGGTGGACTGGGACAAAAATTCCGCCTTGGCATTTTCTGTCCAGACCAGCCCACTACATTATGAGCGACACCACAGAAGTCGTTATTAAGTCAGTAATTTTAAACATTATTCCACCAGAAAACATTGAACGGAGAAAAATTTTAACCCCTTTTTACCTATTTCCTTTGGCCATTTTGCAACTTCCTTTGTACAAAAACCATCGGGATGATGCCCGGTATGCCAGATGGCCAGTCCACCCCTGACTACCAGAGGAAGAGCTGAAAATCTGGCATTTACACTCCATCCAAAAGTGTGCTTAATCAGACAAGGAAAGTGTGTGTGGGGTTTGCTGGAGACTTATAAGGACACAGTTATTCGAGTATTCAAGAATGATCAATGCATCAATACATATTAATCTTGTCATAGTCTCAGGTAGCATGTCTGAGATGGGATACACTCAAGGATTTTCCAATAGTTTCAGCGAGATTCGTTTTGTCTTCTTTTTGAACTGTATGTTAAGTTGAGGCTTCGTTTATTCAGACAAGGTTTTTAGGAATTTTTTTTAATCTCCCGACATGTTTCGATTCTCAACTGCCAGTCTTTGTCAGAGGAATTCTGTTGATGGCCTTTGATTTGTTTACCTGTTATAGACTCCACACATGAAGATTAAAAAAAATCAAACATAGAACAGCTTTGATCGTGTGTGTGCGACCTCCTATAATCTTAACACAGACACACGCACACAACCATTCTTTCCCACCACCGATCTTCCCATAAGACAGAAATGTTGTGTGATTAAACAACATCTAACAATGGGATCTATAGCTGTCTTTCCATTACAGTTTTTCGCAAAATAAAAGCGTTATTTAGAAAGTTTCGACAAAATATGATTGCGCTTTGAACATGTTTCTATTGAAAGTTGTTTTGGGCAGAAGCCTCGTAGCTCGTGAAATCTCATCCCTCGAGATGCTGCAGGAAGATGGACGCTCAGAAAAATCCTTTTAACACTCCGCATTGATTTAAGTCATACTTGGAGGAGCGAAGTTATTTTGTAAGCATTGGAAACTTTGAATCTGACAGATTACCAATGTCCTGTGGGGTTCCTCAGGGCTCTGCTCTTGGACCTCTTCTGTTTAGCCTTTATATGCTTCCTTGAGGACAAATTTCACAGAATTGTAAGGTTAATTATCAGAGCTACACAGATGACACAACTATATTTATCACTGAACCCAGATGACCATGGTCCCATTGAGGTGTTGTGTGACTGTTTAGAAAAAGTAAACTTCTGGATGAGTGAAAACCTCCTTCAACTAAATCATGACAAAATGGAAGTGATTGTCTTTGGTAACAAGGAAAAAAGGACTGCTGTCAGAGAGTATCTTGAGTCTTGATCTTTAAAAGTTAAAGACCAAGTCAAAAACCTTGGTGTTCTGATTGACTCAGATCTTACATTCAGCAGTCAAATCAAATCTATGACAAAAACAGCTTCTACCATCTAAAGAACATCTCCAGAGTGAAAGGTTTAATGGCTCAGAAAGATCAGGAGAAACTGGTCCATGCTTTTATCTCCAGCAGACTGGACTATTGTAATGGTCTTCTGACAGGAATCCCCCAAAAGACCATCAAACAGCTACAGCTGGTTCAGAACGCTGCAGCTCAGGTCTTAACCAGAACAAAGAGGTCAGAACATATTACTCCAGTTTTGAAATCTTTACACTGGCTCCCAGTCAGCCTCAGAATAGACTTTAAAGTTCTGCTGCTGGTGTATAAATCTGTGAATGGGTTTGGTCCAGAATACATCAGTGACATGTTAGTCAGGTATGAACCCAGCAGGTCTCTCAGATCTATGGACACAGGTCAGATAGTGGAGCCCAGAGCTCACAGTAAACATGGTGATGCTGTTTTTAGTTGTTATGCTGCAAAGAAGTGGAACAAACTGCAGCAGAGCTGAAGTCAGCATCACATGTGAACATTTCTAAATCAAAGTAAAGGCACTTTTTTTCTCTACTGCATATGATTGAGAGAGAGATTTGTGGTCATGTGTTTGTTGTAATGTGTTTGTTGATGATTTTAAATGATGTTCTTATAGATTTTAAGCTGTTGAATGTTATCTGTTGCACTTTTTGATCATGTAAAGCAAGTACTGTATATTGCTAAGAAATGACTTGGTCTCCTTTCTGTTTATACGTACCGCGCCATGCTTTCTCTGAGAGAAGTGGTCATGTGACCAGTTATGTCACGTCATTTGACGTGTAATTGCGGAACAAGCGTTTCCGTTGTGCTTTTGCGATTCATTTCAATATTGAAACATCTGAAAAACCTCCTCATGAAAGCGTAGAAACTTTTTAGCGATATTTAAAGATTTTTTAAATTTTGGTGTTTGCATTACCAGTTTTTATTGCGCTATTTTGATTTCGTGCATTTCCAAGGCTAATGGAGACACAGGTTATAAGGCTGAGAAACACATAATGCTGCATTCCAGGTAACTCGGAGCTCAGCTTTTCCAAGTTGAGAATTCTGATCACCAAGTTCAACCGAGTTCAGCGGCAGCACGTCTAAATATCTCAAACATGACTGACCAACCTTACCGAGTACTAGCTCTGACTTCAGGTGGAGTTCCAACTCTTTTTCTTCAAGTAAAAAGTTGGAAAATCCACGAGTTCTGAGTTTGCTCGGAATGCAGCATTACGTGTTTCTTTATCAACTCGCTTCCTGATTGGCTACGTTCTATGAGTCGGGAGTTGGTGACTTCCCCAACACGCACAAGGAGTTTTGGTCGATTGTCGGCCCCGAAACGTTATTGAGCCAATTATCAGACCACAGAATGATCTTATAAAACGTAAAATAATCTGGTATTTGTTGTTCTGGTTCGGGAAGGAGGAAACCCGGATCAAAAACAGCCTGATTATCTTTATGTGTGTACCTATAGCTTTACTCTGTGACAGCTTTACTTACTGATGGCTGCAGGTATGAATGCAATGAGGAGACATAGGCAGAGCAAAAGCAATGGGGAGGATGGATCTTTTCTGCTGAGTCGTCATTTCTGGAATGAAATAATCAAAACGAATGTGAATATTTCTGACCAGTTATTATTTCCTTTCTTCTTCTATTTGTCCATCTGCTGTTCTTCTTGTTTTCCCTACAGCATTGACTTTCTCGCAGAGTTTCTCCTGCTTACATTCAATAATATGTTTATTATCGTCCTCCACTTCTTTACGGCTGCCATCAGCATGTTTTTTATCCTTCAAATAATATGATGGCCGACATTATTACAAATCACATGCATTAAAGTGAATTGTTTTCTAATACTCTATACTAGTTAGTGTCAGTCTTCACTCACATTTCTCCCCTGTGCTGTCGCTGGTTTTGCTTTCTTTTCTTTCCATTCACAGGAGGAAATACAAAAGCCAGGGAATGAACATGATGGACTCCTGTGGATACGCCCTTTGCTCAGCTTTGCTAAGAAATTACCATATTTCTGTCAGAAACCAGCCTCCAGCGTGTCTGTTTGTTTTTGTGGTTAAGTTTCACTCCATCCTCCCTGTGCTGGGCTTATCGCCTGCTCTTTTCTCTCACTTCACTGTCATAACTATTGTTGTAACAATCCCGACATGGAAAAGATTCAATCCAGAGGGTTCGGAGGGAAAAAAAACAAACTTAAAGTAATTATTTTATTGAGTAATTGGTGCCAGACCTTCTCCTGCAGCCCACACACTTGTCCCAATGACTCCCCTGGAGGTGTTATTTTGTACCAAGGAACACTAAGTACAGTAGGTTAATACAGTAAATATATCCTGGATTAATCTCTGTTAGCGGGCTTCAACTAACCAAACATTTCCTGTCAGAGAGCAGACGACAGTCGATCACAACTCGCTAATTTAAGCCGTGTTTTCAGCCTGGGTGGAGATTGCAGCATCTGACCAATCAGTGGAGAACCTGGCAGAGCGAGCGTCTTCACAGGAGGAACAGCTTATGATCTGAAATAAATATAATTCATTTATATTCATGATGACAGCAAAGAGCAACAGTGTTAGTGCAGCGGAGGCAGAGCTTTTATACTCGCTTAGATCTGATCTACTTCATAACCTGGTCCCGACCAGTTGGGTGTTGCTTAAGTTTAAAATTATGAATAATTAAAATCCATAATTCAGACCAAAAGCAACACTGTTGTTACAGAAAAGGCAGGAATGAAAGAACCCAGGCAGGAAGCTGCTGACACTGTTAATGCGTAAAAGCATGAGATTATTTATGATATTAACCCATTAGATGGGATATCCTATTCAATGGATTAATATCATAAATAATGTGACGCTTTTATGCATTAACGGTCAGCTGATGAAACCTCTGTCTCGATCCATATGCGTGAACGAGTGAAGTCATATATTAATTAATTAATTTTTTACTTCACCCATCCTCGCATACAAAGATACAGGCTTCATCAGCTAACTATAGATCAGTCCATCAGATCTAAATCTATATCTTTCTAAGTCATCGGTAAATGAAAGGATTGCATCAATGTCTAAATATTCTCTCTCCTGTCAGATGTCAGATCAGATCCACACAGTGATGTGTTCACATATCACCTTTTATTGGACAGCCCACTTTCTAAAAGAACTGATTGGTCAGGAGGTGGGACTTTAGCACTCGCTCTGATCCTAGCGAGAGCAAAGCCTGCTCTCAAGCAGGCTAGCCGTTCAGCATAAGTTTCCATGGTGATTTGGCTCCGTAAGACGTTAGACAGCTTCGTTGTCCAGCAAACACTGATTAAATCCTGGAAGTTAGCGCGATGAGAGGTAATCTAGCCTTGTAACAAACCCCCTAAAATATCAATTTCAATAGAATACTTCAAACACTTTAATCCTGTTTTTATTTATGCACAAGTACCAAAAGAAAGGGTGCATGATCTCCAACATTGTGCCAAAGGAACATCTACATCATTGATGGACAGCTGGTGGGCCCTGGGCCACATTAACTAAGTGCACCCCAAAACAAATACACAAAATGACTTTAAAAACACACAATAAGACAGAAAAATATACAAAATGACTCCAGACATACAGAGCGACAACAAATATGCTCAAAATGTCAACAAAAGTATTCAGAACTAAAGAAAAATATACAAAACAAAAAAAACACACTAAATGTTAACAAAAGTACACAAAACAACAATAAAAAAATATACAAAATGCCAACAAAAGTATTCAGAATGACAGACAAATACACTAAACAACAAGGACTACAGATAGAAATGAGCTTTTAAGCTAGAGTCTGGTACAAACTCCTCTTTTTTTAATAACCTAATGTATTTGTATGCTGTCCTAATAAATGAAATAAAATGAAATGTAAAAAAATCAACAAAAGATAGAAAATACACAAAACAACAATACAAATGCACAAAATATCAACAAAACCTTACAAAATTACTCCAAAAACACAGATAATTTTTTCAAAAATACTCAAGCTGACAAAAACTACGTTAAAAACAGACAAAAAAATAGACAAAATTACTCCAAAATCTTACAAAAAAATAATAAAAATACAAAAAATACTTACAGACTGTAAACACTTTCTTATTGGCATTTTTAGAAAACTTTTGCGCATTGCATTGTGGGATGTGGAGTCCCATTGATGGATGTATACATGATGATTAAAGTGATTTCTTGTCTTTGCCACCAAAAACTCCAAACATGTTGCTGGTGTTTTCACTGAAAATTGCAGCAAAATCTATTCATTGATCTATGAGGCCTACACTGTATTTTTTTAGACAATGCAAAGTTTTCGTCTCCAGCAGCTTTGATAAACAAATCAATCCCACACGGTCAAATGATTTTGCTTCCATAAACTGGTTTGGTATGAGGTGAGTGATCTTCAGGTGCCATCCACTGATGCCTCCATGAACTACTGCCATGTCCACACTCAAAGGATGGAATGCATCTACATCTGGAAGACACATGGTACCTAAAAACAGATGCACCCAGGACCCAGGGTGAGGGGTCACCACCGACCTTTAATGGAGATTAAAGAAGAAAAGTCAGGGACGAGAGAGGTAAACGAACCACGTCACTAGAAGAAGGAGAAGGTGAGGGGTGGAGCTGAGATTTTAAAAGTGAGGGTGTTCTAAGGGCAGGACAACGTCTACTCCCAACTCAAGTCAGTGATTCTCAACATGTGGTTCTTTATGTATTAATTCTAATTATTATTCCCTCATAAAACATTAAAAAGGGAAACTTTTTAACCCCTTTTTACTGTTTTCTTTGGCCATTTTACAACTTCCTTTCTCCCATTTTTTCCACTTTTCAAAACATTTGACACTTTTTTCTTTTTTCAGATTTTAACTTAATCCTTTTGCCAATAAATATCCCTTTTTCCTAATTTTTGTCGATTCTTTAACCATTTTTTATTTGCCACTTTTCATTCAAAAAAGCTACATTTTCTCCTTTAAATAATACTTTTTTCCTTTTTTCCCTACATTTTGCCTTTTTTTATTTCATATTTTTGTCCTATTTTGCTATTGTTTGCCACATTTTGCTCATTTAAGCTAAGTTTTGCCATTATATTATATACCACCTGTTTCCTCTTTTTTTGTCAATGGTTTTGCCACTCGACTGCTTTTGGCCCATTTTAGTCACTTTTCACTCTTTTCTTGCCACATTTCCGCCACTTTCAGACCATTTTTTCACACCTGTTACTGATCTTTAGTCATCGCTGTTAACTGTTTGTTTACCTTCTCGGAACGGTGGCTTCATCAAATGCCTGGCTGTGATTGGCTTGATCAATATAACTGGACCAATACATAATTCAAATGAATCCCTCTGTGAAAAGTGAGGGGGATGAATCTATGGTTTTATGAAAGTGCGGGTGTCGTATTCCCCGCATCCCCCACGGGTGGAGAAGACAGAGACCAGAGGACGATGGAAGAACAGGACAACCACTTACAGCCAACACTCTTAAAGTCAAACTCACAATGGTTTCCAGTTCAGCTTCATTTGGACCCAAAGCCTAACCAGCCTTCTCAGAGTTGGCTTTTAATTGACACGTGGTTGTCCACTGGTAAATGTACGTGGCGTGCAGCTTGTGTGGACTCTTTGTTCCTACATCGGCTCTGCTCAGACATGTTACTCCCTCCCTTCCCAAAAATTCCCTTTTTTCAGAGAGAGGTCAGAGGTCAGCGACCGTGACCTGCCCTGGGGGTGAGTAGAGGAACCCCATCCCCTCCCTGCATCCTGAGTCTGTCCATCTCTTTATTTTGTATACACCTGAGTCTCTTCTTCTCCTCTGGATCATCTGACAGAGTGCAGAAAGAGCTGCTGGATCCAGTTTCCAGCCTTGCTTTGGGTTGTTTGGGTGGATCAATAAGCTGCATGGATTCTTTGTTTGGCTCATGGAGGGAAAGAGATGAGAACGAGCAGGAAAATGTTGCCAAAATAAAGCCATCCATTCACAAATCTAAACGGCAACATCAGGGCATCTGTGAAGAACTTCAATTTATGTGTATGTACTTCTCTAACGCTCCTTGATCTAGATCATTCATATCCAGAAAAACCTGCACACATGTTTAGAAAATTAGAACTGTCAATTAAACCAATTGCTTTACATTAAATTCAGTGCAGCTTTATTTGTATAGCACAAATTACAGCAATAGTAATCTTGTAGCGCTTATCAAAATATACAATTCTTAAGAAAAAATGCACCAAATCCACATGAACATGTATTTACATTAAAGTAAGACCTTGGGGTCGTGACCCCATGTGGGGTCGCTTGGAATTAAAATGGGGTCACCTGAAATGTTAGGTAATTAATAAGAAAAATTACTGAATATAATTGTATTTTAATTATTCTTCCTTTTCAAATTAAAACACCACACAATATCTTAAACATCTGTATTTTGTACTTTCGTTTTCTCAAATACTGTATAAATCTAGTTTGAATAAAATACAGTATAAAAATATCTGATGTAGTGCATCATGTCACTTGCACTAATCCTGACTATGATCAAAAATTAATTAATTAATTCTCTGAGGTCACCTGAAATATGTAATATTAGAACTGAATCAAGACCCAAAAAACATTGGAACCACTGATTAGTAAGACATCCATCTTTTAACTACATGTTCTCCAGTTTTCTGGGCTTTCTCTCATCACGATAGGAAAGATTTTCAAATCAAAGGACATTCAGTGTTATCTAAGTTATGAATTCATTACAATAGATCTGTGAGTTTAAAGGGAACAGCTAATCAGCTGTCATAGTTGGTAAGCTGAGGTGTCAAAATAACAACAAAATGACAACAGAAACATGAATAGTTGAAAATGTACATAAAGATGTAGAGAAACTCTCTGACCGACATTGTTTCAACACTTTCGATACGTTTCGATGTTTCTGGAGCGGATCCTCGTACAGACATGAACTCTGTTCATCGCTGCTGAAACTCCTCTCCTCCTAAAATGCAATTATCTTTTCCCATTTGTCTGTTTTTGTTTTCCCCGTCGTTCCCTCTCACACTCATTTCCTGTTTTGAGCTGAGCTAGACTTTTGGACTCACCCCCCCCCCCCCCCCCACCCCCCCCCCCCACCCCCCTACTTCCAGCTTCCCTCTTTAAGTATGAGAGCATAACTGTTATTTACAACCTCCAGGGGATACCTGTCATTCCCACCACTCCATTGTGATTGCCATGGCGACACCTGAATTCCACAGAGCGCAGGTCCCGACCTCCTTTAGCTCCTCCATAAAGCTCTGACCCTTCACCTCCGCACCTGGGGACGCAGGTCACAAAACTTAATATGGCTGCTGGTTCCAGAAATGGAGGAGGGGCTGAAGGAGAAGAGCTAAAAACTGACAGGAGATTGGAACGCTGGAAGGAATCTTTCAGGGGATGGAAAAAAATATTTAAAAATGTAGACGAAAGGTGAAAACAATCTTGTGCTTTTATTTTGAAGGGGATTTACAGAGGACGGTTTGATGCAGAAGCACGTGGGGAGTGGACCATATATAAAGCTGAAGTAGATTTATATATTTATTATTAATATTATTTTAAATGCCCAGTTTGCTTATTATTTACATATTTATGCACTTTATAATTACGTCACATTGGTTTTCAAAGACATTTCTGTAAGATACACACTTCATGCCTAATGTACATTTAAAAAAAAACTGCGGTTTTTATTTGTTTTGGATAGCTTTAAGTTTTGTGTCTGTTTTTCGTCATTTTAATGTCATTTTTGTGTTCCTCTTCTTTTATCTGCAGATCATTGTCTCTTATTTTTTGACTTTCTGTCATTTTCAAATTCATTGACGTTTCGTGAATCTGCTGACTCCAGTCCTTTTTTAAAGCGTTTGTGAAGACAAATGTTTGTGTTATCAGTTGAGAAATGTATTTCCACGGCAACGGGATACAATGACCCATGCTGGTCACCAGCACGTTTTAACCATTGGCGTCCAGCTTTAGTTTTACAGCAACAAGTGTGTTTTATGAATTACAAATACACAAAAGACATGCACAGTCATTAAAATTTATTAACACTTAAAAAAAAAATACTTAAGATACAACTGATAGCACAGCCAGAGGATATCATAGTGATTCCCAGGAGGGAAATTTCACTAGAGACGAGCAGCTGCTAACCCGTCCCAAGACGTTCCTAACTTCCAAAAGCTGATGTCACTGACATACAGAAAATGACGACTCAAGTCGAGCATAGTAGTGAAAGTGGCCTCTTCAAAATAAGATACACAGAAGAATAACTCAAAGATATTTATAACTTTACCTCAAATAGTTTTTCTTTCTCTGCGACCCTGAACCAAATGAACTCTTTCTTTTCGATCGAGACCATGAAACTGTTTTTCCAACGCTTTGTGCCAAAAAGCCATTGGGAATCCTCTGCTGCTCTCTGTCTGACTGCTGATCACTGTAAACACGCTGGGTATGTGGCCATCTGTCCTCTGCCTGAGATGAATGCATCTTCAAAATCAGACGTAAGCAAATAACTGTCTGGGAGACACACCGAAAATACACAAAATGACAACAAAAATACACAAATGAGAATTAAAAAAAATAAATGTGTATATATTTATATATATACTAAAAGAAGATAAAGACAACAAAAATACACTAAATGAGATTTTTTTAAAAACTAAATTTTACCAAAAGAAAGACAAAACACACCAAAAATACACAAAATGATAACATAAATACATAATCTAAAATTTTGTGGTGTGTGGCCTTTGAATCAATGTGGCTTTTAAATGGTTTGCACTGTAAACCAGTGTAAGGAAACAGTGGCTTGAGATGAAGCAGAACGTCAGGGTCAAAGGCCTCGATTGAACACCATCACCTCCTGCTTTCCTCACATCCATGCATCATAAGTTTTGTCTTTGTTCTCTACTCCATTCCTAATAATCAAATGTATTCAAACAAGTTGCTTTATATTAAACAGATACAGTTTTACGAAGACTTGATTCATTCTTCTTCTTCTTCTTCTTCTTCTTTTGTTGACACCGTCGTCCTCTTTCTCTGCAGTGTCCTTCCATCATCTCTCTCCTCTCGGTTTTTGTTTGAAAACAGCTTTCAATTTCCTGGGTCTGCGCCTTCAAAGGCAGCGTGCTGGGGTCAGGGGGGGCCAGGGTGGAGGTCTGAGGCTGGGCGACAGCTGGGAGGCAGGAGGAGAGGAGAGTCCCACAGCACACCACAAGGCTTCAGTTTCTGATGGTCACATAGACACAGTGACGTTCTGAGAGACGCACGCACGCACACACACACACACACACACACACACACACACACACACACACACACACACACACACACACACACACACACACACACACACACACACACACTACCTGAATGCAATCATTAAGGTATTTAGTTTTCTGAAGACCTTTCACATTTGTCATTAATATCTGTACTTATTCCTCATTTCTTTCTAAAAATGGACTTTTAGAAGTAATGATGTAATAAAATGCGACTCTACCCATCTAAGTGTGAATGCGTTGCCAGGTTTGATTTGGTCAGCGTGACGTTTGATGGCATTTTTGAGAAACAGAAAGCTTTGTGTGTGAAATAAACCTAAAAATACTGTTAATTCAAAACTCACAAGTCACTCTAGATTCCAAAGAATTCTGTAAATAAATAATCTGCAGTCATAAAAAACTCTCAAGTGTTTGAATATCAACAATCGATGTCAGCATGTTTTGATTTTGCTGAGTCATCATCAGTTTTGTTCTTGCTTAAAAAAAAAAAAAAAAGGCTAAAATAACTTTTGAACGTGTTCTGTTTAACTTTTACTTAAAGGAGATACTTCAGCACTAGATAACTTCCAGAGATGATTTAGTAACTGTACAAATAAAGAGCGCTGAATTAGGTTTGTGGTTGCACGCTAATTACGTGGTTGTGTCATTTATTTAACTGATGTGCGTGGTTTGCTGAGATTGACATGCAGTGTGTGGACGCCATGTTTGAATGAAGAATACGTGCGCACAAACACAGGTATTTCTTCTTTAATTGGCTGCGTGTGATTATCTTGTGATTTGATATTTGAAGACTATCCCATAAGTAAAGGGTTAAAAAAGGCGTTCACACTTCATCCCAGAAGCACCTGCTCTGCCTCCACGCCCAACGTCCCCCCCCCCACGCCAGAGGTCTTCTGAGGTTGCAACGTCAAGCGTCTATTCCCCGGTGATGATGTAAGTGTTGAGGGAAGAGCGAAAAGAATCTTATTCAATTTAGATAATGTGTTGACTTTGGAAGCGATACGGCACTGCTGGAACGGGCGCGGAGCTCTTTTCGTTGGCAGCGCTCTGGTCCGACACATTTTAGTGATTAACACGCTGGAACAGACTGGAAACATCTGTCCTGCTCTCTCATCTGACCGTCCTCTGCCACTCGTCTGCATGCGATGAAACGGACTGTGTTCAAAGCTGGAACAACGTGGGCTTTGCCTTTGTGAAACAGACACAGGTTTGTCACTATACAAAGAGGTTGTCGGTGTGAGTCTCTGCTGATCAACGACGGCAACGGTTCAACAACAGATTCACGTAATGGAACGATACGCTGAGTTCACGATACGAGATACAAGATGTTGGGTTCATTATACGATAAAATAAGTGCTGTCAATAGACTAAAAATATTATACTCTGTGATTAATTAATCTATTTTTTAATATCGCCTAATAAATGCTGAGAACTGCCCTCGACTTGAGGTATTTTCATTTAAATTACATTATTGTGGCAATTTGAAACATTTATGTATAACAAAGTGGCTTTATAAAGTCATTTATTGTTTGTTTTTAACAGACTTGAACCATTTACATTCCACTGTATATGAGACTAGTCCAAAGGGCTTTAGTTTTTAGACCATCAGGGGAAATATTGACGTGTACTTTAGTCAATTACAAATAAGAGAAAATACAAATACAAAAACATCAGGTCCATATGTTATAAGTTAGCACATCATAAACATATACAACAAAAATACAATCGTTAAACACCAAACTTGCTGCTTTTTCTCATCTTCAGATAATATATAATAAATAAAACGAACCCATCAATCACAGTGCTGTAAATTAGCACATCAAAAATAACATTGTTCATCACAAAATAAAGCGCTGTTGTGATGTGATACTCACAAAATGAGTGTTTTGTTGAGATGTTTTTATTTTGGTTTCCTTCCCATGCAAAGTCAATTTAAGTTTATTGTAGTTGCAACGTTTCATTTTACTTTACCATGTAATGCTGTGAAACGGACACTAGATGGCGACACTAACCTGAAACGTAAGCGGTGCGCACCGGACGTGCCTCATAATCCAACTGAATGGAGAAAGAGTCACATGTGTCCGGCTTTGCTGTGTCTTCCCTACACTTACAGCACTCCGCTCAGGAGAATTATCTATACATCTGCTAGCGGAGACCAGACCGGGACCCGCTACAGTAACATCAAGTTTTCACTTCTAGTAGTAGTAGTAGTAGCCCCGCCCACATCCTCTACCACCGATAGTGGTCGACTGTCCACTACAATCATTTATCCACTGACTTTGTTCATTTGTCACTCATAGACTTTTCATTTTTGGTTCTGAACCCTGTCATCCTGTCCAGTGTGGACTAGCCACTTGGTTTAGTGTTGTGTCCGTGAGACAGCTGTCCGTACTTGCTGCTACATAGTTAGCACTGAGGAGGAAGAGCTCCGCTGATCCACAAACTATTTCTTGCACAATTTGCACACAACTGGGCTTAAGTTTTCCATCCGACTAAAACTAACGCCCACATAGACTTCTCCTCAGGTTCTGCCGTTGTACTCGGTGCATCAGTCTTCTGATCGAGAGGTTGGGGGTTCGATCCCAGTACCTGACTATGTGTCAAAGTGTCCTTGGGCAAGACACTGAACCCTAAGTTGCTCCCAGTGGTTGACTAGCGCCTTGCATGGCAGTCCTGCCCCACTGGTGTGTGAATGTGAGAGTGATTGGGTGAATGAGCTGATATGTAAAGCGCTTTGGGACTGCTTCAGTGTGGTTATAAGGCGCTATATAAATCTAGTCCATTTTACCATTTTTACCATCAGTATTATGGGTATACCGGAAATGCGTGCAATGAGAAAGATTCCTCGCTGTTTGGAGTGCAAGAAAACCCAAGCAATAAACGCGATTAATTTTTTTAGCGCGTTATATTTTCCTGTAATTAATTAACCACAATTAACACGTTAAAGTGACGGCTCTAGATAAAATAAGAGATGTTAGGTTCACGATACGATAAGACATGAGATGTTGGGTTCACGAGAGCGAAATTATTCTATATTTTTAAAAGGAAAAAAAAGACAAAAATGTGAGATGTATTTCTCATTGTTTTTAAATTAATAAATTAAAAATCATTTGTCAAATTATCCTTAAATTTTGTAAATAAAATAAAATGCATGATTTTTGAAAACAGCAAAACCCATCTAACAACTCAAGTAAACTTAAGGATAAATGGGGTGGACATTGAACGAGTATATGAAAATAACGTTCTAGGTGTGTTAATAAAACACAACATTTAACTGGAAGTGATGCAGACAATAAATAGATCAATGGATGTTCGACAGCAGCAGGTTCATCAAACCGTGTGGATTAAGTGGACGTTAGCGACTGCACAGGAACACAGAATGTGTTTAAAAAGTGTCGGCGATGCTTTAGCAGCTCAGGTGTTGAATGCTCCCTGTGCTGCTCACACTCACAGGAGAGGAAAGCCTGATTGAGTACGTACAAGAGGTTGGAGGAAAACTAGACAGTGGAGACCAGAGCCCAGGGGCTGGGAGTGGGAGGGAGGAAAGGGGAAGGGGGAGGCTTTGTTAATCCCTGCACATCTGGCTCCTATTAGTTTGTGGGGGCCGCTAAAATAATGTTTTTCACCCTACAAGCCTTTCTGTGCTATAAATTACCCACCAGCCACTGTGCCTTCCTGACTGAAACTCTTTCAGTGGGCCAGTGTTCGCTCCTCCTCCTCCTCCTCCTCCTCCTCCTCCCTGCAGACACACACTCTCCTCCTTCTCTGTGATCCACTTTTTCTGCCTGTACGGGGGTTTCTTTTCTATCACTTCCATCCATCTTTCCAGGGACCGCTGTGCATCACCGCCTCACATCCCAGGCCTATCCGACCCAATTGTATGTGTAAAAACTATTTTAAGCATTCATTCAGGAACATATTATTTTTAGTAACAAAAACTTTTAAGTAGAATTGGGAGGTCACAGAAAAGTCTGTTGGATGACGGAAAAACATTTCTGAACGGTGTGCTGAGCTCACTGATGTCGTTAATCTTGTGGGAAATCAATGTTCTTCAACGTTGGGGTCACCTAAATAAAATGAGATCACCTGAAATATCTAGTAATAATAATAAAAAAAAAAAATGATAACATTTGTATTGTCAGTCAGGGATAATAACACCTATACCACCTAGAGAAAGCACCACTTTCACCACCTTCAAATCTTAAAAACTGGCTCATAATCAACCAAACCTGTTCTCTCAACTATCCCTGCTCTATGCCCTGCTTTTCTACTTGTTTGCATAGACTTATGTACACATATATTCCATTTGTTGACTTTGTACATGTGAATGGTGAGTGGTTTTTGACTTCATGCACTTTCTAAATAACTCATACACTGGCAATACACACCTTAAAGCACTTTAACTATAAATCTTGTACTCATTCAGTCTGTATTGTTGATTGACTGATTGTATTGTATTCATGTACTTTAAGCCTTGTGAATAATGTTTTTTTTTTTATGACCTGCCAAGGGACAACAGATGCAAATTAGCATTTTTGCTAACTCTGGCGCATTTACACTATGTAACGTTTTGAATGTTTTTGTCAATGTGCACTGTCCCTTTCAAACAAACCAGTGACATTTTAAGAATGCTTTTATTTTTTGTTATTTTGCACACAAAAAAAACAAGAAAAAATAATACATAATGTCGCAGAAATTGATATACAGTGCAGAAAGAGGCAGAAAGCTTGAAGAGCTTAAATAATAATAATAATAATAATAATAATAATAATAATAATAATAATAATGATTATTATTTTTCAAATTAAATCACCACATATATTCTCAAACAAGTGTATTTTTTACTTTCACTTTCTCAAATTTAAATCTAGTTCGAAATGTGTGATCTAAAAATGGGGTCACGACAAGAAAAATGTAGGGAACCACTGAGTTACTGTATATCTTTCATCAATGGCGTTTCGTCACCAGTGAGCTTATAGTTTATACACTGTCATATTCAGGTAATCCTGACGAACAGTTACATTTATCAAATGTTATTTTAGACGTAACTTTAACGGTCGACTTCGCCTACATGATCAGAGAGAGCACGCGTCCTGGTTTTCTGCTTCATCGGTCAGACACAGTCAGGTCTGGTTTATCAGCAGCGAGCTCATCACCAGCAGAGGTTACCCAGAGTTCAGTGTGCAGAGGCGCATAAAATTAGTGAGCTTGTGCATATGGAGCTGAAACATGAGGTCTAAAGGGCCAGAGAGAAGGAAGGTAACACCAATTAGAGGAATAGGAAGTGACAGACTGGAGAGAGAGCGCCACTAATGTAACTTATGAGCATAACGTGATTTGAGCTCCACTGGACAGCAGATTGAGGAGGGCAGCTGGTTCAGGACGAAGATGAAGATGAGAACGAGGAGGAGGAGGAGATCGTCACAGGTGATGCTCTGCACTCAGAGCCATCTGCTCTGAAACAAGATCTTTAGAGCTCCATTGCAGCGTTTCCCAACACAAGCATAGGGTGGACGTTCACGTGTCCTCCCTTTGAGACAATTTGATCTAATTGTATATCATAAATGAAGAAATAACAGGCCTAAAATAACCAAACAAGTAAATGGTAAGTAAACAATAAGTAAACATGCCTGAATTCCTTTTACAAAGAAAAAAAAGTATTGACTATAATTGAGAAAAGTATTAACACAGAGCAGCAGAGACATGAGTGTGAACCGTTGCAGAAGCTGAGTTGCCAGGTTAGGTTTAGAGTTTCCAAAGAAAGTGCTGTTGACAGTTTCTAGGTAGAATTAGTATAACTCTATCTGGCAAAGCAGGGCAGACTATTTCCTGTGTAAAGGGCTTCAAACAAATATATTTTCTCTTGGAGTTGTATTATGTTTTTTTTAAATTATAATTATTTTATTGTAGCTGCTCGGTTCAGTCTGTAACTCACACAGTTCAAGCTGCTTGTTTCTTGGGTGGCTGTTAAAATGGTTTATTTTTATTTATTTTTTCATCAAACATTTATGATACCAAAAATGTAAACTAGAACATTAAACATGCATTCTGTGTGTAAAGCTGTGAGTTACCTTTGGAACGAACTAAACTTATGAGCAAAAACAGGTACCGCAAACAGCTAAATGTGACTACTACATTCATGTATTTATATATTTTTTTTCCCAATATTTTGTGGCCTACAGCTGATCCGCCCACATTACATATTTATCAGTGCCAAACAAACTTAATGCTGTGGCTTGACAAACTCAATCCTGATTTCCTTGGGTTTGCACCATTTATCAGCACGTGTAGTGACACGATTTTACAGCCACAAGCCTTTAGTAAATATGCCCCGTAGTGTAATATTGCACCTTTCTTAAATCTGTGTTATTCTCTTGGACGTATTGATTAAATCACACTTTTGTGAAAGAAAAGAGATGTTTGCACATTATTCAGATTTTGTATGGAAAAAAAGGGTTTGTTTTTGTTGGAGTTGCCTACTGGTAACCACAGACTGGGGTTTGAAAGTATACAGTAAAGTTATACAAACCACAAGGTTGTTGTTTGTTTCTACTTTGCACTTCTGTAAATAACTCAGATGTTTAACGACTTGTTTGCTGAGCCACTGCTTCTCACAAAGGTTCACTTCTGACTCCAAAACATCATCTTTTACTGCTGCCTTTTAGAGGCCTTCTGCTCGTCTGTTCAGTGTATCCTCTTCCTGTCAGAGTTATCGTCGTCCCTGCATGGGAATATCAAGATAAGATAAGAGGAAGGAGAGAGATGTGCTTTGTGAGTCCTGAGCATCAAACCTGAAAAAACAACAACCATTCAAGCAGTAAAATGGACGTATGTCATCTGCACCGAGGATACTTGAGACCACATCATTTTTCTGTCATGATCCATTGGAGTGTTTGTGTGGACGAGCGGTGGGAGTGGGGGGTTTGAACACAGAGGGCCATTCCTCCATGCAGGGGTCTAAGATATCAAAGCCAGAGGGCCACAGGGAGGATGGAGACGGAGGATGCAGCAGCGGGGTTTGGGGGCGGTGGGGGTCGGCTTTTGTTCACCCCGCTCCGCCAGGATCCCCCTGAAAAGATCCGCAAGCAGGCCGATTCGTCGTGGCTCCGGGCCCTTCGCTCTGATTGGCCCAGGCCTGCGGGCAGATGTTGAAGGGTACAGCAGGGGGTTCGGACGACTCCGACTCTGGACTCTCACACCGCGGGACAGTCGCCCTCACAGCACAGCCTGCTGACGCTGAGGCCCGCGGAACGACAACACTCGCTCCGATGGCTCTCAAAGACACAACACAAAACTTTCCTCACATCAAAGATGGACGCGGAGGCTCCAGTGGGATCCAGCAAGTTATTACATGTGCTAAGTGAGCATCAATGCATCTTAAAGGCCTTTGGAAATCTAAACGTCTTGTTTCAGGGTCAAATCATGACAACACCTCAGAATGAGATTACACAGAATCAGTTCTTTATAAGAGACTCCTTTCAACCTTGAGAAGTTCATTAAAACTCTTCCAAATACTTCTGTGACTTCACAAATTACTTTCTTATGTTGCAGAAGACAGCTTGGAAATGTATGAAAGAGATTTATTTTTGGATAATTGTACTTGAAGTAATCCAACTTGCACATTTCTAATTTAATTTGACATTCCTGAAGACAGACTTCGGGAGCAGAAATTCACATGTGAAGTGAAATCAGAGAGTAAACAGTCACTGTAACAAAAGAGAAATGCATTCCAGTGGATATTCTTTCAATTTCGTTTAAAACAATCTAGGTTGATCAAGATGTACATTTTCAGAGTCTCCTGCAGAGTGAATTAGTTAAAGTCCGGATGTCGCCGTTCTTAACATCTCCTTTAATCAATAAAACCTTGAAAACCCCCCAAAAACTTAAGAAAATAGACATACAATGCTCGATATGTCAGTAATTGTTAATTAAACATCTTAATTTTTGCTTTTTGATTGCTGAAATCCATGCAGCATGTTGATGGTGTCTATAGGGGCAATGGTGGCCTAGTGGTCAAGGAAGTAAGCGTGTAACCGGAGGGTCAACGGTTCATTGGTTCTCTTGAAAAAGAGATTCTCAATCTCAACGAGACTTTCCTGGTTAAATAAAGGTAAAAACAAAAGAAATACCTACAGGATACTATTATTATTATTTACAAGCTAAACTTTGTTTAACCTACAATACTTGATAACAATTTACCACAGCAATCCCACTCTGGTTAGACAAACCTGCCCTGTTGAGACTCACGGTAGAAACGGACATAAAGACATAGTTGTTTACTCTTTTAGTTTGAATCTCCAACACCAAATATTTCACCATTTACTCATTGCACAGCTCAGAAACAATGTCCACAGCTTATCTTATCTAAATTAATGTCTCAACCATCTCTTATCTTATTCTGTGTTTACTTAGCCCCTCCCACTCTGACAAAACACACACTCACTGTGGTGAGCAGCACTGCTCTCTTGCATTAGTGTGATCTTTTGGTTTTTTGTTTCCTCCCACATGCCTGATTTCTTTTGAAATGCACATGATTATTATTATTTATTTTTTTTCATCACCGATAATCTTTCGTCATACTGGACAGAAATGTTCCTATTGTCCACAAAGTTAGACTAAAACTAAGCTATTCTTCCTCAAGAAATAAAAATGTTCAGGAAAGTACTTTTAGGGTGTTTTTTAAGTAAATGGGCAAAAAATTCCAAAATGTGGTTCCCCAATTTGCACTTTCACAAGAAACTTACAATATCCTGAATGTTAAACAGTTGGTCAAAATTTCTTAAGTTTGCAACTGATGAATTGCCAAAATGTTGTAGTATAATTTGCACAAATGTTCTTTGTAATTTGTGTTTTTTTGTTGAAATTGGAAATTTGGAGGGAGTGAGATACCTACATCTTTACGATGATTTACAAAGCGTTATGTTTCTGTTTTAATTTTTTCTTTGAACAAAATCTTCCCGAGGGCCTTCAGTTTGACACCTGTGATCTAGAATCCCAAACAGATCTATTCTCTACGAGTCTTGTCTTTTTCATCATAAGAATTCCTTATCCTGATAAATTCATCTCCACCTCTGCTTGATTTCCCCTCTGATGCCTCTGCCTGCCAAAGATAAAAGCTAAAAGATGCCTCCAGGTTCAAACTTTGACCTCGTCTCCCTTTGAGTGAACTAATTAGTGTGATTAGTGCAGAGCTTACTCGTCTGCTTGTCATTTCACCGATCCTGCTTCCCATCTCTTCAGCAGATAAGCGTGCTACAGCACAGACATAACCAGCCTCGTGATTCGGAGGCAAAAACTCGCTGAAGCTTGAACCGGGCGCTATCTCCTGCAATTTGGGCAAGGATTGCGATCGTTCCGCTTTGCTCCAGCAAACCCAGGCCTGTGCTCAATCGTTCCTGGCAGAGTTAAACCGGCAGTTAACTGCTATCTGGAAAACTGCAGAGCGCTGGGATGGAAACGTTCCCACCCTGTTTTTCCTCTCGCCTGGCTAAAGTTGCAAATCAGGACGGTCAAACACAGGCTTTAGGAGAAGAAGGGGAAAAAAAATATGAAGAAATTTATGGTTCAGTGCTGTTTTCATTGAGCAGAAAGAAAACAGATGTTCGTCCACAATGATGGCATGGGTTTTACTGACATTAAGGCCCTGCAGCTGAAACCTCTCAGCCTGGACAATCGCCTCCAAAAGTAAAAGCAGCAGTTTGGCAGAACATATCCCTCTCTTTTTTTCATCTAAAAATACCACAACAGCCTCCTTTCAATCAATTGTGCCAATGCTAGCGCATTTGTTAGCGTTGTTATTTTTCAGCGCGGCTTGGATCTGAAAGGTGTCTGTGCTTCTTCCACCTCCTGTCGCATGTTTCTGATTTCCCTAATGCAACCAAAGCTGACTGATTCAAAGCAGGAGGAGTGCACAGGAAGGACTTTAAATAATGAACAGTTTGGTTTGTCAGCGCCAAAAGAAAAAGAAGAAGAAGGAAAAAAAAGGTCAAGGGGCAAAACTTTAGAAAAAGTTGTCTTATCCACTTAAAATCATCCTGCTGTGGCTCTGGTGTGTGTTTGTTTGTTGACTTTGAAGCGCCGCCATCCCGTAGGTGTAGCGTAGCATAGCATAGCGTGACTGGAGCCCAAGCAGGTGAGGAGAGGTAAAAGTTGTGGCTATCGGCGTGCTACGCTGGCATCAGGCGGCTCAGCACCCTGGGGAGATAACAGGCCCCGACTGTCCAGCTTTTTTAATACCATGTGACCGTGGCTCGTAGACAGTCAGAGTCTGAGCCAGTGATGCACATCTGTGCCTTATTTTATTGATGTTCAGTTTTTTGCAGCGGTATGCGAGAAGGGTAACAAACAAAGCACAGTTCCACCCTGTTCTCATACTGAAACCCCCTCCCTGCCCCATGTGGAGGCACTATGGAGAATGCATAGGTACAGATCTCATTTTGAAGAAGCATTCCTGCGAAGCCCCCACTGGGTAGACGACAGGGTTATACTTAAAAGAGAAAAGGCAGGCAAGGGGGAGACTTCGAGTCTGAAGAGGATATTAGAAAAATACATTAGAAAAAGGCCCCTCGGGCTCCTTTTTTTTTTAAACTTTCAGGAACAATTTTGTACCTTCTCTTCAGAGGGGAAAATGCGCTCAGATGAGAGGCAGCAGGAAGAAGGGAGGGATAGCAATTTTGTGTGTGCAGGTCTGAAGTGCAGGGGAAGTAATGAAAACCAACTGGCAAGCCGTCACTATCCATCCATCCCGATGGATGAAAACACAGCCGGACCCGCACTCATTCATTCCCTTTCACCTTCTTACTTTCCTCTCCTTCTGTTTTATTTTCCATCCTATCAACAGTTCTCATGGCTGACTCTTTGTTTTCACCAAACATGAGATTGTGTTACAGACAGGAAGATGATGTGAGCCCACGTCTGTGGAGTGTGTTAAAGTCTGTGTCGAACACTAAAGTACACCCCCCCACCCCAAAGATTTACAGCAGACATTGGTAAACTGGTAGTCTACAGGCCACATGCAGCCCTTGTTGTAACAAACATGTAGACAGACACCAAAAACACACAAAATGAAAGAAAAATCAATCCAAAATTAATCAACAACAACAAAATGCACAAAATAAAAACAAATATGCACAAAGGAAAACAAAAATACACAAAAAGACAGCAAAATGTATGAACACATAAAGTGACTCCAAAAACAACAAAAATAGACGAAATGACTAAATGAAAACACAAAATGACTCCAAAAACACACAAAACATAAGCTCTCAGAGAGCACAAATCTCCTCCTCCTCTTTCTTCTGGATCAGTGATTCGGATCATGGTACCATGTGTGAATCACTTTAAAAGCTTGGAAGAAATGCGTAATCCTGGTTTGATCTGGATGAAACCCAACAAAACTAAGTCAAAGGTTCGTAAATTATGAACCAAGATATGAATTTTCTAAATTTTGTCGATGAGAAATATGGCTTTTTTGATTCTTTTGTTAACCCATCCAGAATCAGCATATTGACACGGATACATATCCATGGCGTAAGGTATAGTTTTGTTTAAAATTTTGTCAAAAAAACATGGATATTCAGGCTGCATAAACCCAATGACTATAGCGTTTTCTTAACTATATGGAATCTAAATGACAATGTCCTTCCTAACCTTTAATCTTTTGAAACAAATTTTTAATAAAACTATTTGTAAACAAGTTTGTTTCCCATGGGCTTTTAATCATTCATCATTTTTTCTACTTATGTCAGCCTTGAAATGATCATTAATTAATTTGTAATTTGCATGAATATCATTTATTTGTTCAATTATAGTGACCCATTTCCACTAAACCGTGTTCCCAGTTAGAATATTGTTGAACATAGAACGACTTTGTGACTTTGGATCAAATGTCAATATTTGGGAAACAAGCCGAATTTCAAACCCTCCCTAATCTGCTTAATATGTTGATGTATACATTAGTGTAAAGTTGATGATGATGATGATGAAAAGAGCAGACAAGGCTTTCTCTGCTCTCAGGAGGAAACATTGCGGTGCCTATTGTAGCTGTGAAACCCTTACAAGCGTTGCTCTGCAGTTAAACGTTTGTTAACACTCCATCTACCGTTTTCCTAATCATCCGTCATTAGTCAAGTCCAACAGGCTCCGCTCATTAAGCAGCGCAGGCTGACAGGTAGAGGCCGCCTTTCTTTCTCCTTCATTTATTATTGCCTGCTTTAATGAGCTCTTTGGTACGTCACCTCCACTTCTGTGATTTATGACGTTTTCAGCGGAGATCAGAGGCCCCGGCCTGTTGCGCGCTTGTGAAGCCAGCAGCCTTTCCTGACACATCGGGCCGACCCAGGCGCTGCTGGGGACGCAGCTGGGCCCAACATGGTGAGAGGTGTGAACTCCCCAGGCTTAATGAGCTGATGGGCGAGGCGGATTACAGCCGAGGTCAGAGGTGATGGGACCGGGGACTCAGAGGCTGGGCCTCATATCCAAAACGTAGAGATTAAGTCATTAATATGTAGTCAAAGATTCCTCCACATGATTGTTTGATTATAGAATACTTGCAAAAATTACATTTTTCACCACATATTTGAGTGTCAGTCTGTTGTTCTCTGTCCACTGTAGTATGTCCAAAATGTCCAACCAATGACATACCATGTTTAAGGATGGGAACATTTTATTCATGTTAGAATGAAATAAGAAATACAGAAAAATGTCTTGGAAATGAGAAGCAGAAAGGCCAATGGGCAGAGAAATGCATATATTACTGTGCATTGACAATAAACTCTTAAAGCTGGGGTACTGTAATTATTTTCTTCAATAAAAAAGGATTCTTATGAGCATCATATAGTACATCGTAAAAGTAATCATTTCTGAAAAAATCGTACTTCTTCGTGCTGTCTGTAGTTCATAAAACCCCAGAAGACAAAGTCTTCACGGTCACCCCCTCCAGCTCCAATCACAGGATTTAGAGAAAGGAGGGGTGAGCAGAGCCCATGAAGGAGCCTCCTCATTGGCTGCCACGACATATAGTGAAGCCCGTGCACAGTGCAAACTTGTTTTCAGTCTTGGCGAGCGGCTGTTTTCCTTCTCGACTCTATGTCATGGTTCAAGATTCAAGTAGTGCAGTTTTAACGTGTGTTCACACCTAACGCGACTTCAGTGACTATAGTTGCTTAAATTGCCTGTGATTAGTCGCTTGAACATAGTCACACTTTTTGCTCACTTCAAAGCTTCATCTACCCCAGTGAGATGACGACCAGGCAAGTGACGTGGGGAGAAACTCATTGCCAGTTCAATGTTACAACACAGTGTCACTTGAAGTTGCTTGAAAAGTTGATATTTTCAGCTTTGAGTGACTTCCAGCAACTCAGATCGCTTTACATTGATTTTTAATGTAATCTCGACACCAGAGTCGTGTTTGGTGTGAACGCACCTTTAGAGCTCGAGCATTTAAAGGTTAGTGTGCACAAACACGTGCACTAACTTGACAGCAACGCATACGCGTGCTGCAGTTGATCTACTAACTGGACGAGTATAAAAAAACACTAGCCGGTTTGACAGGCAGGTGTTAACCGTCACAGCTCTACTCACAGATGGCTGCTGTTATTGTTCTTCTATGGTACAACAAGATTTTCTTTTTTTTACATTTTCTTTATCTGCTGTTCTTCTTGTCTTTTTATTTTGAGCTTGCCACCACTCTGCGGGGCAGTCTTTGCCACTGTTAATATCTGCTCAGGCAAATGTTAATGTCGAACTTCAAGACAAGCAACGTGAAATAACAGTAAATATGCAATGTGTCAACGTGTTATCAAGATTGATATCGCATATCACCATTTTGAGAAAATATATTGAGATATGAGTTTTGATCCATATCGCCCAGCTCTAGTAGGAATATTCACAGCATTTCAGTGTCAATAAAGGTAGGCCTACCACATTTTAATCACCTAATTGTATTTAGTAAGTGGTTGACAAGTGGCTATTTTAGATTTGCTGTACACGTCTTAAAATATAAGGGATACTGGAGCTTGGATGGGTGGTGGGACAGCCACATTTTATTGTATCAATGACCTATTTGCATTAAAATCCCTACACACTGTAAAATCACTTTACTGCTGTGATTATTTTACTGTAGGCTACTTAGCGGTTCAAGTTAATGATTATATATATTATATATATATGATTATGGTCCAAAGCAACATCAAATGCAGTCTTTTTTCATCAAGGTACATGAAACTGGTGTTGCTGGCTGGCTGGCACCCCACACTGCACATGAAGTGGCCATTCTGTCAATGACTCTCAGGCAACTCGCCCCCGTGCAACCACTTGTATATATATATATATTGTGTGGTCATATGGTCATATATTGAGAATGGATGAGCCAGGCTTCTTTTTCACCCCAAACAAGCAGCTCATGCAACTGCATCAGATTTTATGGTCAGTGTGGTACAATTACAAAAGCACATCGTGAATGCAGACCGAGCCAAATCGAGGTGCTAAATTATCAGCTTTTCTCCGCCCATTCAAGCCGAATCCTGGACGACCATGTGAGAAAGCAGCCGAAAAGACTTTGCTTCTGAAGAGTATGTGTTCATCTGGTTGCATCACAGTGAGAAATTGCTTTTATTTCATTATTTTCACATTGCAAATAGTGCATGACAAGGTTTTCTTTTGACGTTTAACAGAAAAGGAGTCAAATAGCTTTTTGTTGAATACTTTTTTCATCCTGAACCTTCACTGTGTCCCATGTGGACACTAAATTCCTGTAAAACCAGTGACCTCAGCCCATCAGGGTAAAACTACACATCAAAGGCCAAAGTCCAGCAGACTCCTGCTGAGTCAGAACCGTAACTGTGCATCCTTAACAGGGCCGTAAACTGCATTTCAGTGTCCCAACCCTGGGACCACACCAGTGACACCAACTCCACCGGAGCTGACTCTGTTCACCCAGCAAGCCTAACTGGATCCAGCAGCTCCTCAAACAGCTCTATCTGGCTCCCACTTGGATCGTCTTTCCCCTTGTCCCAGGGGGTCGAGCAGAGATTTATGGAGCAGAAAGAAAACCCAAGCCTCGAGGATGGAGCAGATTGTTCACGGATATAGCTCGTCGTTCTGGCACGAGGAGCAGCGATGGACGGAGATGGACGGCGCAGGATGTAGATATCACATGAGAAAAAGAGGGACTGTGATGAAGACATCAGTGTCTCTGCATAGTTCCCTGGAGCCGATGGACTCCTTGTTCCTCCACGCTGGTATTGTCATATCTATAAAAGTAAATATTGAAACAAACACACCTTAGTTAACTATAAGCATGCTCTCCCCGTCTGATATCCTCCCACTGTCCAAAAACATGCACTTTGGGTTAATTGTTGCCCTTAGGAGGCAATAGTATGTTGGCATTCTGTCTCACTAAACATTTACACCTGGTGAAATGCCTCAAGACAAGACACATTGAATGTTTAAAGATAAGACATAAGAGTTGAAAATGCTCTTAAAGTCCTAATTTATTCATAATGCATCCTTGTCCATTCTTGGGACATTCTGCAGTCTCTGATGGAGGAGGGCGTACATTGAGAAAAGTGCCAGCTCGATTCAAGAGTGCATGTAGAAAACGTTCAGGCATTTCTTTTAAACTGCATAGTGTTGTCCACAACTCAGTACCGTAGAGGAGAGTGATGATATACAAGGTTGGTAGACTCAGTGTGAGGGGGTGGAAATGTTGCTGGCAACATTCCCAATCATTTTTGTCTAAATCGCCGATCGGTGCAAAGAGAAGTAGTCTTAGGGTGCTTTTGCACCGGTTAAGTCCCAGACCCGGACAGCTGATACATTTATCACCTAGGTTTGGCTAGGTTTGCCTTGTGATCCAATCCAAACAGCCTCTGGTGCAATTGCATGAACTAACCACTTGAGGGGAGGGGCATTACTGGAGGAAAGACTTCTCTTGGCAGAGAACAGAAACCAGAAGAAGAGACTCTCATCTATTGGTTAAAATGAGTGCAGAAACTTTTGCCTTCTCCGTTTGTTCTTTCACAACATTCAACAATGGAGCAGCAACAAATTGCTGTGGTTTTAATGCCTTGTTTTGCGCTGTTGCCATGCAGTGCTCCTTGCTACCCACAATGCCGTGCGCTCAATGTCATCTCTGATAATGCGAGACAGAATTCGCCCCTTTGATCCGCTCTAGACTTAGTTTTTCTTATTCAAGTCGCCCAAACGAGGCGGACTAAGCATGCAAAGGAATGCTAGAGCATTTTATGGGTCCGTAGAACTGAATGCACCCTTAGTGTCGGTGGAACCTCAGATTTCATGAAGTTAGTTTAAAGATCAAGAGAGAAGGCGGATCTGGTGAATGCGTTTAGTATTTTCCTTCATCAGAGGTGAATTGTCGATGAGCGCTCTTGGCAGCTCATCCCTGGCCTTCATTCATGCTGCCACATTCTTAATCTCTTCTTAAATCCATGAAAAACAAACACACGTCATCTGGACGCCATGCATCGCCCAAACCAAAGCACTGCATTGGTGGATTACTGGGGCACCTGTGGGAATGCTGCTAACCTCCATAGGCTACAGTGAGATAAGTTTAACCATCCAAACATGTTGGGCATGCGCTCCATTCTAAGCCGACAAATGTGCTCAGAGAAATCAGCACTGAGGAATGCACGCTGACAGCTTCACGGCCCTCTCAGAAACAGAGCTCCAGTGATGGATGGCGTTCTCCTAAAAAATGTCAGCTGGCAGATGTTTGTGTGTTTTGACATCTATATGTACGTACTGAGCTGTGTGTGTGTGTGTGTGCGTGTGTGTGTGTGGACCCCTTGCCAACATTTCTTAGATTCATCGCTGAGTTTTTCATGTAATTCGATTTGCCTTGCTCACTCCGATTTCCGCACTGAATGTCCACCTTCGCGCTTCATTTTAAAGATGTTTGGACTTAAATTTCAGCAATATTAACCAAGAAGTTAGATTGACATATATGAAATGGATTGCCAATAATCAAACACAAGGTTTAAATTCAATCAGATGAAATGTGTTTCCCCATAGAATAGGTTGTGTTCAAGAATTGTACACAAAAGTAGTAATAATATTTAATAGAAAATTAGCCGTAAAGGTGGAAAGATGTGAAATAAAGCTCTTGTTTTAATGATACAAATGAGACAGACACTGGATCATAGATCAAGAGTGCACAATTGGTTTAAATTTACAGCCACGCACAGTCTCATTTGATTCCAAATAATAAAATAATGGATCTTTCTACCTGTATGGTTTGTGTCCATGTTTATCATTTTTGTGAATGAATAACTGCTGATCTAAGAGATTCAGATCAAAATCAGTAATTCATAAACATCTGGAACTGAACTATATTGTGTGTCACTTAAAGGTTTGGGGCTCTGTCCAAAGCCACTCCCCCACAACAATGAACGAACATCTGATATAGAAATACAAAGTCCCACTGAGCCGTCCAACAGAAAGACAACAACCTCTGCAACTGAAGGCATCTGATTGGCTCTTCACATTCAGACCGAATGGCAGGGATTGGTTCGTGTTTTTAGTCTTACAGATAATACAGAGGCCTGATACTTTTAGTTCCTTTTACTGAATACATAATGGTTTTACTACTCTCACAATGAAAGGAACATTTCACTCAGAAAAACAAATAGTGTTTCTAAATAGGATTGCAGATAATAAATAAATAATAATAATAGAGCTTTTCTTTGTCATTTTTACTCTGAGAAACCATCAAACAGATCTAATTAGAGTAGCTAAAATCCTCCCTTAGACTTTAAACGACTGAAAGTCAATGTATACTTTTCTAGTAAGAATAAAAGGTGAGTTCGGAGCTCAAGATGCAATAAAAAGCACTTTAAACTCATACGATTGTGGAGGTTCACATTTTTGATAAACTGTGACAGTGATTATTTAAGAGAGTGCTCACACTGGTTTGATGAGGTTAAAGGCATCCAATGGTTGCCATGGTAATGTAGACTTCCCCGTTTTAAGATGTCTACCTTGTTCAGGTGTTCAGTTCATTTTTTCATAATTCGGTTCCAATTATTAAAGTCTCACATCAAATACAAACTATCAACTCAATTGTTGGTAATTATTGTTCTTCCATTTAACATCAGCACCTTCAATATTGCATAGTGTAATTGAAATATCCAAATTAGGAGGACTTGCCTGGTTTGTAATAAAATTTGAAAAATGTATATAATCACTCTTTAGGAATTTAAGGCAGATCTGTAGTAAGATGGTTGATGGTGGCGTCCAAATGCTGCACAATTGCCTTTTTCTAAGTCTTATAGTTCCTTTCTTGGTAAATGTAATGTCAAAATCCCTCCCCAGTCATGTTCCTGGTCTCCTTAGGAATAGCATCACGACATCCAAGGAACTGGATGAGACATAACTAAGCACTAAAACAAACAATTTCACCATGAACTTGATATATAAAGAGGAGTCCTGATGTGACCACACGTTATATGTGAACACCGATGAGCTAAAACCTCCAAAATGGCACATTAAGCTGGTTCACAATATGATGGTATAAGTAAAACAATTTCCAATTTTGCTTAGTTTCTATTGACATTTTAAACATTTTTACCAAACATTGAGCCAATATAACGTCAGTGAAGGGTGGCACACTTTTTCACTATTGTTATTGCTGAATGCGTAACTTTCACAGATATCTGAAATATGAATGATATAAAGGTAATTATGGTCATTAATAGGCTCCCCCTGTATTTATTACTAAATGAATAAACAAACACTATTAACTAACATTGTGAAAAAAACGTGCCACCCCTAAATGTGCAGCAATTGACTGATTTTGGTGCAGATGCTTACAAGTCAAAAAGCAATTTGGCAAAATTTAGTGAAAATGTATTTTATGAACCACCCTAGCCCACATTTAAAGGGAGATTATATGTGTTTGCAGCTAAAAGTTGATATAAATGACTCCAAAGACATTCCTGACTCTAATTTGTAACAAAGTTTTATTGTTCAGCTTTAGAGCGATCATATAATGTGCATTAATGGGATGGGTTGTATATCACTTAATTTGGCGAGTGTCACCAATGATGTGCTGCAAATCAGTGCCATTAAACGGTTTGTTCCCTAGCAGTGTGTTTCAACCCTCCAGCAGATCAGTTACACTAACGTAACCCTTAAATTAAAGCTTTAACCTCACTGTTGCTCTTGTATTCATGCTCATGTGCCGCAGCAACAAAGCCAACTAGGGGACACTGTGTTCAAATCCTTTATTTCCTGCTTGTTTCTCCCCGAACACGAGGAATAATGTCCGACTGCTCGCTCCGTGGCGATAAATAGAGTTTCTCCACATGCGCAGCTCGCACAATAACAAAAAAAATCAGGAGCTCTCATTGAAAAGTCAGTGAAGGAGAAGAACAACATGGTGAGTGTGTGTGTGTGTGTATGAGAGAGAGAGAGGGTTATATGACCAGGCGGGCTGTGAGTGAAAGAGAGTGTGGTGACCTGTAACAGCTCCATGACTCCAGTCTGGGCTTTTAAAAATCCACACGTCGTGGTCCTGGATTGAACCCGAGCACACACACCCCCACTTCAGGCACAGACAGGACGAGCCCCCAATGGGAAGCTGACTGTTTATTTAACTACTGTTATAAGGGATACCTAGTCACAGGAAGTCCTTAAAACAGCAGCACTTACTATTTATATAGTGCCCTTTTGGAGTAAACACACTCCACGCTCCTCCTCCTCCTCCTCCTCCTCCTCCTCCTCCTCCTCCTCCTCCTCGCTGCCGACTCCCTACCGCTAAGGAATGCACCCATTCACAAGCCGGTGGACATCTTGGAAGCTTGGCTCTCACTTCCTGTTTCCTTGGCAACCGTGTAATGCTATGAGAGATGATGAGCAGTGGCATTAAACCTCAAGTCGTAATCCTCTTCATTGGGCTTGGTTTCTACATCACTTCATCATGTGTAAAGCAAACTGGAAAGGGATGAGGGTTAGTCTGACGTGCGGAGGTTTGGGGTTAACACGTCCGCATGAGTCTGGGACAGATATATGCGTGCAGAAGTTGTCTGACGCGTTCCTCCAGTGGTTGTCTGTAAATCATCGTGGTCCACACACACCTCTGGGACTAGGAGGAGAGGTCGTTGTTGAACAGGTATAATATTTCAGCGCAGGCCTCTTCCTGCTCTGTTATTCCCCAAATGCCCACTAAAAGTCACAAGCGCTTCATCACTGACAAAATGTGCACGTGTCGGACGTTGTGGATGACACCGGAACAGCGTGTCCATGAGATATAACGCTCGTTTTATTTGTGCCGAATCCGATTTTTTGCATCCGACACAGGCCACTTTCATATGTTTTCCTAAAACCAATATACATCTGATATCCTGCGATGTGATCATGTTCTGAACGGCCATGTCACATCCATCCATCCATCCATTTTCAGACCCACTTGTTCCTGTTTTTCAGGATCGCAGTGGTCTGCCAGTGCCTATCTCCGGCTCACGTTGGGCGCTGGGTGGGGGTACAACCTGGACAAGGCGCCAGTCCAGCATTTATCCAACCTTTTCATTATTGGAATGTAATAAATGTAATAAATCTACTTGCCAGGAGGAGAAAATTCTGCCATGATGTCAGAGGATGGAACAGAAAGTGGAAGGAGAGCAAGGCCTTAAGGTGTCTTCACATTGAACGCGACTTTGGTGACTCTGGCAACGAGACTACATTCAAAATCATTGTAAATGACGCAACTTCAAGCGACCTTCCTTCAAGCAACGCAACTCGCGCGATTCCAGTGACTCAACTTGAGTTCCTGGAAGTCGCTCAAAGTTGAATATTTTGAACTTTTCAAGCAAATTCGAGTGACACTGTGTCGAGACATCTCCCCCGGTCGTCGTCCTCACTGGGGTAGATGAAGCGATGAAGCAAAGCGAGCAAAACGCTTGTATGTTCAAGCAACTTATCAAGAGTAATTTGGTGTGAACGCACCTTTAGAATCAACTATTTGCAGAGATGAGATGCTTCCATGTATACTTCCGTAAACACAGTGGGTGCCTGCGTGGTTTCTCCGAGAATAACAAAAAGTGTTTCTGGACAGGAATGCTCTGATTGGTCGATATTCTAAATGCTGATAATGTGGCACTCGGATCAAAAAAATATATTTTTGATAAACGTTGGCATCTGTGGTTTAAAATATGCAGGATAGGAGATCTCTTCCCTTTTTTTAAAGAAACCTTTTATTCATCGTTGTGTAGCATAAAATGAATCCTGTTATTTTAACTTTCCTGGACATTGAGCATATATGCGTTAACAATTTTTGTTATTGACATTTTGTCGCAATAGGGGTACTGAGAGTTTTTTTTATTCTGCAAAGGGAGACACACCAAAAAATGTTTGAGAACCACTATCTTATAAGCATTTACATATTTATACTTTTAAAGCTGCTATTTTAACGCCTGTTCCATCCATTTATCTACATATCTATGGATTTCTTCAACTTTTGTTTCTTCATTTGACTTTTCTGCTTTCTACTTATCTGTTTGTTTGTTTTCTCTATTACCTTAGCTTCTGTCGCGGCTCCTCGCCATTTACACAAAAGTCTTTGTTGTTTGTATTTTTGTCATTTCTTTCTTTCTTTTGTGTCTTCGTTTCTGCTACAAAATGGAAGTCCTGCAATGAACAAAGCTGCACGTGTCTCTGAGTACTTCTAAGGTCTTAAAACAGACCGTTGGTTACCTCCTCCCGGGTGAGTAAAGCAGTAGCCGTGCTCGTGTAAATGATGAGGTTTGGCTGAGCTTGCGGACAGCTCAGGCCGAGCAGTGACAGTACGCTGAGTTTCGCTTTTTTATTTTACTGTTCGCTCAGAGTAACAATAACAGAGCTGTAAAGATGGCCGGAGGTCAGAGCACAGTCAGGAGAGACTCTGCACTGGAAACCCCAGGGAGACGTGAGAATAAGTGAGACATTACAGACTTAAGAAATTCCCAGAGAGCCTGCGATGGTTAATTTGCTCCAACCGCAGTGATGCAGAAAACAGATGGAGAGAGAGAGAGAGAGAGAGAGAGAGAGAGAGAGAGAGAGAGAGAGAGAGAGAGAGAGAGAGAGAGAGAGAGAGAGAAGGAAAGAGGGCAGGCCTTGAAGTTTCTCTTCAACTCTCATCTTTTACTCACAACCACTGTAACCACATACCTATAGGAGCACACACACACACACACACACACACACACACACACACACACACACACACACACACACACACACACACACACACACACACACCTGGCTAACAGCTCTGAGGGGAAATCATGTCCAACATTAGGATTTTTCTTGCTCTCATAAGTTATTTATTTATTTTTTTTTGTTAACTGTTAACCACTGACTAGTGCATTCAGTCACTTCATTAAATATAAATATATCACAATGAGCCGTGACTCTCTATAAAACTATATATAATTATAAACAACAATGATAATAATAATAATAATAATTAATATTATCATTAATAATAATAATAATAATAATAATAATAATAATAATTAATATTATCATTAATAATAATAATAATAATAATAATAATAATAATAATAATAATAATAACAATAATGGATGGCTTAGCCCACTCAATCGGTATTGTACTTTTTTTTTTTTTTTTAAACATGATTATGTATTTATTTATTTATCCTAAACCAGTGGTTCCCAACCTCACTGTTTTTCTTCTTCTTTATCTTCCTTTTTCTTTTTTCACTGGGCGTGTCTTAACTATTTTAGGGACAACGCCCATAATTTTTTCCCGCTAGTGACAGGTCAGCAAAAACATGGGGGTGTGCTTACACTTTAACGTAACCATCACTCTAACCTAGCCCTAAATAAAATGTTCTAATAATCGTGTTGGCATGCAGGAAAAATAAAAACATTTATTTTGGTGACAGAATCACTTTTCGCTGTGAGATTTTAGTTTGCATGTGTGACCTGTTTCTGTGGGGAGGTACAGGATTACAACCATTGGTATTTGTGTGAATACAGAAATATTCTTTAGAAACATTGTATTTCATTGGTCTTCATTTATCCCTGAGTCAGTCCTGGCAGGCTGAGTGCTAACACTGAAGGGTGACGGTGGGTTTTTTTTCCCTCTCTGATCGTCTTAACCAAGCCCAAACTGAGGGATGGCTCCTGTGTAAACTCCAAGTGCCTTTTAATAGCGCTGTTATCCGTGCGCTCCTCGGGCCCCTGCTGACAGAGTCAACACAACGGAGCAGCGCTTTGCAGGTCATAAACACTCAGCTGACAGTGGTCGGAGGCTTATTATCCTCCCTGCAAAGGACTGCATGCTCAATGTACCCAACTCCAAACAATCCACAGATGCTAGATCCACCAGACAAAGTCAGCTCAAGCAGCACTCTAACATTACCTCCTTCACTCCACTCAACTGTGTGTCTTAATTAATGTTAGACTAATGTTAGATATAAACTTTTGAATTCCTGCCCAGCTCAAATAAAACGTGTGTATGTCTTTATCTCTTGATGTGCAACATAATGTTTTGACTCTGACAATCAGAAAAGTCTAAACCAAAAGACAACCAAAGAAAACACATGGCAGAAGCCATGCTCCATGCCAAAGGGAGGATAGACACTAGGTAACAACTACTGGATAAAATGTGGAGATAAACTACATTCTGGGCAGGAGTCGGTGACCCTGGGCTTATTGGTTTGGACAATGTCTTTGTGCATTCAGAACGGGTGTTTACTCCAGACCACAGGTGTTAGACGAGTGCCTGTTTTCCTCTGACTCTGTTTCTCTGATGCTTCTCAGGTTTGAACAACTACAGAGTAATTTCACTCTATTCTATAGTGTGTATAAATGCTTCAGGCTGTGTGTGTTGTTGTCATCAGATGGTATCAGAAAACAACACATCACCTATCAGTTCAAATGTGGGTCAGAGGTCATCGCCGCTTTTGTGCGCTTTACGTTTCCACAGATAAGTGAGTGTACACCCCAGGGAGTCAGAGACAGCCGGACCCCTCGTTGGATGAGAAGTGTCTGTGCTGTCAGCTTTGGTTCCCAGCTCGGCCCCCCGAACCCCTCCTGCTCCTGCAGAGCCGGGTCCGTGGCCCTTTGTGTGCCCGCCGTGCTCCCCGTGGGCTCGGCCGCTCTCTGGCCTTTCACATGCGACTGTGTCCAATCACCACACACACACACATGCACACACACACAGCTCCTGACCCTGAGAGAAACACTGGTTGTTGTTGGAGAGTCGAATACCTGCCTGACAGATGAATCGTCTCATGCCACGAAAATCTGCTGCAATGAAAAGGAGAATAAATCCTCCATTTCAATTTTCTTTTAACATGCAATTAAAGTTAAAATATAAAGCTAACTTGTTCAGATTTCATGCATTAAAGTTTTTCTAAATTAGCTGCCTTTAAAACTGATCAAACGCATAATTTTCAATAACTTTTTAACATTATTATTAAGAGGCATCTAAACAGAATATTTAGAAATGTCGTTTGTTTGTTTGTTTGCAGATTTTGACAAAATTTGAACCAAAAAATTCCAGATTCCATTATGTTTGGAAAGGGGTGTTCCTGATCAGTATACTGATTCTGGATCGTGTTTTTTTTTTTCTTTTTTTATTCAATAATCCCTAGTCTCCCATCATTAGGCAAAATTTCAAAAAGTCATATCTTGGTTCATAATTGACTGATCTTTTGGAAATTTGACTCAGGTTTGTTGGGTTACCCCATTGAGTTCCATCCAGATCGTATCCAGAAAAATCGTACGTGCCCATACATTTGGGCCTACTGTATAACAGAAAAAACATGATACAATATTAGCAAAATAAAATCGATATTTCAAAATGTCGACAAAGTATAATTGTGCTTTGAACGTGTCTGCATTGAAGGTTGCTTTGAAGCCTCGTAACTCCTGTGAAATAAGGACGCTCCAAACCTCCTTATAACACTCTGTATTCCTTTGTTGTTTGCAGTTTAATGTGGCAGTAATACTTTTTAAGTATACTTAGAGAAGTGGTCATGTACAGTATGTCATGTTCTGTGACATGAATTTGCGGAAAAAGTGTTTCCGTTGTGCTGCAGCGAAGTCTCGCGGGATGAGATTTCACGAGAGTTCCTACGAGGCACCTGCTCAAAACAACCTTCAATGGAAACACGTTCAAAGTGCGATTATACTAGAAATATCGCTTTCATTTGGCGAGAAGCTGTAATGGAAATATCACTTCTGAGTGCTCAGGTTAATCGTGCTCGTGCATTGACAGCACCTTTCTGTGCCATATAAGCAAAAGCCCTCAACCCACTTTTGGGCCCCAACCCACAAGTTGAGAACCTCTGCATTTGCAGAATACATGCAAGGTGTGCCTAATAAAGTGGCCTGTGTGATGTCTGGAGGGCTGGACGTGTACTCCCTCCCTCCCTCCCCTCTCCAGGCTCTGCGGGGCCGGGACATTCCTGCTCTGAAGCGGCCGTGATTTGCTGAGCAACTCGACACTTTCCTCTGAGACGCGTGTGTGTTCGGACGGAGCCGGAGGTGCGCTACAATAACGGGCTACACACACATTTACACACACACACTGGGTCGAGTGTCTGCAAACCCAGTCGGGACGTAACTTTTCCTGCTGACTATTGACCTAAACGGACTTTAACCGAACCCAGAGAAAGCCTCTCCGCACTGGGAGCGGCGGCTGCAGGTCGACTTGTGACCGGGAGTTGTCGCACCTTCGCCCGCTGGAAAGTCCGTCTCTCCCCCCTCCTCCGGTCCACCTCCACGGCTGTGTTCATGTCTCACCCTAGGAGTGTGTTTCTAATGGAGCGACCCGTATGGATTTGTCGTGAGGAGGATGCATTTTGCTGCTAATTCTCCGGACGTGTCGCAGTTTCTGGGCTCCAGGGACGAAGGTGAGAGCACCGAGGTGCAGCGGAGAGGCAGCCCGGGCTCGGCCGCCTGTCTGCCGGCCCCGCTGAGGCCGAGCCTCCGGTGTCTGCTCCTCTGCGTTCACCAACGTGTGTGTGTATACCATAATAAACTATCTTCTAATGGATCCCACCATATTAAAACCTTTAGTGTGAAATCAGCACTTCTCATCTTCGAACAATAGCTTGTTGATATTCTAACTTTATCACAATATTCAGACAATCTGAGAACTAAAACCCTTAAATAAGATTTTATAGCCTGTTAAGATCACATACATGTCCATTTTAGATTCACCCCTGTGTGGTTTGTGTATGAATACACTAGTTTTTTATGTTTTTATTATGAATATAAATTTCCATTAGGAAATAAACAGATTATTCCACATCATTCTTTCCTTCCCTTTCCCATTCTTCCAAATGTCTTGACACATTTGGCGTTTTGTAGAATCTAAACTACTTTCTGAAGTTGGAAGACTGTGAGCTGCAGTTTCATTCCTGAGAAATAAAAACAACCATGCATTAAAAGGAGTGGTGAACATCAAACATCAGTGCCACTTTTAGTAAAAGCTGAAAGTGGACTGAGGGATGTGAGAAAACCTTAACTTGGCTGCAGTAGATCCTCTCATGGAGCCAACTGTCAGCCACACTGACCACTGAGTGCAAACATGGTGGCTTCAGCCACTATTTGAAGTTGTGGTTTTTCCTTCTCCGTCCAAAGGAAAAAAAGTTCCTTATTGTTGCAGATGAATACCCCAAGGATGACTTAAATGTTTTTTTTTTTTTTTTTTTTTCAAATGCGCTCAAAATGAGATATATAGATAGATAGATGCATTCTTCCTTCAGCCTCATTCCTTCTGTTGTGTTCATTCATTTTTCCACAAATCATTCCAAAATTTCAGCAAAGCTCTGGACTGGACGAGTACAGGAAGTTTGTTTCTTCTATTCCAACATAATATAAATTAAGGATGTACGAAAAAATCGATTCAGTGTTGCAAATTTTTGCAATATTTCACTGCACGATTATCGTATAGATCCAGAAAAAGTTTCAAATAATCAAGTTTTTTTTTTTTAACGAAAAAAAACATTGAATTGCGCTGACATTAGCATAGCATGTAAAAGCCCTGTTACTAGGTGTCAGTGAACCACATCAGACCTTGTTAAACTACTTAACATACCACTTGTTTTTGATATTGATACTTGATTTAGTTAGTTACTGTTTACTTTTTCTCACAAGTTTTAAAAAAAGAAATACATTTTATTTCATACCACTTTGTAGTTATCGATGGTGTGATATATTGATGTATATCATATTGGATATATTGTATCGTGACATGCAAATCGTGAAGCATATCATCAGATTCATGGCATTGCACACCTCTAATAGAATTGCAGACATTGATAATTATTGAACAGATTTTCTTTTGGTGTTTTCCTTCTTTTTATATTAAAAAACGCCATAAAGTAAATATTGTGTTTTTTGTTTTTGCTGTAATGGCTTGTGCACGTGCAAAGGTTCCCAGTTGTGTTTGCCAACTACAAAACCATGAGTCTTGAGCAGGATCTTGCCTTTCTGCATAATGAGGGTTACTCACTGGCATCTACAGATGTGTTCATGTACTTGGATCAGGATCAGACTCTCTCTGCTTGGTCTTTACCTTCACTTCTTCCTGCAGAGCCTCATTCCTCTAATCCTTTCCAAACACACACTTTTCCCATGAAAATGGGAGACATTACTCCAAAGAAGCTGCTTACCGTTCACTATTTCCCAAAGTTTAGTTTCAGTTCAAAGTTGAGCTTACAGTTCTTGTGTTGTCCAACAGGAAAAAAAAGGCAAACCCAGTGGTAATGTGTGTTGTTTTCTTGTCCCGTTGAATAAGTTCCTGCTCATCATTCGAGCCCGGAGGTGACTTCTTTTATTACATAAGGGGAGACTCTCCCAAAAAAAGTGAACACTTGAACGTTAAGGAGAACAAAGTCCTCGAATGCGTGACATCCACTCGGTGCGACGCGCACGGCCGCCCTCTGACAAAACACTCTCAAGTTCAAACAGATGCCCGGGCTTTGTGGAGCCGTGCACGGGAACAAGAAGACACTTCCGGTGGCTTTTAGATCTTTTCACTGCGTCCTAATATCGGGCTTGACGAGAGCAGGAGAGAGATTTAATTTAGTCTTTGTGTTTGGGTTTGGGAGGAGGAATTCTTCCTGTTGGAGGAGTTTTTCCTCTCAAGCAGTGATTCGTTGTTATTAAGGACATCGCAGTCCAAGTAATGTTGGCTGATTTGGAGCTAATTTCCTGTGATACTTGCCCCTCCTGCTTCTATAACTCTGTTTTGGTCTTTGTTGTTGGCAAAGTTTTCTTTTAAACTTAAACCCTTACTTCATCTAATTTTTTGATTTAAAAAAAAAAAAAAAAATAAATAAATGTTTACGTGGAAAATCAAAGATAGCTCACTCACATATTTAGGCTTGCTGCTTATTTTGGGAAGAAAAAAGGATTTAATTCAGTTTTATGCAAAGGGAAAACAAAATAAATCAATAAGACACATTTTGTCATATTTTAATTGATTTATGATCATCCACTCCAAAACACGCAAAATGACAGACAGAGGCAAAAAACTAACTCAATGACTCCAAAAACCAACATAAAATGCAAAACAACAACAAAAACACACTAAATGACTTCAAAAACATGAAACAACAACAAACAAATCAAAAAGAGAGAGGAAATATACAAAATTGCCACGAACATTCACAAAATGACAGAAAAGTATCCAAAACAATGCTGAAAAAAATGCAAATAAATCCAAAAATGTACAAAATGACAAGAAAAAGTATCACAAAATTAATCAAATAACACAAGATGTGAGAAAAATATCCAAAGTGACAGAAACTTTTACAAGATGACAACTAAAATACACTAAATGACTGTAATAAACCTCAGAATGATGACAAAAACACATTATTTCTTGTATTAAAGCTCTGATTGGTCATTTTTTATCTAAAAGCTAACAGGAAAGTTGATAATGTGGTCCTCAGATCAGACAATCACATTTTATGATAAACGTTTCCAGTCTCTGACCTAATACTGTCATTGTGAAGTCTGGCTGTTTGTGTCTGAGGTTTGTCTTTGTAAAGAAATGGATAAACTTTGGTCCTTAGTCACATGCAGGCTGGAATGGAGTCCAGTCTCTGTCATCCTGTAGGTAATCAACTTGTTTATTTTAAATCCATCTTTTGATTAAAAAACCTCTATAAAAAAAACTAACTGTGTTTGGGTGTTATATCTGATATTGTGCAGAGGCACTTTTTTTTTTAAACATCCAAGGCGACCAAAGATAGTCAGATAGCGATAGGCCTGAATATGAAAGAGTGCATCACATCAATGGAAAACATTTCCAGATCTGTTTGTTATTTTAGTTTTGTTAGAAAGTTTATTAGGAAGGATTTTAGAGAAGTAAGAATCCATGACCCATTACACAGAGCCTTTGGAATTTGAGCAGGAGTGACCTCTGAAGGTGTGCCGCAGTATCTGACACCAAAACCGAGGTGATCGCTTTGATGTGTCCTTGACTTCCGCATAATAATTCCAGCAAGTATTTTTTGTCGTCGTCTTCTTTTTGAACAATATGTTTAGGTTTTATTTATTCAGGAAATTTACTTTGATCTCCTGACATGTTTCGACTGTCAACTGCCAGTCTATCTCAGGTTTTGATTATTCTTCATAGAATAAATATATTTTTAGCGTGACAAAACGAGTTTTGTATCTTCTTTGTTCTGTAGAGAACAACTCTTATGCTGAAACTTCAAGAAAGAAACTGCAAATCAATGCATGTCATTGGGATTCATCACCTTAAAGGTGCGGTATGCTATTTTTCACCCATCTCCATTTGTTCTAAGAACCCCAACAACATAGTATCTGAGGTTTATTTTCCCAATCTCGCCTGTTTTCTAGAGTTTTAGCCTTCTGAAAAGTGACTTTCTGTGCAGTTCTAAAAACAGGCTGTTTTGGGTCCTACTTACGCATATTCATGAGTAGGAGTGTCTGTTGACACTGACTCCATACAACTGGTGATCACTAAGAATTTTCTTTTGCTATCCACACACTCTTGTTATTGTTTTCAGCCAAAAAACGGCACATTACAATAAAAGACATGGCTATTTAAGCGGCTATTGTGATTGTGAGTTAGGCAAACACTGTTTCAGGGTGTTTGTGCGGCAGCAGCAGCAGCGGAGTCAATCAGCTGTTTTAGCTGTTTCAAACACTTATCGAAGCTGCTACGCCGCTTTCTTGTCCTCCTCTCCACTACTTATTACACATATCGTCCATTCAAGGTGATAGTCCTTTGTTTTGTCTAACTGTTGCGTTGCATTGGGTCAGATCAACTCAAAGGCGATCCGAGGCGATATAACAGGTACTAAAAATGGAACTTATCGTAGCCCCTACCTGGGCGCTACTCAGTGGCTGCCCACTGCTCCTCAGGGATGGTTTTAATGCAGAGAACACATTGCGTGTATGTAGCTTTACATATATGACAACAAAGAATAATATATATTCTATATTATACTATAGTGTTGGTTTTAGCTGTGAAGTATTTTGAGAGGGAGGAGCTCACATTCCTATTGGGCAGGAGGAGCCAGGACTGTCAGGAGGAGGAGTTTCTGCTATGTGACATCAAGTAGCGAGAAAATTCCAACTGGCCCTCTGAATGAGGCTAAAGGGACGTATAGCTCTGTAGCAAAACCATTATGAAGTATTTTTTTTCTTAATACTGCCCCTTTAACTAACCATAACCCAGTCCCTGAATGAAATGCAATCTGGACCAAAACTCATATCTCAAAATGTTTTCCCAATTGGCGATGTATGATATAAATCTCAAAAGTCTTACCAGAAAGACAATTCTGGGTTAAATTTGCTGGTGAAAAATGCCAAATGGCACATTTATTAACAAACCGCTGCACAATATGTGACACTTTTGGCTTTTTCTCCTTTAAAGGACAGCATGTGTGAGTGAGTTCTGTAGTGTGGCTTGTTTAGGAGAAGGTCTGGGTTAGGACGCACTCAGTAATCCATCTAACTGTGCTTTTCATGCTGTTCTGAGAAGTAGTTAGAGCAGCGACTCCTGAAATGAGTATTTTAATACAAAATAAGCTATAAAAATATATATCTCAGAAATATGGAAAAATTGTAAAAGACACTGATTGACTGTACTCTATGAATAATGCAAAATACTTGTGTGATGTGATTTGTACTGGGATTGTATCAATAAAAACACGTTTATGAGAGTTTATATGAACTATAGATATATCTTGATTTAGGCCATATCTTTTTCTATAGCGCCAAAACAGAAAACTTGATATATCTTGAATCACGATATATTGCCCAGCCCTAGATATGACTGCACAAAATAACTTCCAATCAACAACACGTGACTTTGAAAGTCGTGTCGTGCAACACGAAAAGAATGCGGAAGTCGTGTTGGCGCGCACTAAAATAAGAACAATCATTTTTGACACATTTGTGTCACGTTGCCATGAGGTCGTGCATGAGGAGATGGTCAGTGGTCATATTCTAGTGGCTGCTCTGTGTGCGGTACATGTGTTTGAGCATCCATGGCTCTGATCAGACCCGACCAAAGCTCTGCTGTGCCATTAAAGGGAGCTTAAACAATGTTTGAGCCATTAGCGGCGCTCCTTAATGACAAACACATGTTGCTGCGGAGAAATATGTTAAGTGGTGCAATTTGAATGTAAGCATGTGTAATGATACCAGCTCGGCTCTCATAATGGCTCGCTTGATTTTTCTGATGCAGCGCGGCGTTTGCACAACTGCCCGCGATGAGAAATGACAAGTTGCAGCAGCTGAGGTCACGACGTCAGAGAGTCCAAGACAGGTTCCATTAAGTACGTTTTTGCACATTTAGTATTTGGATAAAGCTGTAAAGATGTTAACTTTACTGATTTATAGCTCCCAGTGTGCACTAATTACACTTGTTCATTTTTACTTAATCTCTAAAATTAAAATAACCACTTAGGAACAACAAAAGACACAACATGATTTGAAAACACACAAATTGACAACAGAAATACACAAAGCCACAACAATATTACACAAAATGACTCCAAATACACAGAAAGACAGCAAAAATATAAAAAATGACAAAAAAAAAAAATACACAAGACGATAAGAAAAACGCATAAAACTCCAAGCGCACAGGACAGGATGACAGAAATATGCAAAATGACAACATAGATATACAAAAAACAACAATATTACACAAAATCAATCCAAATACATAGCACAACACAAATATGCATAATGACAACACAAATACACAAAGCAACAACAATGTTACAGAGAATGATTTCAAATATAACAACCGACAGCAAAATATGCAAAATTACCTCTTTTTTTTGTTTTACAAAACACGTAAGATAAAGACAAAACAACTCCACACATGATGACAACAAAAATACACAAAAAAACAACAATTATACACAAAATGACTCCAAATACACAGCACAACAAAAATATGCAAAATGTTAGTGATGCAGCAATAAGGAAAGCATGTATATTTCATTCTCAATACAGAATTGAGTCCTGAAATCCTCTGATTTGAGTGAAAACCTAAAACCTGACTCAGGATGTGGTTGGCTGGCGTATTTCTTTGGTTTCATGCTCTCAGCATCTCATATTTACATGTTGGAGGTTGAGGAAAGCCATAAAACAGGAGCAGAGTTGTGTTTCTTGCAGTTTGTTGTGCTGTTACTAATTCCTTTCAGTGTTACGGTTTAAGTTGCGCTGCGTCGTGGTTTAGATGTTTGCTCTCGTCCCTTTTCCTCCCATTGCTCGGGCGATGAGTCATGCTTTTGCTCCGTGAGCCTCACCTCCCATTCGTCAAGCGCAGACTCTGACCTCAGGCTCCATTAAATGGACCGGGGGGAGTTTTTTGGGCAATGTGCCCAAGTGCCCCCATGTCCAAGGACGGAGGCAGGGGAGGGGGCGGTGGGACGCTGATTGACAACACCCAGCAGCCACAAGCAGGGGGTGGCTGGGAACAGTGGGCAGGTTGGAGAAAGTGGTGGAGTTTCAGTTCTTGAGGCTGCAGGGTTGTGGCTGTGTTGGAAATGGCACACTTCATACTATATACACTACAAACTCAATGAATACGTACTGTCTACTATATACTATATAAGTATGATTAGGATGGTGAGCGACTCTGAACATTCCCACTGTAGTATACTTCCAAGTTTCCGAAGATGCATTTGGAACCTACAACGATAACAACCTGAATCACACTGAGGCTAAATATTCTCCACCTTTGAAAGTTCTGGAAACATTTTAAGTGAGAAAGTGACCAAATAGAATATCAACATGTGCTCACTTGATCCATAAAACTCACATACACACATTTAATTCCGACATTTCAGAGATTTTTCAGAGACGCGCCATTGTGCTGCTGACAAAACTTCTGGTTAACTTCAAAACAAGAGCCCAATTTATAAAAGCATTAAAAACTAATGGAAGACATGAAGAGATGCTTTTGTTTTGAAAAGAGGATGTTTGAGTTTTAGCTTGAAGACGGTCACAGGACCATTTTACATTCCGCTCACAATGCATCATAGGGCACCGTGCCCACCGTGCGTACTCCAAAATTGTCCCGATATAGTATACATCCGGGTATTTCTTGCGTACTCAATCTTTTGGTAAGTTTTGTACATAAGGCTGACATTACACTGTCATTAGCAAGAATAAGGTGTCATGAAGGCTTTCATTAAGTGTTGTTCGCTAAATTATGACACCTTTAGAGCTATGTTGGCATTTTTGGGTTTGGTGGAGGGATCTGGTGGGGTTGGGTAGAGTTAGCGTAACGAACAACACTTAATGAACGTTAAATGAAGTGTTACCTTATTTTTTCATACTATCTAATATGAACGCACTACATAGTAATTTTTTAATTTCAAACTTATTTTGAGTAGTACGTTAGCATGACATTTCCAGCACAGCCTGTCAGTGAATGTGGGTAAATCAAAGCAGTAGCACCAGGTGTTACTAGTGGCTCTTTACAAACTAGGGCTGGGCGATATGGACCAAAACTCATATCTCGATATCTTTTTCTCAAAATGGCGATATACGATATAAATCTCGATAATTTAATTTCAAATGATGTCTTACCTTAAAGACAATTCTGGGTTGAATTTAAATTAAATTTGCTGATGCTAAATACCACTCAGGCACATTTATATTATTTAACAAAAAGCTGCACAATATGAGCCACTTCTGGCTTTTTCTCCTATAAGGGACAGCACGTGTGAGTGAGTTCTGAAGTGTGGCTTGTTTAGGGCAAGGTCTGTGTTAGGATGCACTCAGTAATCCATTTAGCTGTCCTAAAACCAGTATTTTGATACAAAATGAGATATTTAAAAAAATATCTCTCGATATAGGCAATATTGTCATTTTCTATATCACCAAAATAGAAATCTTGATATATCGCCCAGCTCTACTACGAGCCTAATTCAACTGCACTCTATACTTTTCTCCGCTGCCGTCCCTGGAGCCTGACAGATGATCCAAACAGCACCCGTTCCACTAACGCAGGCATGTTACTCCACGAGGCCACGAGCTTCCTCCGCTACGATGGTGCTGAAATGTCAAAGGTGACCCCCCCGAAACCCCCCACCCGCCCCGCTGTAGCTCGCCACATTCACCAGCTTTCAACACAGCCTCGTATTGAGTTTCTAAAAGCTTCTGGAACCTTGAAGGACCCGAACCTAAAAAACGACTTTAGAGAGAGAGATCGGAGAAATGAAATGAGAAACATCGGGCCGTAATTGTCAAGACAAACAAAGCCTTTTTTTTTTTTGTGGCAGCAGAAACAGATGTTCCAACCAGCCACTGAAATCCAGCCGTGCTGGCTGGAGATAGACGGTCTGCATTTCCTCTGAAGACGACTCTGTATACATCCCCTGCTCTCAATATGATAAGAGCACGTCTAACATTGTTGCTCACATGCAGCGTCAAGATGGCTGAAGATACGAAACACATGTCGACAACAAAAGGCTTGGCAGAAATATGATCTATTCTAGAAGGTTTTGTTGATTAAACGTTACAAACTCTCTGTGTAGGGAAGCCAACGAAGACGACTGCTGTTCTTCTCATGCACCTGAAGAGTCTCAGCTGACAACTGATCCATCAGGTTTTTTTTTATGTTTCACATCAGGATGACACAGCATGTGCTGCTGCTGCTGCTGCGCTTCTAAAATAGGCAAGGCAATTTTATTTGTATAGCATATTTCATACACAAGGCAATTTAACGTGCTTTACTTGATCAGAAAGTGCAACAGCAAACATTCAGCGGCTTAAAAATCAATAAGAACATTCATAAAAACACTAAATCAACAATAACATGATTAAACATCTCCCTCTCATACGCAGTAGAGAAAAAGAGTGCCTTTCACTTGGATTTAAAAAATTTCACATTTTCAATATTATACAATACATCACATTTTTATATATATTTTGTAAGTGTGGGGAAAAAAAAAACATTGATTCACAATATATCACAATTTTTTTCTGTGACATAAATGAAAATCAACATTTCTCCACAGAATCTTTAAAATAACACGACTGTATTCTTACTTATTTATTCATTTTACCTGAACTTTCACATGTGATACACAATGTTTTATTGAACTCATAAATTGTTTCTAGAAATGTATGAATCAACTTTTCGATTTCATGGATGAGGAAAATATGGAAATTAAAATCACAATAATTGTAGAATAAATAAATCAAAATCGCAAAACACTGTGGGTCGAATCGACACCAAAGTATGGCAGTAAAATAAAGTCGGGACTAAACCATTGCATTCCAGCTTTAATAATTTGTCTACTTTTTGTTGTTGTGTGGTTGTTTACACTTTTTCTTCTCAGGAATGATGTATTGCCTCCGTAGGTGACCATGTTAACTCGTGTCAAAGTTCCAACTACAGATTGTTTGTAGAAAAATGGGAAATGTAGGGTTTCCGATTTTCTATGATTGTGGAATTACTTGCTGAAATTGATAAAATAGAGAAAGGTAATGTAACATGGAATATACCTTCACCTGCCATGTTTTGGCAGAATATTATAGAATTATAATATTATGATAATGAGATGTCATAGACCCCCTCCTCCCCCAACCTTATTTTAGTTAATAAATGAATAATCTAATGAAAGTAACAAATTAGGGCTGCTTTTATTGTGATGTATTCCACGAATAAACATCTGTGCAAAATAAGAAAACTAATTCAACTTCAGGTTTGTAAAACGTCACTTTTTTGTAATACTTCTCAAATAACAGCTCATATTCTTTTTCAATATTGCTGTAAAAACGGAAACAGATGTCAACCGATATTACATTTTATTGCAAATACCAGCTGATAATATTGCACACTATCTATAGAGATTGTCTTGAGTTTTCATAATATTTTCTGAATTACATTGGTGTTCACTGTGTTGCAAGAGTTTGGAAGAGGTAAACAAGACTATCTTCTGACATTTGGTAAGATTTGAGCTCAGTGTTTTTATTTCTGAAGCGGAGGAAAAAAAATAATCTATAAGATTAGACTCAATTCATGACTTTGTATGCATTTTTGGGATGTTTACTAGGGGTGTCCCGATCCACTATCAGCCATAAAACAAATATCGGATTTTCTCGGACTGCATCTAAAATTGCCGATATATATTATTTTATATGTGTTCAATTGTAGAATACTGTAGATATTATGTTGAAGGTTAAAATGTGTGTAACCAATTGGTTAATAATAAATGGGTCAGTTTTTCTCATAAACTGTTGCTGACTATTGTTCTCTGTCTTGATCAAGCCTTTTCTAACATTCCTCACCACAAAATAAGTAATAAAAGTATGTATGATTTGTGCTAATATCGTATGCATTCTGGTATAAACCAATTATCAAGGATGCAATATCGGTATCGTATCGGAAGTGAAAAAGTTGTATCGGGACATCTCTAATGCTTACTATGCCAGTACATGAAAGGGAAAGCTGATAAAATGGGTGTACCAGTTAAAATATTGGAGCTATTTTATCCTCTTCTAAAAATGAACCATGTATGCTAGTTGTTCACCATTTCAAACCAAAACACTGAAACGATTAGGTCATGGTTCCTACCTCGACTCTGACCACTTATTTATGAGCTCACGATCATTCGAGGGATTGCCTTTTTAGAGCTCAACGTGCGGTTAGACAACTGCTATTTGTCTGCACTGCAAATTGTAGATGAAATGCAGTCCCGTTAAGCTGAAGGTATTTTTGATCATTTCTTCATGAACTGGGCTCTCGCTGACATCAGTATTCTTTACTTATTTCTGTTTTGCGGTGATGGATTTCTCTGTCCTTTCCTTTCAGCTGGCCGTGCTATATAAAAAAACAAACAAAAAAACGTCTCGAGTCTCTTAGGGCCTGGATGGCGTTCCCCTTTAGAGCTGTGAGCGACCGCAGCCTTCTATTTCAAATGTTCAACCAATATGTCACATCTGACACAGATTTTCTTTTTTCCTCTCCCTCAAACCAGAATATATGGGCTGCTGAAAAGCCTGCGCAAGAATCACCAAGACTATATTGAGGCTGCTGCTTCCCGTTCAGCGCACAAACAGGCTTCTTGTTTGAAGAGGCTGTTTTTTCCCCCTCTGGATGAGTGTGAGGCAGTGTAGGCGCTACTGCTGGTCTGCGGTTGTGGGTGTCAATTCTGACCCTTTGCTGTCAAAAAGTTAAGAAGCCCCTATTCTTATTTATAAAACATGATCATTGTGAGTGCGGGAAAAGTAAGTTTGAGGAATAAAAGAAGTCAAGTCTGTTCCAGGTTTCTGTGTTTTCAGAGAATGTGGAATAAAAGGTGGTGCTATGCAGGGTTGGGGTCAATTACATTTATGATGAAAAAATAACTTTATAATGGTTTTGCTACAGTGATATACATCTCTTTAGCCTCATTCAGAGGACCAAAGTTGAAAAAGTTCTGTTTCCTCCGTTCCTTGTTATTCCACATTGTGTAAAAAGTCAGCTCCAAACGGGCGAGTTGTATCTTCTCCATCACGTCACACATCGGGAACTCTTCCTCGTTTCACCTTTGAGATCTGCTGTCTTTGTGACACAATGCGACGCAGTGGTCGGGCAAAACAGTGGATTATCGCCTTGAATGGACTATTCCTGTGATCACTAGACAAGATGTTAAGAAAGCGACTTGGCGCACATACTTCATGAAAGATGAAGATTAAAAAAATACCAAATTTCATTTTGTTAGGCTTCCTAATCAATGAAAATATTGTTATTAATATTTTTGGTGTGGGTGTCTGATTTAATTACATTGTAATTTACAGTTTTTATATAATTTCCATCCAAATTACAATTACAAAGTCACAGATTCATTTAATGACAATTATTATTATATCATAATTGTAATTAATTATGCAATTGTAATTGACCCCAGCCCTGGTGCTGTGTATTCCTGCCTGGTGACGAATAAGAACAAATACTAGCTTTTAATGGTTTTACTAGAGCAAAAATAAATCCCAGCTGTCATTGCTGCAGAGCTCTCACACAGTAGCAAACAAAACAAAGCATTGCATCTTTGTCATGAAGTCGTATTTATTGCGAGGTGTCATCGATCAAACAACTGTTCTCGCTTCTTGCGATCTTGCAAAATGAACCTTTTTCTGGAGAGCTACGGCATTGAACTTGAAGCACATTTTTGGCTCGTGTCTATCTTGATGCATCACCGCAGGGTTTGTTTTGGGACCGTTCAACACTCAGAGCTTGTTGTGCGGAGAGATAGATAAACATTTAGACAACCTAAATAAAGCATTTACACGGCCAGTTTGTGAGTGCATATTTATCTTTTGGTTCCTCAAACTTGTTCGTGAGCAGTAGCCACGATGTTTGTTTGGATTTTTTGCTCGAGCTCTGTGAAACTGGTGAAGAAGACTAATTATAGTTTAACCTTCTTACATGTGTTTGTTTTGCTTCTGCTGCCTGGATGTGGAGTCGGAACGAAGTGTTTTGGTGCGAAAAATCCTGGCCCCATGCATGGACGAGTCAGTTAATCATGACAACCAAAAAATACATGCACTATGTCTTTTCATGAGCAAATGATAAAAAAACATACGGATAAAGTAAAGCATGGACTTTATATCAAGATGGTTTTATGAAATGACTTTGGACATGTTTTAAATGTGCTTATAGGGAAAGAAATGGTTGTCTTTGTCCCTTGTGGTGATGAAATCCAGGAGAGTTGGGGAGGGATGAGGGGAGGTGACGTGAAGGCAGCTGGATCTGATCATTGCACTGTACGTACCCATAGTTCATAGTCCACACAAATGTGTTTTAAACACAGATAGTATCTGGAGTCCTCTAGAGATGGTGAACATTTTCAAGACTTTTGGCAGACTCTGCACTTTTCCCTCCCCTTCCTTACATCAGCAAGATTTTTCCCATCATCTCCCTAATCAAGACTGATAAAGAGGAATGTGGATCTGTGGCCTCCTGCCCCGATGCCACGGCAAAGCACAATCCCACCTCCCCACTTGCTTGCCGTGATGAATCAGACTCTTGGCACATGTTGAAGATCAGTGTTAGAACACACCCTGCAGGCGTGCATTCCTCCTTTCCATCAGAATTACCTTTTCTTCAGAGCAGACGTTCCCCCGCGAGCTGAAAGGCCTGTGAAATCAGCTGGAAGGACCCAGAGGGTTCAGACAATAGCGAAGGGTTGTTCGTTACATGTGCTTTGCAAAGGGACTTGGTGTGGCCTTGTGTGGTTGCGATACCCAAGGATCCGTTTCCAATGTCCGAGGCCACTATTGAGTTTCGTCTCGTGGTTAATCCTGCTGTTCAGGAGCTTGGGAAACAACCGTTCCTCCTGTCCCTCCCCTTTGTAGATTCCCAGGAAAACTAAGACACTGCTGAACAATTTCCAATTAGGTTTGGATCTTTCATACTGTACCACTGAGTACCCAGTCTTTTCTCTTTCTTTACAGTCTCAGCTCTCCGTCTGCTCAGCCAACAAGCCCGAGGCTAGAATTAGCGTTGTCTCCCAGGTCCCGGCCCTGGCACTTTGGGAGGGTCAGACTCTGGTGAACGGAGGCGTTGTGTGGAGGAGGTGGAGGGGCAGGGGGTTGTGTGTCCTTGGTAAACAGGGCTTTGTGGGATGTGACTGTCTGATCCCCAGGGGCCTCTCCTTTCATTTCTCCCCTGGTCTGATCCCACACCACAGTGGTGTAATCAGCATGTTAACGGACCCTGAGAGCCGTGGTTGGTGTAGACGGACAGAAATGTCTCCATAGGGCACAGTATTTTACACCTCTTTTGCCTCCCATTTGGTTTCATAACTTGTCGAAGAGACTTGCAGGATGTTCAGGCTGTGACTTTGGTAAAGACAAGGGCATTGATCCATCAGCTAGAATGCAATAACCATCCTCATTGTGAACCTAACAAGAATGCTTTCTTTTACTAATTCCATTCGTTGATTTCTGATAATCTCTGTTCTTATTTTTTATGCTGCTCTCTGTCTGTCTGCTTCCTTTCCACTTTTTGTACCATCTTAGTCTTTAAACAGTCAGCAGAGGCCAAGTGTTTCCACTCATTAGTTTCTCAGTGGCCCTCAGGCTGCTTCAGTGGACTCACCCAGACTAAGAAGAAACCCATAATGATCCTTTAGTTGCTTCTTTATCACAAGCATCTTCCCAAATCTTTGGATAGCGTTGAATGTAGCCGGGCTGAATAATTGGTTATTTTTGGCAGATATTGCACGCCATTATTAGTATGCCTTTTATTTCTGAGCCAAACAAAGAGTAGGGATTGAAAGGAAATTGGAGCCTAGCAACTTTTTTTTTTTTTTTTCCTCTCAATGAATGTTTCTCTTCACCATAGCTGTCTTCTTCTGCTCCTCTCCCAGAGAATCTGTCTCCCTGTTTGCTTTTCTGCTTTCTGTCCTGATGGCTCCCATCACCTAGTTCTGAAATAATCCCCCATCTTGTGTGTGTGTTTGTCTCCCACTCTGTGTTTGTCTCCCACTGTGTGTGTGTCTGTCCATTGCTTGCTTTTGGTGGATCTGAGGAATGCATTTTCTGCAGATCTTCTGTCAGGAAGATGTGGGGCGAGTGCAGACAGGTTTGGGGTATTGCATGTGAATCAGCTTCAGTGCACCGGTCAGATTAGACCATCGTACCAGAAAAGACATGCTCATTTTCTCACACCTCAATGAACTTTTACACTTGATGAACGGCCTCCACTAAAACTCCCAACAGTACAAGAAATAATGCTGCAGATGACGCTGAGTAATACTTTACGTTTTGTAGCATTTGGAAAGTGTTGGTATTGATCCTTGGTTCATTGAAGGTATTTTCTGGTGACCTTCATTTCTTGGTGCTGGCTGCTGGAGCAGAGAGGCCAGGCTAAGATGCGATCAGGAGCACCAGTCGTGACCTGTTCTTTCCTTTCTCTCCAGGCTCTTTGATGCTTCGCTGCATTGCTTTTGTCCCTGTTTACCCAAAACGACGGGGATGTGGGCCAGCCCCGCATAGGGGCTGATGGAGTTTTAAGTGGTTTCTGTAGTCGGAATACCAAAGAAGCGCAGGTGCTAAAACACCCCCAGAGCTCGAATCCCTTTCCCTTCCCTGGGGGCGCCTGTCAGTGTATTTATTTTCTCCCGTGTCATCACCAGGGATCTTTCTTGTCTCAGGGGATGGATGGGTCTATTCTTGTGTCGGCGTTTTCTATTACTCCCCGGATGGATAAATAAAGTTCCAGCTCCTCAACGCTCGATGCCAGATTCTTCCGGAAGGAAGCGTGACACAAACTACCAAAACACGTCAACCACAAGCTCATTGACAGCTTGTTTTTTTACACGTTAAGCACGGTGTCAATCAAACATCGCCTGTACACCCCCTTAACTCCAAGTGAACTCACTGACATCCACCTCTTATTGTCGTTAACTGCCCCTGCGTCTCTGCATGGACTTTAAACACCACACAGTTATTTTTTAGTGGCAGATGTCTTTTGGTACTTGTGATACCGGAGGGAAACAACGGATAGTAGCACAAGGTTGGATTTTAGATATGGGAAAGTAATCAGAAAATCTGATTTTTGTTTTCTTTTAGATCATTAGTAAACACTGAGACCAAGAGAACTCTCACAACGAAACACAAAAATACACATTAAACCTAGTAAGGAACAGCAGGACTACAGTTAACACCTTTCTTTGGAAGCAAGCAGTCACTGACTGGTTATAAAATATTTTGCCTTGTGTGTACAGTATATTATACTTTTAGAGGCTTTTGTTTCAGAGTATACCTCATTCCAGTTTTTCGCCTTTTTCCTAGTTTGATTTGGAATTACTGAAACCCTGCTGAGGTCAATCTCTAACATGTTTTTAAAAACAGACAAATATCTAGTGTAGGCCTCATAGATCAATATATTGAAGGTATTTCTTATGAAAAATGGGATAATTTTATTACAAGCAAATGTTGAAAGTTGAAATTGCCGCTTGCACGATTATTTCTCACACATCATAAACATTAGGTTTGTTTACAAATAGTCATCTGACTTGACCTTCAAAAAAGTTTTGTGCATTTCATTGTGGGTCTGGTAATCCTGTTGAATTCAACAAGTCATTTTCACTTCATTTTTACCATTATGTCTTGCATTTTTTTTTTGCCAAACAAGGAAGACAGTGATTCAACTCATGCCATTTTTGTCCTGGTTTGTTTATGGTGTTCCCTGTGACATGACGTCACTCATCACTCCACGAGAGATTACATTTCAGGCAAATTCGGGTGTTTTTGTGCAAAGCCACAATGTTAATATCCAGAATGTTTTGGCACAACTTTCAATCTGTGAAAGCACATGAAAAGTCACTTTGGCAGTAGTGGATGTGAAAAACTTTGGATGAAATAGTTAGTTTAAAAACATTTTTGGGTTTTGTCCCTAGAAGCTTAAACATTGGAAAAAAAAATCATACCAACAATGCTAAATGGGGAATGAATAAGCTAAATCTGATGAATAAATTCTTAATGCTTTAGAAGTCAAAACAATGAGCTCAAATCTTGCCAAGTTTTCATGGGATTTCACAAGATTTGCGCCATATTTGACAAGTTTGTCTATTTATGTCTTCCAAACATTTGCTTCACGTCTAACCATGTTACTGCCATTTCAGGAAGTTATTTCTGTGACGTTTGTTCATTTTCCATGATTATCTTAGGGTGTGTCACACCGACGGATCCTAGAGTGGTTAAAACACGGATAGTCGCTCTCGTCTGGGCGGTGTGAACATGCAAACAAAGTCTAAAGTGGATCAAACAGGAGAATTGTTTTTGTCAATCTGTCCGGAGCGTTTCCAGCCGAAGACTAGACCGATTAGGAGCGCCATGAACACAAACAATGTATCTGCAATGATGTAGAGCACACAGCATTGTGGGTGATCAGGAAAGCTGGCAATGGCGCACAACAGAGCTTTAAAAACACCGAAAGCACGGCAACCTGTTGCTGCTCCATTGTTGAATGTTGTGAAAGAATGTGTGAGTGAGTTCTGTAGTGTGGCTTGTTTAGGGCAGTGTTTCTCAAATGGGAGTATGCGACGACACTACAGGAAGTACTTGAAAGAGAACGAGCGTGACTGGACGTGATGAAAACTATAGAAGTAACTCTATTCAGGTGCCACTAAATCAGTGTTTTTCTACCTTGGGATCAGGACCCCATGTGGGGTCACCTGAAATTTCTGAAAAATGAAAATACATTTTTGAATTTTTGAATAATTTTTCAAATTATAATTGTTTTTTTTAATTAAAACAACACCCACTCTAATATTTCTATAGTTTCTAGTTTTTCTAGTTCAACTAAAATTCAGTAAAATATATATTTATATATATCTGAGCTGAAACATAATGAAAAACTAATTCTAGAAAAAAAAATGTCTTTGGGGTGGCCATAAACTATTGAAGAAAAAAAAATGCCGTCACGATCAAAGAAAGGTTGCAAACAAAATGAGATTATTTAAAATGTGTGTTATCACTCATTCATTCCATCATTATGCTCTATAGTTGTTTTTAAATAGTTTTCTAAGCAAAATCTTGTAGTCGGACAAAGGGGGTACATGGATTCAGAAATAAGAGAAATGGGATACTTGAGCCCAAAAAAGTTTGAGAACCACTGGTTTAGGGGAAGGTCTGGGTTAGGAGAAATGAATCAAACTGTGCTTTTCATGCTGTTCTGAGAAGTAGTGAAACTCCTAAAACAACTATTTTAAAACAAAACAAGCTATTAAGAAATATAGGCGATATTCTAATTTTCTATATCATCAAAATAGAAAACTTGATATATCTTGATATATTGCCCAGCCCTAGTTAGAAGATGCCCTCAGTGTCTGTCTCCTTTGAGGAAGCTTCATAGTGGCGGATGTCAAAGGAAAACCAAGCTGATAAAGGGCAGGAATGATGTCCTTGTTTTCTTTTTGCGGCAGATCGCTGAGGCCGATAAGCAGCTGTGTGTGTTTACACAGCGGCGTTCAGTCAGAACTGCAGTGTTTTGGACCGAGACAGAGAAGGAGCTGCTGAATGACTATCTGCCTCTATAGCCTTGCTTGGTTCCGTGCTTTCATTGTAATTGTATATCATTATTTCTGCAGTGGGAAAACGATGGTTAACACTGAGGACATGAGGGCAGCGTGCAGGGCCTGCTAGAACTCGCAGCCTCCGCGATGTGGGTTTGATGTGCCTGAATGAGCATGCATGCACTTAAACCAGAGGCTGTGAGGCTGCTAATGGATACGTTGACACGGTTCACTCGTTATCTGAATCTGAAACGGGACCAAGACTCTACTCAGATCCTGTGAAGATGAGTTCATTTGTTTGATGTTGGTTGATTTATTGATCGTGCTCTTATATTTCAACCTTTAAAAAAATTAATCAGAAAAATCCCTTGCCCCTACCTTAATATAGCCTTACTTTGTGTAGTATAATAATATAGTAAAATTAGTGTATAGGCATGCAGTCTCTTCTAGAGCTAGGCAATATATTGAGTTTTCTATTTTGGCCATATAGCAAATTACACTATCGCCTATATCGATATTTACACCGAATATTTTAAAAAAGCAACATTCGGCCTTCACTGGAGTGAATTAAAAGCAAGGCCGAATAGTAGCGTGTGACACAATGACACAATCAAACAACGTGCAGTGGTTTTCAGTCGGAAAAGTATGTGCGCGTTGCTGCAAAACCAGAGCAGTAGCAGCAGCAACAGCTCCTCCTTTCCGCACACAAACACAGCCAGACTCTCTCCTTACCGCTCTCCGTCGTCCGTCATCGCGTAAAAGTTGGAAGCCATCTAATTCCACAACCGAGTTCATTGTTAGGTCTCGCTGCATAGGCTGGTGTAGCATTAGCACAGAGTGCTAACAGCTGATGTGTGTAAACAATGTGTCCGTGGCTCCAAGCAGTGACTCCCAACATGATCAGCAGCAGAAAATGTAGTGCACTTTGGGCGTCCAGTAGTGCAGTTTGCATTTACATATATGGCAATAAAGTACAATATATATTCTATATTAAACAGCAGTGTTGTTTTAGCTGAGTTAGTTTAGATAGTTGGAGAGGGAGGAGCTCACATTCTAGGAGGCGTGTTAGGTGACGTCACCTGCCAACGTGGGCAAAATCCATAACAAGGGAGGGAGGAAACGGAACTTTTTCAACTCTGTTCCTCTGAATGAGGCTAAAGGGATGTATATCATTGTAGCAAAACTATTATTAGGTGATTTTTTTTCATCATACCTCCCCTTTAATGAACTTAAGTTTTTTTTTTGGAATGCGTGTTTGTTTTACTTGAAGGGCTAATATAAATGAAAATACTTTGTTGTGCTTTTTTTGAAAAGCAAAGGCTACGGAATATTTAAAAGAATGTCATAATATTCAATAAACATTTACTTTCTTTAAAAAACAAATCTAAAAATGTATTCTAGGCTATTTATACACTATCAAAAAAAAATTGTGAAAAACTTAACAACCGTATTCGATATTCGGTATTCGGCCAAGCGTTTATATTTTTTCGTTTTCGGCCACAAATTTTCATCTATGTTTTTATAGCTCATTTTGTATTAAACTCATTTTTGGAGTTGCTGCTTTTACTTCTTCTCAGAACAGCATGAAAAGCACAGTTAGATGATTGCCGATTGTGTCCTTACACAGAATTTCCTCTAAACAAGTCACACTACAGAACTCACTCACACGTGCTGTCCCTCAGAGGAGAAAAAGCCAAAACTGTCACATATTGTGCAGCTGTTTGTTAATAAATGTGCTTGTGTGGCATTTTGCCTTCAGGACACTTTGGTTGTGCAGTTCTGTATCAATTTTCCAACTCAGTGATTTGGAACCAACAAAGTTTGAAAACCATGGTTTGATAGTATATTAAAAAAGATGAAAAAATTGTAGAATTGGCAACCAAAATTGAGTAAAATAAACAAATGTTTTTCTTTGGTTTGGAAATTTTTAAAGAAAATAATCTTGGAAACTAAAATTATGAAATTCAAATGCGTGAATTTTTCGGGCTTTGGATTTTTACTGTTTAATTTTTTTTTTTTTTTTAACCATAGTCTCACAACTGTCTTATTTTGAGAATTAAAAGCCATAATAAGTGAAATAAACTTTTGGACCAAAACCCTAAACTGATTAACTATTCAGGCTTTTTCAGCTTATTTATGAACTCTTCTGCCAGCCACACAAACAAAGCCACTAACTGTGTTTGACAAATGCAAACCCCACAAAAAAAGTTGCTGAGGCTCAAATCTTCATCCATCCAGCTAAGGGTGTTCAAAACTGGTCCAAACATGCACTAACCCTCCATGTTTTAGACGTTTTACTGCTCCAACTCTCCTGAATCTGATGAAGCGTCATCACGCATCCCTGCAGACAGTCTGCTAACATTCATAATCCTGTGAAAGGAAAAAATCCTTTGGTTTATACCTAAAAACTTAAAAATAAAAGACATAATGAAATAAATTGTTGTGGTGAGAGCGAAACACGAGGATTCAAAGGGTTGGGGATGGATTATTCTCTCCCCTGGAGCTGGAGTCGACCTCTGGGGGTCGGTCCAGGACCTCCAGACACCCGCTGGTTCATCCACCGCCTCTGCTGTTCCTTGAACTTTGACCCCGGTGTGAGAAGGGGGCGTGAGCCAACAGCTGGAGGAGTTTATTATTTCCTGCCTCTCTTCCTCCTCCTCCTCCTCTGATGGAGAAAGTGAGCAATGGAGAGAGTGGGATTGAATAAATGGACGAAGGCGGTTCAGCGAGAGGCCGAGCCACGACATGAAGAAGAACCTCAGTCTGTAATTTTCACATTTGAAGCCCATAGCATCAGAGTCGTGAGAGACTCATGTATTTTCATTTCTGGCATCTGCGAAAGTTGCAGCTTAAAGTTTCTCTCCCTCTCGGCTGTGAGGCAAACAAAAGACTGTAAAAGTGCACAGAATTCAGAGAAAAGTCCCGTCAACAGTTAATAAATCAAGTTTTTTCTGATTGTTAAAACCCTGCTCTTGGCAGGCACGACAATGGCTGAGTTTAGAGGAGTATACGGGCCATAAATGGTTGTTTTTAAAGGGATTTCATTTAAGTGCAGCATGATTGTTGAAAGTGTGTTAGCCAAGTGAAGAGAAAGACACTAGACTTCAGGTCCCCGATTTTACCACAATATTGGTTATTCAACCTGTGATTTTCCAAGTGGGATGAAACAGGTGCGTTTCAGGTGAATTGCAAGCATCACGTTCAGTAAACGCAGATGGGAAACTGTTTTATTTTAGAGAAAAAGACTCTCTGAAATGTCTGGAACTTTCCAACTGACAATCCTTATTTTGTAACATAAGGCCTCCGATGTTTGTTTTCAAATGATCCCATATTACGTATAAGTATACCTGCTATTACCACATTTCCCCTTTCTCGACCATTCATCCATCTATTCATCCAATTTCTACCCCCTTTTATCTGCGCTCGCTAATTTGATGTAATTCCTAACACACTAAATGTCCCAATAATGCCAAAAAAATGACAATTTACGGTAAATTATTTAAGTTAGATTTTGGAAAAAATCGTATTTTTCTATGCTTCAGAAATTGAAGCAGTATTGTACACTAAAATTTAACAAAAAAACTCTTGCATTATGAAATCTTGTGACAATACTACTGAATTGTAGAATTCACACCCTGATATGGAAATATGACAAAAAAGACGCCATCAAACGCATGTTTATGGACAATATCATTAGGGTGTGTCCGAACACAACTTTTCACTTGGACATAAACGGGTAGTAAACCCTCACTGACATGCTTTGGAACAATGTCATGCATTTCCACCATATTTCCCTCTGTGAAGCAGGTGGCTGAATGTTAGATATGTCAAATCACATGCTACGTAATCTCACGTGATTTCAGCGCAATGGTCCCGTTCACACATTGAAAGTATAGAAACTTAAGATAAGCATGTTTGACAGGAGTTCTGAAAGTTTAAAAGCCAGTAATGTGGATTCTGTCAGATGTGTTGTGCTTTGCGAGCATTGTAAAGGTGGCAGAAATCAGAAATCACACACAAATAATATAGGCAATAAAGTAGGGCCTCGGATATTGTAAATGGCAGTGTAGTTTTTTATTTTATAAATTGCCGTATTTTATTCTTATCATTTTTAAACAAAATCAAGCGGAAATTGCAGTTTGACTGAATATGCATGTTTTGGCACAATATCACACATTTATACACACAAAGCTTTTCAGGTGGTCAAAGGGATGGAAATGTCAATTATTGTACAAAATATGCCTTAATTTCTCCAGATATGATGGATTTCACCTTTTGAAATGGACATATCTTTATATATGACACACACTAAACCCTTACCTATATTTTTTGGGACCATATAACACATTTCCACCATAACACAGATGGTCTAATGTATAGCAAATCTGTAAATAAGAAATTATTGACAATAATTACAGGCCATTAACTGTATTAACCTGTAATGAGATCTGATTACAAAATCTGATGAAATGTAACAGAAAAGTGTGAATTAAAACTGTGGAAATGACAGAGAAATGAGTAAACTCTGAAACAGATTTAATAAAGTTCCACAGTCATTGTAGTTTAATTCTTCTTTCTTCTCCATCCTTGTCCACGTTATCTCAATCTGGCCTTTCTCATCAACACAACCTCTAAAATGTGTTCAAATACTGCTCTACTGGTTGGTGTGGGTGCAATGACTCTTCAAGTGTCAATAAACTGCTTTGTAGGTCGTTTTATGTGAGTAGGAGCAGAAATAGTGAATGTCTCTTTAAATAATCGACAATGCTGAGGCGGTCGTCCACTTCTTTGTGAGGGGGTTAAGCAAACTGACCCTGTCATTTGTCAAAAACAATGTCCGAGTTAGCGAGTGAGGAATGTGTGAACCTGCTTGGGCTTCACTGATCCCACCCAGGAATCACACTCTCAACATGACCCAGCGTCTGCACGCCACTGAACCACTAGTGAATGTCCCAGCCAGGGCAGCCTCACACCCTGGTTACCGAGCAGGAACCTGGGATCAAAGCCGGCCGGGATTACTGTTACAAAGAGGAGGAGGTGGTGCAGTGCTGGGACTGGTGGGGGGTGGGGTGGGGTGTGGTGGGGTCTGTTTGAAAAGGATGGATGAATGCTCCTAATTACATGTCCTCCACTCCTTTTCTGTCCTCGCTCTGTTGTCTCCTCTGTGTGCGTCTCACTCACACTTCAGGCCACAGTGAACCTGTGACACAGTGTGACTAGAGAGTGATATGAAGAGTGAGACCACAGTGTCTCCATAGACACTCCATTAGTGAGATCAGCCTCTGCACAGACCCTGAAGACGAGTGACTGTGAGCTGCAGGAAGATTATATCATGAAAATGTGATTGTCTGATCAACGAGCCACAATATTAACATGAATGTCAAGGGTTACAGTAAATCTTAGCATTAGCATTTTGTAGCTTCTTCTTTTGTTTTTTTTTTTGTCATTTTATGTGTTTTGGAGTCATTTTGTCTGTTTTTGGAGTCGTTTTCTGTATTATTATTTTTTACAATTTCACTGCTCATTTTTTCTTTTTCTTTTTTCTTTTTATCTCATTTTGTGTCTAATATTTTTTAATGTTGTTTTGGTTTCTTTAGTTTCATTTTGTAGGTTTTTGTTATTCAGTGTTTCTTTTGAGTCTTATTCTATATTCTTGTTTTTCTATTGATCTTTTTGGAACCATTTTGTGTATTTTTGTGTCCTATCAGTGTTTTTGTATATAATTGTCATTTTTTATTTTGTATTTAATTTTTTTTTTCATTTTTCCGTAGTCATTTTTGTCCTGCTTTTTTGTACTATTCTTGAGTCACGTTGTGGATTTACTTTGTGTGGGCCACACAAAATTAGACAGAGGGCCACCAGTTGTCCACATGTGGATTTTAGTTCCATGTCATGCACTCTCAGGCCTGTCTCTCCTTTAATCATACAGTTTGTGTCTCTGACCTGCTTTTGCTGTTTGTGTCTTACAGACTTGCTGAGCAGACGAGGACGATCGCACCAGGCATCACGGCTGCTGGCGGTCCTCGGGGTGCACCATGGACGGTGGCCTGAGGGTCCTCCTGTCTACTGTGCTGTGTCTCAGCCAGTCTCTGCTCATCAGCAGCTCATGTAAGCCCGAATAAGAACACCTCAATAAAGGACAAAAAGAAACACATTTCTGAAAGTTTGTAAAGTTTTGGTGTATTTTGGGAAGATTTTATAGAATTTAAATTAGCTTTAGTATTAAAAAATATACATATATATATTTTTTTATTACTATACATAATAATGTACTTTGTTCTTTTTTATATAAATCAACTGTAGAGGCTAAGTTACATATTTCTTTTATCTGCTTTCCCTAATCAGGTAATCATTACTGGCTTTTCCACTTCCTGAATTCATGCCAATCATACAGTTAATGAAGTTAGTATTATCATTGGTATTAGTTTTCTCTTTCTGTATTTCTGCAAATTCGGCGACTGCACGCGCTAAAATTACGCAAAATTTAGCGCAAGATTTGATCGTCCATTTGCTAAAATTGCTACACATCAGGCCACTTGTATCACATTGGAAGATTATGAATATGTAAATATATGATATTGTCCCAAAATATGTATTATGGGTTTAGTTAGTCATATAGTTATTGAACTCCATCATTTTGCGTCATATTAAATCAGATTTTGTGCGAGAATTGACATTTCCGTCTCCTTGCCCACCCGTTAACGGTGAAAAAAATGCGTGTAAATACTTGATCTTGTCCCAGAAACACAGATGTGAGGCTGTATTCCCATTCATACTGCAATTTTTTTTCATAAAAATGATTACAAAATTATAATAAAAATATTTTTTCCTGCGATCACAGAAAATCGGAGCACTTACAACTGGTATTAAATGTACGACTGGAGGTTTGCATCATCACTTTTTTCTTGATTAACTTCACTTTCAAAAATTACCTATTTACACTTTTAAAAAAAATTTAAATAAAAAAAAGAATAAAAATATATTTAAAGTGTCAAAATCTAGCTATAGTATGTATTATCACAAAAGATATGTAATAGAAGAGTTAACGTTGGATAAAATGGATCTCATCGTCTCGAGCGTTTTCTTGGTCCTGATTAAGGAAATTATGCGCTTTTATTTTGAAAGGTATATACTTTTATTAGGTTATGTAAATAAAAATAGGCAATACACAAACCTTTTCATAAAATGCCGATTGATAATCACAAAATATGTCAATTTTAACATTTTCTGTCCTTTGAAACGCTTTTTTAAAAAGTGTTTTAATTTTGTGTGTGTGTGTGTGTGTTTTTCCCTCCTCAGCTCAGCATCTTTCTTTCCTCTCTGAACCGAGCTCTTTGGTGCAGAGTCGAGGTTCTGTTGCTGTCCTACGATGCTCAGCGAGTCCTCCGTCCGCCACCGTGTCCTGGCGTTTCCGAGGCCTCCCCCTGGTCCTAGAGTCCCTGCGAGGAGTGGAAATCACCAGTGGGACGCTCACCATCTCCTCCCTGGGTGCAGTGCACGCCGGCGTCTACCAGTGCGTGGCCAGTTTAGGCCGTGGGCCGGCCATCGTCAGTCGCCAGGCACGCGTGTCCGTAGCAGGTACGGATACAGGGAAATCCCCTCATGTGTTTTAGTGCTTTTCACTTCAAAGTGGAGAGGAAGTGGCCTTGCAGAACGGAAAGCTAAGTGTTGATAATCGGAAGAAAAAAAACCGTCCGTCCCTGGCCACTCGGCGCTGAGCAGGAAAGGAAGCGCGGGCAAGCTTCCAGAAACGTCTTGAGCTCTTTCCTTAATGAGTTTTGGACCTTCCTATGTGCTCTGTTTTATCTTCCTGTTGGGATGAAGCTTTTGGTAACACTTTACTTCAAGTGTTATACGTGAAGCTGACACAGTAGATCGCAAAGAGCTGTTTGTGGTTGGACTACAGCTCGCGAGCTGAAAAAGTGTGGGCAGTGCACCCCTGATCTGGATCAATCCAAGACACGTGAACATTTCCGATGTCTGACACTAAATCCAATTTTTTTTATTCCCGTGCAGAAATCTTTGAATATGAAAGCGGCCGACGGCGGTCGTTATCAGCAAAGGAAGGCAGCGCCGTGGTTATAGAATGTCCTCTACCGCACAGCGTTCCTCCGGCTCTACCAAGACTCAAAGTGCGAGGAGAGTGGGTGGAAGTGTCGACAGGTACGTTTTAAAAGCCTCATGGGAGTATTTTTATCCCTTTTCCGATTGTTTCATTTTTGATACAATACCGATATTTTCATACTTCAATAGTCAGCAACAGCGAGTATGAGAAAATCTGACCCATTTTATTATTAACCAATGGGTTACAAACATTGTAACCATAAACATAAGAAGAGTCTACAAAAAAATAAAAGAATGAGAAAACCCTAATCAATAAATCTAATAACAAAAATATATTTTTAATGTGCAAAATAACCACTAGATTAGAACTTAAACAGAAATATTCTATAATTAAATTAAATTAAAAAAAAATAATTAAAAAAACTCTGAAAAAAAACATTAATAAATCCAATAATAACAAAGTATGTATAATTTTAATCACCACTAGTTTAAACCTTAAACATAAGAATATTCCAAAATTGAATACAATAAAAAATCAATTAGAAATCCCTGAAAAATAAAATAAATATATCCAATGATAACAAGAAATGAATGTGTAAAATAACGACTAGTTTAACTTAAACATAGGAACATTTTACGATTGAATAAAAACTCTGAAAAATAACATCAACACATATAATAATAACAATATAGATCTATGTTATAATGTGCAAAATAACCACTAGTTTAAAACTTAAACATAAGAATATTCTTCGTTTGTGTATCTGGTATCAGACTGATTTCTAATATCATGCCTTTTTTCATTCTTTTTCCAGATGAATATTTAATCCTCCCGTCTGGAAACCTCCACATCCTTTCTGTCTCACCTCGACACCAGGGCATGTATAAATGTGGTGCTACCAACCCTGTAACCGGTGAAACCACGGTACAGACTCATGGTACTAAGCTCTCTGTCAAAGGTACGTTTCACGTTTACTATAGAGTTTCATATTGTGAATTTTCCTCTAATGATATCTTGTTTCTTTAGATTCTGACCCGAGTCCTTTAGTGCGGATCGTCTACCCGACGGCGCCGCTCACTGTGTCAGTTCAGCGCTCTCAGCCTCTGACCCTGGAGTGTGTCGTGTCTGGAAGTCCAGCACCAGAAGCCCGATGGTATAAGGATGGAAACAGGCTGACCCCGGGGTCTTCACAGCACAACAACCTGGTTTTTGCAAATGTGACGAAGAGTGACGAAGGGAGCTACACGTGTGCTGTGGAGACGGAGGAGGGCAACGCGTTCAGCGCTAACTACACTGTGAATGTTCTCGGTAAGGAAAGGAAAACACAAGGATTGGTGATGTCAGTGCCTGATCCTTTCTCTTCCTTTTAACACATGCGTGAAATGCGTCAGTCGACCTATTTTACGACAGTTCCTGTACTATTTAAAAGGTTGAAACCCTGCTATTTAGATATATAATTAGTTTGTGCATTCTGCAGCCAATATTTCCTAAATCATTGGAATGAATTCAGATTTTTATTTTATTTTTCTGTTTGGTTTTTGATTGTTCATGTTGTGTATTGTGATTTAATCCATTTTTGTATGTATCGTCTTGCAGTGGTTTTTCTTTTTTGTCTTTTTTTTTTTTAAGTTACTAATTAAAAACACCACAAAAAGCATCACATATTTACATGTGTACTATTAAAATATTTAACAAATGTCGTATGGTCGGCTTACATTCAAATATCACGTCCCAGAAGCTCTGTCGTAAAGACTGACGTGGTCTACGCGAGGATATTTAATTTGCCCCGAATATAAGCTTAAAAAAAAAAAAATAAAAATAAAAATGATCTACTTTCCGACAATCCTAGAACGCCCCTCGTTTACCGCACGACAACAGAGCAACAAAAACACTGTATTCTCCGCCATCAACATTAGGGTGACCATACATCCGAATTTATTCGAGGATATTATAAATCAATCATTTTGTCCGGGGTTGCATATGGACCTTGAACGCATCTCAGAGAACGCATTAGTTTAAAACGCCATAATTCTGCTAATATTTCTTTATCTGATAAATTCTAAGCTAAGGGGTTGCTTGTACTCTACAAGATGAATGAACGATGAAAAACACGTGCATCAATTTTACTCTGAAATAACTTGAATGGAACTGGGAGATACTAAAACCCAGAAACATCCGGAAACATTTCAGAGACATACTGGAGACAGAGTAAAGTTTTCATTGTACTGGTTGTTAGAGCTACTATCTTTACCAGGGAGCAAATATCTATTACTGGTTATGGTTTTCCGGAGCTTTATTTACCGGTGTCACGGTCTGAGTTTACCCCCGTACTGAGATTCTCCTACAATCTCAGTACGTGACTGCTGCGTACTGAGATTAAGACAAGATAAGATGAAATAAAACATTATTGATCCTCCAATGGGGGACATTTAGATGTTGCAGCAGCTCCAAATAAAACAGGGAAGCAGGAAATATAGCAGCATCAAACAATAATTATTAATAAATAATAATTAGCCATGTACAGAGATTGCTGTACTGATTTTAAAAAAAAATGCTTAAAACATCACATCAGTCGACCATCGATTAAAAAAAATCAACCATTGTCTTGATCAATATATATATATGACAGCTTATTATTGTAAAGTTATATGTATATTATAATCATGTTTTTTTTCCTTTCTTTGTGGCGTTGGAAACTCTCCTGCCTCTAATATTGAGCAATTGTACATTTTTGCCTTAAGAAAAGGAGCCACTCAGCACTCGTCACATAACATTAGCTTTGAACATTAGCTTTGAAATTGAATTTTCAGAAGTAGCAAAACTCTCAGCGGAACTAGCATGAATTTATTTTCCCGTAGTTCGCATGCTCATAATTGATCTGAGTATGAGGTAAACTCAGACTGTGACACCGGCAGTTAGTTCCTATGGCATTCTGATATTGTGCATTAGTAGTTTTGTGTAATTATATTATATTATAATGCTGTTATACTTTTTTTAGTCTCCGATATGTCTTCGAAATGTTTCCGGATGTTTCTGGCTGTTAGTATCACCCAATGGAACTTTAGATGTGTGGGGACAAGCAGTAAAGAGTTATTTAAAGCTATAATATAATAAAATATTTATTTAGGTAAAGCCTTTTGAAAAATGTTGCATGTGTAATAAAGCATACAAAAAAAATTTGTCACTTGCGCATTGGCCCCTGGTGAATATTCTGTGTTTTTTTTCATCCACAGAAGCCGTTTCTATCACTAAGGGTTTGAAAGACCAGCTGGTGTCTCTGGGCTCCTCGGCTCATTTCACCTGTGAAGCGACGGGAAATCCCGCCCCACGCGTCACCTGGCTGTTCAACGCCAATCGCGTCAACCCGTCGCAACGCTTCCAGATCTCCGGATCCTCGCTCGTCATCGCAGATGTGACGCGACGCGATGAAGGAGTTTATCAGTGTCTGTTGGACAACGAAAGCGGATCGGCGCAGTCGTACGGAACGCTCACAACAGGTACACAAACGTAAAATGGTATGCAATACAATTGATTTCATTTTTTTTTTTTTAAACTTGCGAGAACAAGTAAATGGTAATTCAAGTACGAATCAAAAACAAGTTGTATGTTTATCAAACTGTCAAATTACATTTCTCAAAAAAGTTAAACTTTTGCTTCTACAACAGTTTCTGATTCTGAGTTTAGTTCTAAAAAACTCGATTTGGAAATATTTTCTATCGACAATCACGCGGTGAAATATTGCGATATATCATCATTTATAGTTTTTTCTTACACCCTTAATTAATATAGATACATTACATTTAATTTGTGAATTTAGACAGATCGAGATATATTTAACTGTAATGTGATTTAAAAAGTAGGAACAATTATTTTAAATTGGCAAATAATCGGCATTACAAATCGTGAATGTGGTTAAATCGGCAACTGTAAGCATGAATTACAATGAAAAGAGGTTAAAAGTGACATTAAAGGATCAACATATGTGACATTAGGTGGGAAAAATGGTGGAAAGGGTTTAAAAGTGGAAAAAAACGTGCAGAAAAAGCATTGAAATTTGATGGAGAAGTGGCAGAAATGGGAGTAATGTAGCAAAAATATATTAAAGAGTGAAAATATGGCAAGTTTGGTGTAGTTGCAGAAAAAGGGTTAAAATAAGCAAAAATGTGCTCAAATTGTTCAAATAATATTCTTAGTTTCTTGAAGGCATCTGGCGACCCCTTCTCAGTGTCTAGCAACCCCAAATGAGGTCCTGACCCCAAGGTTGAGAACACCTGCTCTAAAGGGCCGGACTTGGCCCCCAAACCTTAAGTTTGACCCATCAGTGTTAGTTCCTCTAGAACTAAATATGCTTTTAAGGTACATTTAACATCCACTGAATGAACTTTTATGGCTCTCTTTGACGTCTGTTTCATATTTTTGTTTTGGCTTTTTAAAGAAAAATGTGACAAAATCCTTTTTTGTTTTGTGTTTTTCAACCCTTATTGATTTTATATTAGTGTGTCTTATTATGGGTGAATATCCAGCTTTCTCTGACTGTTTATGAGTTCCAGTGTTGGTTACTAAATCACAGCAACGGTCTTTTATTTTTCCCATGTATTTGTTTTTCTGTAGCCACTATGGCTGCTTTTTTTTCTTCTTTTTTTTTTAGAATGCCTTTAAAGTAAATTGGGTCATTTTTTCTTGGAAAATAGTTGTTAATGATGTGTGTGCGCATTAACAATACACACAATAGTAATAAACACTGGAGCCTGGTTCTGGCACTGAAACATCAGTGTTGCCAGATTTGATTTTTTGGCCCTCAGGCAGCACATAAAGAGCACCTAGGGGGACAAAGCTCTTATATTTGTACATTAATCACCTGAAATTGTTGTTTTTTAGCACATTTTTTCAATCATTTTTGGGTGGGAAATAATTAGCTTTATCTGGAAACACTTGAACAAGCAGCCAAGACCAACTGCCAAATAGGAACGCATGTGCATTAAAATGGTTGAATAGCGCATGGGTTGCAATAAAACTCACATTCAGTAATTTTCCTAACATTAAACCTTCATTGTGGATTAAAAACAAAGCTAATCCCAAAAGCTAGTTCTAAAATGTGGCAATCTCTCACACACCTGCGCCTATCTATAAGTCACAGCTTTAGAGAAAAGCAGGCAGTGCTATGTGGCTAAAGCTAATTTGCTAATACTGCTTGCAGACATCCTTCTTTCACTTTAAGCACAGATAGAAATGTGTAATAAAAGTAGCATATTCTCTTTTTAGGTGTTTTGTGTGTTTAATCTATATGTAATGTATGTTATGGCTACATATGTTAGGGTGAACATATGTCCGGTTTTTCCTGAACATGTCCTCTTTTCACGTCTTGTCCAGGCTGTCCAGGGATATTTTACAAATTGATGAAATTGTCCGGGTTTCCCAGGGACCTTGAACGCATCTCAGGGAACACGTTAATATAAAAGACTAACTCCGCTAATATTTGCTCTGACAAATTCCACCAGTTTCTGAAAGCTAAGCCAATGTAAATCTAAATGTTAAAATGTAAATCTAAACATTAAATGTAAATGTGAACGTTAAATGTGAATCTAAACATTAAATGTAAATGTAAACGTTAAATGTAAATCTAAACATTAAATGTAAATCTAAATATTAAAATGTAAATCTAAACAATAATTGTAAATCTAAATGTTAAATGTAAATCTAAATGTACATCTGAATGTTAAATCTAAATGTTCAATTGGTCACCAAGTGTGACTAAATGTTATTAAATTATACTGGGCAGATCGGAGCCCGTCAATTCTTTATATTTAATGTTGACATTTAGATTCAGTTTTCATGTTTACACATTTTTAACAATGATACACAACATGCTGTTTTACATGATAATTGCTAAATGTGAGGAAAGTGAGCTAAATGTTCAAAATATGTTTTTACATTCAGCGCCCCATATATATTTGTATATTTAAGTATCATATTGATAATAAATCTCCTCCTTTTTGTAAGTATTGTAGATTTATTACCATCTGTCATGCACTTGAAAGGACAAATAAAGTAAAATTGTTAAGTTGTATTCATAGGCAGGTATAAAGGCAACATTTTTGTTGTTTTTTGAGGACTTTTTCATGTTGACCAGGGAAGGTGTTCCTCCAGGTGAGCCCGTCGTGGTCACAGTACAGTATTTGTAGGGAATCCCTTCCTTGTGTGAGTTTGAATGTGTACGTGCCTGTGGGGTTGGGGGGTGGGATGTTGGTGGGGGGGCTCGTCCATGGTCCAGGGCCGCCCTCCTTCTGAGCCTTGAACTGAGCTCCAGCCTCAGAGAGTGAGCTTTGTGAGTAAAGCCCCCTGACGCTGGAATGCAAGGAGTAGCCATGGAGGGTTATGACGAGGACCAGACCACCCAGCTGTCAACATCATACACAACTGCTTTTTATTTATTAACACATCACAGCAAACCCCCCCCCCCATCTTACTCCTCGCCAAGGCCTCATTGCATTCCATTGCTCTATCCACTATCTAGTGATTAATGCAGATCCACGTGGAACATAGGGAGGACAGATCGGACCAGGTCCACTAACAAACATTAGCTAAGTCCACAGGAGCTTTATACACAATAACAGAAAGATAAGCAGGATGGAAGCTAAATACCGTGTGCTCAGTTTGTGTTTAGTTGTCTCTGGAGGTGCCTGGTACGTTTTTTCCTCTTTACATTTAAGTAAACATTAGAATCCTTCAGTTACGCACACTGCTCGTGTTCCAGGAAGCTGTTTATTAACGTGAGTGTGTGAGTCTTACACGTACTGGAACTAAAGGCTATCAAAGACATGGTGGTGATATTTTCTATTCTATTAATAAGATCAGCACATCTTCATTTCCTCTGAATCAGTTTCTCGTTCATACAAAGACGTGTTTGCGAAGACAGTTTTTAAAACAAATCAGGAAGTTTTCTGTCTTCTTTTTGGGGTCCATCCATAAAATCAGCAAAATGATGGTTCATCGTTCTATGAATCTGTGATAACCATATTTATTTATTTATCTGATTAATATTCACTGTTATCCAGGAAGTTTATGGGTTAAAAGTGACCAAGATTGTCGGAAAAGGTGGTGAAATGGGATTTTAAAAACCATAGAAATCGGTTAAAAGTTGTTAAAAGTTAGAGTGGCCAAAAACAGGTAAAAATGGTTCAAAGTGTCAATGTTGAAACAATTATCTGAAACTGGCAAATAATGTGCATGAAAAATAATGACTATGAATAAATTGGCAAAAATAACCATGAAGTATGGTGAAAAGAGGTTAAAAGTGAAAATAATGCATCAACTTACGCGACATTAGGTGGGAAAGTGCCGAAAGTGTCTTGAAAGTGGAAAAAAATGTGCAGGAAAACACAAAATGCACTTAGGGACAACAAAAACACAAAATTAGAAAAGGAACAACAAAAATAGTAATAAACAACAACACATATACACAAAATAAGCGACAAATTAACAAAACAAAAACAAAAATGACTCCAAAACCCAAAATTCTACAAAATGACTAATAACATACAAAACAACAAAAAAATGCAGCATGACAAAAAATGTACAAAGTGACATCAAAAATACATAAAAATGCTCCAAAACTACACACAAATTGACCAAAAAAATGCAAATGATTCAAAAAATGAAAAATTAATTTTAAAAAAGTGACAAAAAACAACAGATTCATAATTTGATTGGTCATTATTCTAAATATTGAGATGATATTCTGATATCGTGGCCCTCGTCCTTGCTCTTAGTCTTCTTTTTTCTCCTCTGCTGTTTTTTCTTCTGCTTCCATTCAGCAGTCGTCAGTGTATTTCTGTTTATTTTAATCTTCCTCTTTCTACCTCCTCCACTTGTTGTTCTTTTTTCCCCCTCTTCAGCATCTTCATTTATTTCTTCCTCCTCCGCTTCTAGTTCAGCAGATTTCACCCCGTTTTAGGTTCTGCGACCGCTTCCTCTGGTTCTTTTCTTTCTTGTTTTTCTTCGTACAACAGAAGCTGTGGTAGCCTATTGGGTAAAGAAACAGGCTTTTTTTGTAATCGGAGGGTCACTGGGTTTTTTTTTTGCGTCATGTTCCGTGTCATTTCCATTTAATCGGCTTTCCCTATCACATCTCATTACTAGCTTTTTCTTCTGTTTGCCCATCCATTTTACGGTGAAAATCTCTGTGTAAATGTATGATATTTTCCCCCCAAAATAACAATAATAATACTAACAATCTTGCCATTTTTGTTGACGGAACAGAATTCTGTTTTTCCCCGTCTGTTTTCACAGAAAATTGGAACCCCGAGGCTGTCATGTTCAAATAACTACACTAAATGATGATAAATTACATCTGGCTATTGTCCTCGTAACTATTTTCTTTTGATTTTAATGAAAGGACTTCTATGTTTGAGCATTAAAATGTTTTTCTGAGTTTTTTTGGCTCCCAAAAGGTCATCCTCCTCCCTTTAGGTGGTTACTGGTTCAATTTATTATTTTGTGTCCATGCCAGACTCTAAACTCCCTGTTGCTTTAATTAGAGTATTATTTTATATTAGAAAAATATGGTAATACCAGCACTGACTGGATAAGGTCCAGTGAGCACGTGTGGTTCATTGACTGCTGGAGTTAATGTGTTTTTGATAGTTTTTATGCCTTACACTTACTGAAAGTAACAGATTGCAAGTACTCATGTTACTGTAACTGAGTTGCTTGTATGGGTACTTGTACTTTTTTGGAGTATATTTCTAAATCAGTAATTTTACTTGTACTTAAGTACATTTTAAATGAATTAAAGTCATTTGTTACATTTCTAAAGAGTTACTGAGTAATTATTATTTTTGTTTTAAAATGATCAACGGACATTGTGAAATTGTGAGTTCATAGATGTGGCTACACTTAGAACCTAAGAATTGAGTTTGAATTTCATTCATTGGTAGAAGTCTTACATTTTAACACAAAAGTATGATTTTATGATTGTAATTAGTCTCACATTTCAAAATGAATGGTGACATTAATTAATTTTTTTTTTAAATGTATAATTTACCGCAGCATCGCTCAATCACGACAGCGGAACCAACTACAAAACAGTGACGTGGTTGCAGTGGGACTCAAAAAGATTTTTCTTAATGGCTTATCTTAATGGGTCTTTTTTGGGGGGATTTCTGTTGTTGTTTTGTAGATTTCTGGCTGTTTTTTGTCATCATCTTGTGTGTTTTTGGAGTCATTTTGATTATTTTAGTGTGTATTTTATTGTCATTTTGTGTGTGTACTTTGGGGGCCACAGTTGCACGTCTGCACTAAACAATGGGAAAAATGTACCCTAACTCTATGTAATTGATGTGGCTTTTTTTGTTCCCCAACAATTGTTTTTACTGTGAAGTTGGTCTTAAAAGTCATTTCAAATGGAAATAAAAAAGTCTTAAAAAGTTTAATTAAAGCTGTTGGAACCTTGATTAAATATCCCAAACTTAAAGTATACGATGTCTTGAACAAAGAAGTAGTAATAGTAAACAATGAGTGTAAATAAATAACCTCTAAAAAGGTGGAGCTAACCTGTCTGCAGGTTCAAACCAATCACAGAGTTCCTTTTACTTAAATAAAGTTCATAAAATAAAAGAATAAATCATAAAATCGTGTTTGAAAGAATCCTTACAAGTTAAGAAATGTTAAGAAATTTATGTTGTACAAATCACATAATAAACTGCTGATGAGTCAGAATTGTGCCAAACTGGGAAGGTATAAACTCTGAATAATGTGGGGATGAATAAATACAGTATAGAAGAGGAATTATCAGATACGTCTCTTTGGTAATCTGCAATTATTATACCATTGCCATTTACTCAAGACCAGTTAATCCCAATGGACCAACCTTTATCTGTATGAATATTTCTGTCCAGGTCCAGTAGAAGGATCATGGCTCTTCATCCAGATGGGATTACATCGTGTCTCTCTGTGTTGATGTAAAAGCCCAAAATGTGCCAGGACTGAATGAACGATCAGGACTAGATGTGGTGTTGACTATTTTAATGGTCGGTGTGTGGAATGTGCAGCAACTGGCTTCAGTCCCAGGACCAGGTCTAGTGTTACCATCTCCAGACCCGTTTGTTTTATAAAGTGAAGCACACAATCGCCAAAACACGGTGTAACTGGAGCCAGGACCCTTCAGTGCGCCCCCGTGGTACACTCTACTCCTTGTTCACTTGTTTAGGTTGTGAAATTTTTTTTCTTGCGCTGCCTGTTTGTTCTCGTCCATCAGTCACAGAAAAACGTCCCCCTTCAGACGCACGTGGAAAGTTTTCAAAGCAGCCTTTGCCAAACCAGTGTCAGCAGTGACTGAGATAACAAGTGGTTTAATGTGTTCAGGTGAAAGTCTGTGGTTTCATGCTCAGGTGCAAAGATTCAGTTCAGCTCTCTGCATACACGAGCATTTAAAAAGTCCTCTATGGGTGCAGTATTATTTCAATTTTAATGAGAATTCATTAAAAAACGCAAAAATTTCAAAATTTCCCCAATTCAATTTTTTGTTTAATTACCATTTCATTGTCTTTTCTTAATCAGATGTCATTAAAAGCTTTCAAACTTCCCAAAATTGTGCTAAACAGGATTAATGGTGTTATCTATTGTCATTAATTTCATATTCATACACAGTAGAAATGCAGCAAAACACTTTTTTGCATGAGATGTGACATCCAACCATTTACCTAACTTTCTAAAGCTGGACTTTTTACGGTAAAAAAAATATGGAGGTAGTTTGTGATATTGTCCCAAAACATGTTGGCAAGGGTCGTATACAGTAGCTATTTCCATTTCTGTGTCTCTGTGTATGTGTTTGCGAAGATGATTTCAGTGTAAATGTGTAAAAGTTCCCAAAATATGCATGTGAGGCTAAACTAAGTGTTACATTGCAATCTCTGCTTGAATTTTTGTTAAAAAAATTATTTAAAAAATAGTTTCAAATATAATCGTAACTAGAACACTTGGCGAGAGCCAATCCCCGCCACGTGACAAATATTTTTTTATTTGCAGTTACCATGATCACTGATCCTGATTATGATTACATGATCATTCACACTTTAATGGCTTGGAAGAAAGTTCTTCCCTTATTAATTACAATACAGTAGGTCCAAATGTACAGTATGAGCATGGGAACCCCCATTTATTTAGTAAAATCCAGATTTAATGCACAATTCGGATCCGATCCAGAAGAAAATCTATAAGGTAATTGAGGAACCGACCTGACATAACTGAGTTAAATTTTATAAAGATCTGTCTGTTGTGTGTTGATCCGGATACCCCCCAAAATGTATTGGCGTAATGTCTTTCATTTTTTTTTTTTAAATGTCAAAATCTGTTAGGTACTTTTGACACAATCCAGGAGAAATTATTGTCACCTTGGTGGAGGTAATAACAATATTTGCATTTTCGTTTCAGGAAGTGAATTTCTATTTTCCATTAGTTCTCTGCGATCATTGAACACTTGACAAGTCATCTATCTATCCATAGATACTGTATCTATAGATACTGTATCTATCTGATGTCGCGTTTGTGCAATTTCTAACAATCAATTCCAATTCAAGGCAATATACAAGATGAAAAGGATCTGTTGTTGAACTGCTAGTTCACGATACCAAAGAGCATCTTTAGAGTTTTGATAAAGACATTGCATTAAAGGGTTCAGAGCAATACTCAAGATTTTGACTCAGAAATCAATTGAGAGCCAACTAAGTATTATCACAGTACAAAAACCATATTTACGTAAGAATCATTCACTTTTCTTATTAACAGATCCTCAGTTGAGCTCCACTGCCGTCGTGCTGCCGGAGGCTTCACCTTCCCTCCATCCGATACAGAGCGATGAAGGTCACGGTCGATTCTTGCCGGAAGACGAAGCCATCTCCCCCCCAGCCGAACGGAGCAATGACCGTCCCACTCCAGAAGCCCCAATCATCATCAGCCCACCTCAGACTCACAAACCGGACTTGTACGATCTAGAATGGAGAGCGGGGCGTGACGGGGGAAGCCCCATCAACGCCTATTTCGTCAAATACCGTAAGGTGAGGGGATTGTTCTTGTTCTGTTACTTTGGTTATGACCGTGGCTGACTTCAGGGCTGGTAATGGTATCTTTTTGTTGTTTGTTTTTACGTAAGTTTGGGGCCATGAAGCCACTGAATAGAAGATGTTTTTGAGTTATTTTAACAATGTTCTTTGCAGGTGGATGAAATGGGAACCTGGGTGGGAAGTTGGCAGACAGTTCGAGTCCCCGGCAGTGAGAAGACCCTCCGTTTGTCTGAGTTGGAGTCCTCAAGTCTCTATGAGGTGCTAATGGTGGCGCGAAGCCTGGCTGGCGAGGGCCAACCTGCAATGCTCACCTTCCGTACTGGAAAAGGTAGCTCTACCTGAGGTTTTCAGTGGCTAACAAAGTATTTTGGTCTTTTATCTTAACCATCTTGCTCTTTGGGTCATTTGATGCTCGTGACCATCGGGGAAAGAGTAAGTGTTGCTGAACCAGTGACTTATGAAATTGGTCTTCCAACTTAGCGCTAACATTGCCCCCCTGGGCACTGTCTACTGTCTGCTCTCTGCTGCTCAGGGGGATTGAGTGTTTCAGATTGTGGCTCCGGAACTTTGGAGCCAAGGACTGTTGAAACAACTCACTCTTTTTAGTGCTGTCTTTCTGGAATCGTGTGTCTCTCTTATTGTTTCTGTTGTTTGTTTTTACTCCTCACATCACTGCGTGAAGCAAATGTCTATATTACTAAACTTTTACTTTTTACATCCATATTTGTGATTGAACACAGGAGTTACTTCAAGTATCTCTTGCTTTTTTGTTCGTCAGTCATTCCGTACGACACCAGTACATTTGAGAGTGTGCAGCGTTGTGTGGTTGATCGATCCCGAGAAAATAAGTGTAAACAACTGCACAAAAACAAACAGAAAAAGTACTCATATTACTGAAGGTTTTGTCCTGACTTGATTTTTATGCGATACTTGGGTGTTGAGTCGACCCATCTTGCGATTCTTACAATTATTGCAATTTCAATTTCCTTATTTTCCTTGTCCCAAAAAACAAAGTTGAATCATACACTTCTAGGAACAATTTATGAGTCATAGTTCCATAAAACGATGTGTATCACATGTGAAAGTTGTCTCTGAAAGAGACTAAAAACCAAAGAATGCTAGGCTGTCCTGCACTGTGTGGGAGATTTCTTTGCTGTTAACAAATATTCCCGACCATCATTTAATTATACACACTGTAGCAGGTTTTTTTTCAAACAAAAATGACAAAGGGCCACAAACTTTCCATAAACTGTCATGAATGCTTCACCACAGCCAGGATGACAAACTGTTCTTTGGTCAGAACTATGTAAAGCTACTAAAGGCCCACAGAAATGATTGTACACCAATGCTCGTGCTCTATTTCTAACTGTAGAAAAGCTCTGTGGATTCATGCATAAGTAACACCATGAAATACTGTGATTTGTGTGTTTGTTTAGTGAATTGTATGTACTGTAATACAGTGTTTTTTTTACCTCTCCCTCTCAGAGAAAAGCACGTCCTCTAACAAAAACCCATCCAAGCCTCCCGTCATCTCGGTGCCACCCAAAGCTCCGGAGGACAAAACTCCCAACACCCACTTTGGAGTAGTGATACACGACAGAGGTCAGCATCAACACACAGAGAACGCAGATTATGGACTGTAAAGGATCCACATGTCATATCGTGTAGCTATGATAGAGTTCATGTTCTGGTGCGATGTTGTCTGGCTCGTCTCTCTGTCCCTCCCAGTACAAACACTGGGACGGTAGTGGAGTGTAACGATGCTGTGAGCAGGAATGTGTATCAGGGTTGGGGTCAATTACCTTTTTCAGTTACAATTACATTTTCAATTACCCATATTCAATTACAGTTCAATTACAATTATTGTGACCAACATTTTTTTTAACAATTACAATTAAATTACAATTTATTTATTTTTTATCCTCAGAAAGTCATTTACAATTCTCAATTACTAAAGTTCAATTACAATGAATAAAAATTTCTGAGCCTCTTGTGTTAGCTTTCTGTTAGCATCTATTATGATAAAAGGCCCTAAATCAGCTGTAAAATACACTAAAAACAAATATCTATCATATAATTTATTTCCTATTTATTGGTTTCCTTATCAGGCTTCCCTAATCAATGCAAATATAGTTTTTAATATTTTTTGGTGTGAGCCTCAGTATACACTTAGATTTAAATTTTTTTAAATGGTAAAATGTGGGAAAGCTTGATATGAAACATATTTTAATAATTGTTGACTACATATGTGTAGAACTGTACATAGAACTGTAATATGGTTTCCCAGTTTTGCGTTAAATTATAGTTGACAATTTTTATAGAATTTTTATGGCAATTACAATTACAAACTCAATTACAATTGAATTATGATTGTGACAGCAACATATTTATTAAATTACAATTATAATTATGCCATAATTGTAATTCATTATGAATGATGTGATTACTATAATAATGAACCCTAACCCTGGGGTGTGTATCTGCATGTTTTACTCACATTGTGTCTTTTCTAACCCTCTGTTCTCTCTTTGTCACTCTATCCTGCCCTCGCTCACAGCCTGAGCAGTAAGTAAACGCCTCTGTGTCTTCACTTCCATCATCTGCCTTTTTTTTTATTCTTATTGAATTTTTGCATGGATTTATCAACAGAGGTGTACAGACTGCTAATATATCCTACTCAAGTAGAAGTACTGGTACTTCATTGAAATGAGTACAAGTACAGTAAGTCATACACAAAATACTCAATTAATCAGTGTGTTACAATCACGTTTATTTTTGTAGTTTTGCAGTTTTCTTGCATACAGTAAACATTTCTTGTATAACCTTAAATAGGAAGAGACCAAATCTTGCACAATCGGAACTTAATTTATTTTCCACAAAGGCATCTGTATAAAATAAAAGGTTTGTCAAAATGTACAATTATTATTTTTTTAAATAAAAAAACATTCAAAATAAAAAAAAAAAAGATTCTAAGGCTCTAAGTATATACAGTAACTGAGAAAATAACCAGCATTCAGTGTTGTTTTGGTGTGGTGCATTACATTTAATCTGACTGGTCGGCTATGATGTGATGCATTTGATGTCTAGTCATTTCATTTTTTGTAGTTTCACGATGTCTGTTGATCATTTTAAAACAAAAAATAATAATTTACTCGGTAGCAATTGGATGTAGAAATGTAACAAGTGACTTTACTTCTTTTAAAATGTACTTAAGTACAAGTAAAATTACTAATTTTGAAATATACTCAAAAAAGTACAACTATCTATCAAAGCAACTTTATTACAGTAATGTGAGTACTTGTAATCCATTATTTTCACCTCTGGTTTTATTCCACCTTTGCTTCCCTTTAAAGCCATTCACAGTTCATTTCTCCTCCGTAGTACCAGAGGCACCTGACCGTCCAACCATCTCCATGGCGACTGAAAGTTCGGCGTACGTCACCTGGATCCCGAGAGCCAACGGCGGCTCTCCCATTACAGCGTTCCGGGTGGAATACCGACGTGGGCGCAGCGCGGAGTGGGTGGTGGCTGCGGATAACATCTCACCCCTGAAGCTTTCGGTGGAGGTTCGAAACTTGGACCCCGGTGAGCATTGGGGTCCTCCTCACGCAGGTCGGCCCAGGTGTGTCAACAGCACAGCAGTGAGTGACAGTGGCTTTTATTCTCTCACAGGACTCACGTACAAGTTTAGAGTGGTGGCCATAAACATGTACGGCGAGAGTCCCCACAGCATCCCCTCCAAGCTCTACCAGGTCCCCCATGCCAGCCCCCGGATCGCAGAACGTCCCGTGGTCGGCCCCCACATCTCGTCCACTGACGCCATCAGCGACACGCAGATTATGCTGCGTTGGACTGTAAGTACCACTCAGACTCCACACCACAGAACATGGAGAGGTTTTATTTATTATTTGACCTTTTTTTTAAAAAATGAATTCCAGTAAAGTAATTTTGTCTTTTTTTTTCTTAAATATATGTGAACTCAGGAAAAACTGGCAGTTGACAGTCAAAATATGTCAGGGGATAAAAAAAAATGTTCCTGAAAAACCTTGTCTGAATAAACGAAACCATCCATCCATCCATCCATCCATCCATCCATCCATCCATCCATCCATCCATCAATCCATCCATCTTCAAACCCGCTAATTCCCGAATAAACGAAACCTTACCATATATTTTTTTTAATTCCTTTTGATTTTATATTTGATTTGAATTTGTTTAATTTGATTTGCGTTTATTTTATCTAATTTCAATTGCAATCATTTATTTTTTTAGGAAAAACAATTTTGTTTTTGTGTATTTTTTTTTTCATTTATTTGTATTTTTAGAATTTTTAGATTATGAATTCAGAAGATTTACATAAACATTATGATTTAATTGAAGGTATTGTGGAGGATGTTATTTTGACTTCAAATTCCTGGTAGATCATCAAAACTATTGGTCCTCCTAATTGTCAATCATTCTGGTGCTATGTTCCCTGTTGGGAGCCGGTAGAGTGTTGCACATGTGCATGTTTTCAAAAAGTGGAGAGGGCGTTTCTTTTGTAAACCTGGGGGAAATCCACCTCTATACCTTTAACCAAAGAACCACAGTCCCAGTGATGATGAGCTGTGTGGTTTTCCATCCGTCTCCCTTCTTTCAGCTGCTGCTGTAATCAAACCTTTCAACTCAGCGGCTGCTCTGATTGGACTTCCACTTAAATGTTGTGGTATTAACTGCTCCGTCTAGCCTCGGTCCCACTCATTATTCCCCCCCCCCAAAGCTTCAGACGGACGGTGCAATCACCGTCCGACCCGCTGATAACAGGACCCGCCATTAGACGCTGAAACATTTCCTCTCTCTGTAAAATAATTGCCCTGCAGATTAGCGTGCGGAATAACATCCTCTTTTTTCCCTTTCCTTTCCCATCCAGTACAGTCCCACCAGTAACAACAACACCCCCATCCAAGGGTTCTACATCTACTACCGGCCCACAGACAGCGACAACGACAGCGACTACAAGAGGGATGTAGTGGAAGGTGGGTGGAGCCCACGTACAATGAAATAACGAACATTTAAATATGAGAAAATAAGAAAAATATCTGCTCATCTGAATGTTAACTTCTACCTTCAAAGTTTCACGACTTTTTACACGTTCACAGCATGTAAGAGGTTCAATTAAATAGTATTCAAAGTAAAAGTTACTAGTTACTTTTACTCTCCACGTTTATTTTTGGTAATAAATCTTGTCACGGTTCCCCTACATACAGTAAACATCCCATGTATAAACTTAAAAAGGAAAAGACCAAATCTTGCACGATTGGAACTTAATCTATTTCCCACAAAGGCATCTGTATAAAATAAAACGTTTGTCAAAATGTACAATTATTTTTTAAAATAGAATAACAACAAATAAATTCAATTCAAAATAAATACATTCTCAGGCTGAAATAACTGGCATTCAATGCTTTTTAATCTGATTGGTCGGCTGTGATTTGATTGTTTTTTGTAGTTTCACAATGTCCGTTGATCATTTTAAAACAAAAATTTGTAATTTACTCAGTGACGGTTGAGTGTAGAAAAGAAAATAATAACTTTACTTCTTTTAAAATGTACTGAAGTACAAGTAAAATTACTGATTTAGAAATATACTCAAAAAAGTACAAGTACCCATAAAAGCAACTCAATTAGAGTAACGTGAATATCTGTTACTTTCACCTCTGAAAATGTCTAGTAAAAAAAAAAAAAAAAAAAAAACATTTTTTATTTTTCAAATACACACCAGTAAATATCAAATAACTGTATCCTATACTTATTACTATTTTTAATAAAATGCAGTATAAAAATATCTGGGGTGGCACACTTGCTACTCTGTGTTTCTAACACACTTTATTAAACATTATCAAAAACTAATTCTGGAAGAAAAAAAAGTCTCTGGGGTCACCGGACATTTGTGATATCAAAATGGGATCACGACCCCAAAAAGGTTGGGAACCACTGCAGTAAAAACCTCGACTTCAAGCCTCTGAAACAGCTGAAGGAGGAATGTCTGCAACGTTAATGAATTCTGAAGTGAAATTAAAGTCGGGTTGTGATTAAAGACGATGTAAACTGGACATTAGCCGGTGTTATGTTTAATATGGTGACCGTGTTAAATGGAGACTGATGTTGGACATCATGGTTGGGATTGTTTTTTGATTATTGGATGATTTTGGTGTTTGTTGTGACTTGTGAAACAACAGCCATGATAAAAGAAACTCTGCAAACACTAAAATTACATCTAATGTTGTTAAATCAAATTCCTAAACATCACAAACCCAACTAACGCATAAAAACGCTGAGAAAAACCCCATAAAAAAGAACACATTTAAATCTCACATATGAGCCCGTTTTCACGTCAAAAGAGAAGTTTAAACGTCAAACTTTCATAAAGTGAGAAAAACAAAAACATTTCTTGTAAATTAAACAAGTTCAGCATTCTTTTTCCTCCAAATTGAAAGTTTATGTTGCTCTCTGCGCAGGTTTGCTGCTACTTCTAAACAACAGAACACAAAGCCTGGGGCTCAGGGGGGGAAAGGTTGGAAGCCACTGGTGTAATGGATACGCAGTGTCAGGGGTGTCCTTCTGCTCTTTGATTTAAGGAGGCCGCTCCTTCTGCACGGCAGCGCTGTCTGAAATGTGTTTTTAATAAATGCTTCGCAGCCAAATGGCCGAGGCTGTAATAGGAGCGCGTCCAGAGGAGAGCGGCTCAGGTTGCTGCGTGAAACGCTCACTTTAATGGACGCAGCCAGTTTGGCAACATCGATGCATTTTTTTCACTACACAGACTCCTACACATCTACACCAAGCTTATGCTACATTAAGAACATAATTAAAAATAAGGTAAAACTCAAAAACAAGAATGTTCATAACCAAACAATAAATTACCAATAAGTAAACAACAAACTTTGTTGTAAACATAAAATTATGGTGAAAAACTGCACAAGTTTCTGCAACGAAACAATCTTTGAAGCAATAATTATTGCCTAATACATTATACATACTCATAATGTCTACGTCATATATCATAATACTCAAACATAATGCATGTAGAATGTAAACTACTGATAAAATGATTTGTAATGAAAAGAAATCAACAAAACTTATCAGTATCAATTTTAAATATTACTTATGTTGGTAATACGCTGAAAATTCAAATTGTGTAAAATACAAACAAATGGAGGTAAAAATTGGCAAAAATGTTATAATATTCCTCAGGTATGATGGAATAATTAAATGCTTTTAGAAACAAAATGTATCAACATTATTTTTTTCTAAAAGAAAGAATTAATACAGATGTTGCTAGAAAAATGACCCCCAAAAAAGTATTAACATTTTTTAGTAAAACTGGAGAAAAAAAATTTGAATTTATATGAATTTCGTTTATGATGAAGAGTAAATTAAGATTTTAATACACTAGATAAAACCTGTCAAATTATTTGAATAATTAAAGCTTAAAATATTTTTGAAGATTTGTGAATTTTTTTTAAAAAAAATCTAATAAAAATGAAAGTAAAAAAACACACAATATGTTAAAATATTCAGAAGATGGAAGAAATAACATTAATGGGTGTAAAAATAAAATCACCTTAAAGCGATATTTTTGGTAACTAACAGTTGTGAAAACTAGTAAGAATGTGCTTAGGATGAGTCGTCATTTCTTGATGCTGATGTAAGCACTCGAGGGCGTCGACATGAGTTGATTTAGTGTTGATTACATAAACCTCTGCATTGTTTTTCATCTGTTTTTCCCAACGGGATTAAAGCTGATGGGATGTTTGTTTGATTCCCACTTACACCAGTATAAATCAACCTCAGGCTGGAAGTGGCACACGTGTGTGTGTGTGTGTGTGTGTGTGTGTGTGTGTGTGTGTGTGTGTGTGTGTGTGTGTGTGTGTGTGTGTGTGTGTGTGTGTGTGTGTGTGTGTGTGTGTGTGATGAATATAAGCTGATAGTAAACATGACTCAGCAGAAACTGCAACTATTACAGCCTCAGTTGTTGGAAAAGTAGCATCTTCATGTTGGAGGCTTCCTCACATCTGGGACTTCAAAGTGTGTGTGCGTCTGTGTGTGTGCGTCTGTCTGTGTGTGTGTGTGTGAAGTGGGAATACTGGAGCCCAGCCAGGACAAACATGCAGCTGCCATAAATGGAGATGTGAGCCGGGGCTGAAGGAGGGAGGAGGGAGGGTGTCAGATAAAAAGAGACGAGACAAGTCAGATAAAAACTGTTAGATTGAAACACACCCAACACAGCATAACATGGATGGCTGTTCATCATAGGAATGGGATCCACACAAGGTTCCTGCTGCTTAACAGAAGGTTTTCCTTGCCGCCATGATGAATTCATGTTGGGTGTGGGATACATATGTATGTGCATATACGTATACAGTATATGCATATGTGTGTATCCATAAAATGAAGAGTCCATCCTTAAGACTGCTCTACTGTAAAGTGTCTTGAGATACCATTGGTTATGATTTGGCGCTATACAAATAAAAGATTGATTGATTGATTGATTGATTAAAGAAACAACAAACGCAACCATTCAGTGAACGGGAAACGTTGCAGAGAATCCCATCAAACAAATACGTACAGTATGTTCTCTATGTATACAAACTACACACAGAAAATCACACAGTTCACATCACATGCTGCCCTCGGCCTAAAGTTAACACACAAAATAACTCCAAAAACACACAAAATGCTTGAAAAATATACACAAAATAACAAATACACGCAAGGACAACGTACAACACAGAATAACTCCAGATTTTCACAAGATGGCTTAAAAATACACAAAAGGACAAGAAAATATACAAAACAATAACAGAAAATGCACAAAACCACAATAAAAATACTCAACATGATGCCAAAACAGACAAAACCAAAACATAAATTGACATTTTTTCTATTAATGCTCAGATTATTATTATTATTCTAAATATATCGTCATATTTTTGTGACCCCCGCACTAAAAAAAGCTTTTGCCCATTTGTGGTTGACATGGCTGTTACACACTTTACCTTCAAACAACATCACACGTCAGCTCGCCTTTGGTGGATCCCTGTGGTGAGACGTTTACTGACGCTGCATTAAAATGAGTATCCAGAAAAAACGTATTCTCTAATGACAGGAGGCTCGATATGATTACATCCTTGGGATTTGTGTAGAATCGTAAGCGGTCGCAGAGCGCTGCATCAAAGAAACTGTTTCCACTCGTGTAAACAAACACTGTATCTGCAATCATCATAAAAACATAGACACACAGCAGTAATGGCATTGCACCACTAAAGCCTGAGACCAAGAACCTTACAAATCTAGCCCCGAGAACGACTCGGCCTTCTCTCAAGAATGACCTAGTAAGTAAAAAAGGCAAAATATTCAAATATTCAACCATTAGAAGTGTGAAGAATCAACCCAGGTGGACCATTAACTGTAACACACTTTGTGAAAAACAATAAAAACCAAAAGATTCCAGACAAGCCCCCATTTGGTCACAAATCCCTTTTTGTGTGGTGTGGGACAAACGAATGACTACATTACACATTCTGGCCAATTAATACAGTAGTTTATTAAACTAACTGTTAAAGGCTATTCGCATACACACAACATGATTGAAAAATACACATAACAAAGATAAAAACTCAGAAAGGCAACAAACGACACATAATTATTCCAGAAACAAATATAATAGCAAAAAAAAAAACATTGGAAGGTTAAAGATTCAACCCAGTTGGACCATTAAACCTGATCCAGCTCAGAAAAACCACAGATGAAAACTTTCACAACTATCAAGATCCTGGACAAGCCCCCAATTTGTCACCAATAGCTTTTCATATGATGTGGGACAAATCAAAGACCACATGGTCTGGCCAGTTTACGAAGTGTTAAAGGCTATTCACATACACATATTTGTCTGATGGCTAAGAAAGAGAGTGAGAGGTTTTCTCTTTTATCTTTAACAGACAAAACAGAGAAGGCCCCCGCATGGTTCCTAACGCACATCGAAAATCAGATTTTGTTTGAGGCTTAGGTTCTGAAGGCAGGTGTTGAAATTATTTAGTCAACTTAAATTCCTTTTGCTTAAATAAATCAACTAGTTTTGATACTTCCAAGTTTCCCAAGATGCATTTTGACAAAAATCTGAAGCACACTGAGGCTAAATATCTCAGTAGATTTGCCAATTTTGAAAGTTCTGAAAACATTTGAAGTGAAAAAGTAACCAAGTAGAATATCAACATGTGCTCATTTGATCATAAAACTCTGTATACGCACTGTATACACATTTCATGCTGACATTTCAGAGATTTTCAGAGACCCTCTTCCATTGTGCTACTGACAAAACTTCCGGTCAACTTCAAAACAAGTGTTGAAAAATAATGGAAGACAAGAAGAGATGTTTTTGTTTTGAAAAGGGGATGTTTGATATTTAGCTTGAAGTTGGTCCCAGTACGATTTTACGTTCCGCTCGCAATGCATCATGGGGTGGTTGTGTATGACTAGTGTGCCCACTGTGCATACTTAAAAATGTCCCGATGTAGTACACATCCGGGTATTTCTTCCATACTCAATCTTTCATACTATCTAAAGTGAACACGGCACAAACTAATTCTAAGTCAGACTTAGTATGAGTAGTACGTTAATATGACATTTTGAACGCAGCCATAGTTTAGTTCATGACTAACTTTAGTACTCAACTTCAAAGGTCTTGTGTCTTAGTTTGGTTGTTATGCATGTTTTTCTTAGTAGATCACACCTGATTGGATCATTTAAAGTCATGCCCCGCCCCTTCACACCTATACTTTAAAGACAGCCACTGATTACATTTTAATCTTTCAGAACATTATTATGTTGCTTTTTTGTCCAAAAATGTCTTGCATTTGACTCATATTCTAGAGCTTTATTCAGTCTGACTCATAGTTGAGATTTAGTTGAAATATACGTTTATCGTCTGACGCTGAATCTGTCCGTTCAGGTGTGAGAACCTGGCACATGATTGGCCACCTACAGGCGGAGACTTCCTACGACATCAAAATGCAGTGTTTCAACGACGGGGGACAGAGCGAGTACAGCAACGTCATGATCTGTGAGACCAGAGGTGAGAGACTGGCACTGATGTTAGCCACGCCCACTTCATTTACCGTTTACTGATTTTGAACCCTTTAACGTGGTTTTCTTTTATTATTCACTCAGCCCGGCAGGCGCCAGGTTCTCCGAGTCAGCACCCCATCACGCCCTCTGGCCCCCACCCCCAGGAGCCCCCCAGTCCTCCGGGAGGACTTCTCTACCTGATTGTGGGCTGCGTACTGGGAGTGATGGTGCTCATCCTACTGGCGTTCATTGCCATGTGTCTGTGGAGGAATCGCCAGCAGAACAACATGCACAGTGAGCGTCACACAACGTTTACTTCCTGAAACGGAAAAAGCTCAATGATATTATCATATATTCTCATCATATTTAAAAATAACAATACAAATGGGACACAACATTTTCACAAGATCTGAGGGTCAAGCTTTGATTCTCATTAGAAAAATTTAATTATTTACAAGATTTCAATTAATTAATCCCTATTAGGCCTTTAATATGTCAGTATTTACATCAAACTAGAGAAAACTGATAGAACGGGGGGGGAAATAGAAATGGTTATATTGAAAAACAGAATTTTGGATAGTTTTGAACCTAAAATCTGAGGCCCTAAATAAAATACAATAGTAGCATTTCTTAGCTTAGCTTCAATGTCTCTTACTAAACTGGAAGATGGTGAAATGTTTTAATTCATTCCTAACCACCAATTGAAAGCTTTGATTTTTTCTTTTCTTTTCATTTTCGCAGAAACAACAACTGTAAAGGGAAAAAAAATCTTATCAGATGTAAAGTCTTGTTTTTTTCAGAGACAACTTTTTTTTTTAGGAAATTTACTTACAAGGAAGAACTCGTAAGGATACATCAAAGAGATCAGCAGACGCCCCTGAGGAAGACTGGCAGTTGACAGTCGAAATATGTTTGGAGATCAAAATAAATTTCCTGAAAATAGTTGTCTGAATAAAAAATATCTTAAATAACAATAATACATCAAATTTTTATAGCACTTTTTTTGGACACTCAAAGATGCTTTACATGAGGAATTAACAATATAAAATATTAAATATAAAAAAAAACAATATTATTTATGAAGAAGACTAAACGAACTTGCTGGCATGAAAAAAATGTTTTAGCAATTGCCGCATAATGACAACAAAAATACCCAAATTAGAAAAATGGGAAAAGAAATTACAATAAGACAAAAAAAATCTACATTATTCCAAAAACACAGTATGACTACAAAAATACACCAAATGACAGAAAAATAGACAAAAACGCACAGAAACGTTCTGCTCTTTCCTGTATTAATGCTCATATTGGTAATCATTTTAAATGTTTGCATGAATGTTGATTAAGTGCCCTCGAATCAGAATGCTTTTCATTTTAGACTATTGCTGCATAATGATAACTATGAAACTACCTAAAATAGAAACATTTACAAACAACGGAAAAATGACTCTAAAAATTACAATATGACATTACTCCAAAAACACTCAGTTTGACTACAAAAATACCCAAATTACTTACAAAAATGACTACAAAAACACAGTTAATGACTACAAAAAACACAAAGCAACAAACTCACACAAAATGACAGAAAAACTACAAAGTGACAGCGGATACACACAGGCACTTTGTTTTTCCTGTATTAATGCTCATATTGCACCTAAAAAAGTTGTTGTTTTTGACCGTCATGGCATCATTATTTTAAATACTGACATGAACGCTTCTCTGCTTCCCATCGTATCATCTAGTCGTGCCATTTATAAATCTAGCTTGTGTGCATGTAGCCTAGGTAACAGAGTGAGTTCTCCCCCCTCCCCACAGAGTACAACCCTCCCGGGTACCTGTGTCAGCCAGCGGAGATGAACGGCCACGTCCTGGACTACACGGCGCTGCCCGGCGGCAGCAGCAGCCGCATCAACAGCTCCATCCACGGCGGCTTCAGACACAGCGGGCAGATGTTACCTCAGAGCTGCCATCACCTCCACCACAAGCTGCCAAACGGCCTGGCCTTGCTCAACGGCTCAGGCGGCCTGTTCTCACCGGGACTCCCCCACGGCCACAACGGAACGCTGCCACGCAGCACGCGGGACTGCGAGCACTCACACCCTCACCACCACCATAATGTGAGTGTCCACGTCACCAAACTTAGTGTTTATTTAGGGCAGTGGTTCCCAACCTTTTTCTTGTCGTGACCCCATTTTTATATCACAAATTTATGGCGCCGTCAGAGACATTTTAGTTTGTTTTTTTTTTAAATTAGTTATTTTTTTGTTTTGTTATACTGCGTTACAAATACAAAGTAGCCTGGTGCTGGTGTCCTCACCGGGGTTGGGGCAGGGTTGTTTGGCGCCTCGGGATGATGCTGTTTACTGGGGGGGCGGCGTTAGCTGTTCCGATGGTTGAGGTTGCTTTCGGCCGCCTGGTGGGTATGTCCTGCCATCTGCGGACTGGTGGGTGGGTCCGGGGCATCTTTGGCTGGGGGCTGCTGTCCCGCGCTGGATGTGTGCCGATGGGGTGCCTCCGTCCCCGCGGTGGGGGTCGCCGGTTGCTCGCGGGCCGGCGGGGGGCGCTGCCCCGTGGCTTGCGCTGTCCGGGGGGCGGCGGGCCCTGGGCTGCTGGCCTTGTGCCGTCTGGGGCTGTGCGGTCCTGCTGGGCTGTGGCCGGGACCTGGGCTGGGGTGGGGGGCGCGTCCCGGGGGGCTTGGCCCGGGGGCTTGCCCTTGGGGGGTCCTGGTCCCTGGGGGTACTCCTGGGGCCCGGGGTGCTTGGCCGGCTGGCCGGGCCGGTCCTGGCGGGGGTCTTCTGGGGCGGGTGGCGCGTGCCGCGCCCTTGCATACCTTCTGGTGCGGCCCCTGCTTGGGCAGTCCCCCGTGAGGCAGAGTGTCGGGGTGGGATTAGGGGGCCACATCCCGGCGGGGCGGTCTGGCTTGGCCTCTGGAGGGGGCCCTGGCTTTAAAGAACTGAAGCTCGTGGCGCGGGCGGCATCAGCATCTGGGGCGCCCGGGGGGGCTGGGTTGGGGTGCCTGGGGACTGGCGGGGGGACTCCCAGCGGCCCCCTGGTGCCTTATGCGGCTTGGGGTGTGGTCGTTCGCCCTGGGCGGGCTGCTCCTGGTGCTGCATCCATTCCGGGTCCTCCTGGCCTGGGGTCGGGTCCTTGCTGGCTCTGGGCTCACCGGCGGGTGCCCGCCGGCTGCCTGTTCGGCGTGGCTCTGGTCGTCTGCTGGGCGTGGGCTTTGGCTCCTCCGCTGGGGTCTCGGGCGGGGGGCTCTCTGGGCCCTCCCCTCGGGGGGCTGGGCGCGGGGGTGTGGGTGGTGGTGGGGGGGTGGGGGGCTGGGGGGCCTGGGGGTTGGAGGTTGGAGTCGGTGGCGTGGTGCGCTTGGTCCTTGGCTCCTTGGGGGCTTTTCGGGTGTGTATGGGGGGGGCAATGGCAGCCTCTCGGCTTGGGACCTTGGGGGCGTTCGGGGGGCTGCTTGGCCGTGGGGTGGTCGCCGGGGGCCCCTAGATCTCTCGCTCTTTCTGCTGGCCCGACTGCTTCTTCGGGCCCGGGGGCGGCTCATGGGTTTTGCAGTAGCGGCTCTTGGAATCACATTTGTCATGGACGCACTGGCCTCGGGCTGTGGGATAACACTCATACTGGGCTCAACCATAGACACGTTGTTCCCAAATACCTGTTTTATGTAACTTCCACTCACTTCCTCCTCTGCTCACAGCCACCACCATTATTCCTAAGCCGCACACTGGTCACCAGACTGGCTTGATAACACAACAATAAGCACAATATACACAACCACAATTTCACATCACATCACTTGAAACTTATTGATTATTCCCCACCCATTCGTTTTCCTATCTTGTATCCCTCCTCCCTGTTAACTCCCCCCCCCCCACCCCCCTCACCCTGGTGTAACACTGCCCTCTCTCTTTTACATCCTCCCTTTAATAAAGTATTTACCCTTCCCTAGGGAGGGCTGGTGATGGTCACAATTATGCAATGAAATAAACTCATTTATTTAATTGCAATAATAAAATATGCATTGCTGTTAAAAGATTGCACTTCTTGTAGTGTTAACCTTCAACAGCATGTGCAAACAAGGTGAGAAAAAAAAAAAAAAAAAAAAAAAACAAATACAAAGTAGCCAGCGTTAGCAAACAAAATAACATTACTATTTTAGCTCTTTGACATTTCTGCCTCTTCCTGCTCTATATGTCTATTTCTGTGATTTTATGTATTGTTTTTTAATTGTGCAAAATGGATAGATAAAAATAAATACATGAATAGAATTTGCATTTTTTTCAAATAAAATGAAAAAAAATACAATTATTTTAAATTTTGTAACATTTCAGGCGACCCTATTTTATTTCAAGGCGACCCCAAGATTGAAAAACCCTGATTTAGGGTCTCTTAATCTGAAATTAATAGTGAATATCAGTCCGATATCAGAGAAAAAAAATCAAGTATCGATTTATATCAGCCTGCATTTAAAATCTCTGATACATAAATTGTTTTAATTTCATTTATTGAGGTTATTTTTCAGCTTCTTCTGATATATATATATATTTTATTTATTATATTCAATTGTAGAATATTCTTATGTTTAAGTTAAACTAGTGGTTATTTTGCATTCTAGAAATATAATGTTTTATTTTTATTGGGTTTATTGAGAATACTTTCAGCGTCGTCTAAATTATTTTTCATTTGATTTATACAATTGTAGAATATTCTTCTGTTTGCATCAAACTGTATGTAACCCATTGGTTTCTAATAAATGGGTGTTTTTCCTTTTATCTACTTTCTATTGTTCTCTGGTTGACTAATAATACTTGATTACATCTTTTCTAACATTCTACACTACAAAATAAGCAATAAAAGTATGATTTGTGCTCATATCGGATCAATATCAGATTGATATCGACGATACTATTGGCCGCAATATCGGTATCCTATCTGAAGTGAAAATGTTGTATCGGGGGCAACCCTAGTGTTAATTTAGTTTTTTTGTGTTTTTTTTTTAACATTGCCAATGAGTACGGGCTTAATGTTTGTGTTTATTAAAATAAATTATTTTGGAAAAAAATGTTCTCAAAAGGCAATTAATGGAAATTATTTTAGAGGTTTGTAGAATGCTAAGAGGGAATTGAAAGTCTTTAGGTGCATTTCCACTCTCTGAACTTTACAGAGCCAATAAGATATACAGTAGGTGATAATTCTTGCTATTTCATTTAGTCTCTTTTTTTGAATAATATGTAAAGGTTTCATTTATTCAGACAACTTTTTTCAGTAACTTTACTTTGATATTAGGAGATCAAAGGAAATTTACTTTGATCTCCTAAGATCAAAGTAAATTTCCTGAAAAAAGTTATCTGAATAAATGAAACCATAACTTATTAAGATATAGGTGAAATTATAAGCCTAGTAGCGGGAATTCAAAACAAGGCAGAAATGCTGACATGTTTTGAACGTTTTAGTTCCAGAATGTTTAGAACTAAAACGTTCTGGAATGTTTTGCTAAAAAAGTGGCTTTTGATTTCTGATCTAACAATGGGTGAATTAACTCGTCTTCAGAGGGATACAACAAATAAAAAGTAATAGACTCTCACATGCATCCACACATCTTTACCTGGCCTGTTGCTATGGTTACATGCTGGTGTTTGTCTCCTTAGGGCGGAGGGATTTACACGGCGCTGCCACAAACGGAGACGTCCGACTGTATGAGCTGTCAGAACCTCTGCAACAACAACCGGTGAGAACATAGAACATCCCCCATCACCCCCTCCCCACCCCTACCCACAGGCGCCAACCCACAGCGTCATGACCGCTCTAAACTGCCTTTCCTCCATGTCCGTGTGCAGATGTTACAACAAAACCAATGGCTCGTTCTCCAGTGGCTCTCTGCCTCTGATGCACCGCGCCGCCCCGTGTCATCAGGACGGGATGGAGATGGTTCCGCTGGGCCAGGTTTCCTCTCCGTGCCACGGCACAGATGACCAGGACGCTGACTCCACGTACAGAGAAGATCAAAGGAAGGAGTCACCACCATCGCAGCACTACTGCTGTCTGATCAGGAACAGCGAAAACTGTCCTGTAGAAAACAACGGTAAGACCTGGTCCCTAATGGTGGAATCCAGACCCGGTTCTTTTAGCTCCAGCACATCCAAGTTAAACTACATTAATTTGTGTTGCCCCACTCATTCCTGATGGGCTTTGCAGAGCAGAAGTTCTTGTCTGGTTTGTCAGGAGCCAAAAAACGCAATGCCCCAAAGTGCTGTGCTTTTATTTTGAAAGAAATAACAAGCAGAATTCCAAATAATTACATATTTTCTTCAAAAGCATGATTGTCCTTTATAGTACACGTTGACCACTAAGGAGGTCCTATTTTCACCTGCAAAAGTAATGAGCAGCTTCTGACAAAAAAATATAACCAAAGATGGACTTTACACCATGAAAGTTTCCTTTACATTTTGGTGGGAATCCGGATCAATAGACTGACTGTGGATCAGTTTATATAATCCCTTTCTCTGATCATTGGCAAAAGTTCATATCTCAGTTTGTAATTAACTGATCACAATGAGATTTGACTCAGTGATGTCAGGTTTTGTTCCTCAGTTACTCAATTGAAATGCATTTCATTGCGTTTCTTCCAAAAAATAGGGGTGTTCAAACATTTGGGCCTGTACTGTGTTGTCAGCATTCAGAATAATGACCAATCTGAGCATTAATGCAAAGGGGAAAACTGATTATGTTGGTTTTCTGTTAGTTTTTGTATTCTTGTTATAATTTTGTGTATTTTTTTTTTGTCATTTTTTGTCAATTTGTGTGTTTTTGAGGCCACTTTCTGTATTTTTGTTGTTGTTTTCTATATTTTCCTGTCATTTTGTGTCTCTGGAACTATTCTGTAGTGTGTTGTTTTTGCGTGTTTTTTGTAGTAGATTTGTTTGTTTAAGTGGTTGCTGTGTCTGTCTTTGTTGTCTTTTTGTTTTTATGAGTCATTTTGTGTATTTTTGAAAATAAATTGTGTGTTTTTGTGTACTTTGTGTGTTTTGCTGTCAATTTGTGCGTTGTGGGAGTTATTCTGTGTATTATGTTGGGCTTTATATTCTTTACAACTTATTGAATTACAATTTGGGCCGTCAGTTGCATATGTATGATTCAAAGTGACATGAGTTGTGAGAATGAACTTCAGTGTCTGATGTCGTTTCTTTAGTTAAACGTCAGCACCAATCAGTTGTTTTACAGTCAGGCAAACGTTGCAGCTTCACCACAAATTACACGGTGGCTTTTTTCCAGAGGCGGTCCTTGTTTTTTTTTTTTTTTTAATATATAATATGAAGCATGAATCAAACTCTGTCCGGGTTCCTGTGTGTGCAGCGGGGGAGGAGCATGAGGACGGCGAGGACACGGAGGAGGAGCCTGTTCTGTGCTGGGAGTCCCTGGAACTACCAGACCTGGACTGTGACCAAAAGCCAGCCTGGATCTCTGGTGGTGGTCTGGCAGGAGAGCTGATCACTGCAGGCCCTCGGGAGGCCTGAGCCCCCCCTCACTTACACACACACACACACAGAAAGACTGCACGCTGCAGAGCCCACGACATACACACACACACACACACACACATACACACACACACACACACAGAAAGACTGCACGCTGCAGAGCCCATTTCACACACACACAACACACACGCACACAAACACACTCCTCAGAGCCACGTTTCCCATTCAGAGTGAGGACTCTCTCATAGAAGATCACAAACTCCTTAGATGACTTATTTATTTTTTTCTAGTAGTAAAAATATGACTTCATATGAATGTATCTGTTTTAAAGAACAAGAAAAGTTTGTCTTTTATATTATTTATGCCTTTTGGAATGAGAAATACTGTTTATTTGTTGTAGTTGTTGTCGTTGCTACGTGTTCACCCGATGTGTAGAGAACAACGACAACAACAACGGCCGTGTAAAGTTTTGTAATAATATAAAGAGAAGATATTTTCACTGTCTCCCCTCCCCCTTTTCCTCATCTAATGACTTATTTTATCCCCCACCCTCTCACATCCATAGCCGTGGATATGTTTGACAGGCCTTTTCACACGGCTCCTTCGTGATTGGACGATCTTAAACTATGCCGTTCGTTCAGTCTTCATCCCAGAATGCACCGTTGCTCCCAAAATGCACCATTTCTCCCAGATCACTGACCTACTGTTAGAGGGGCGGAACCTATACATTAAAGTGGAAATGTTCAACATCAACAGACCTCTCGTATGCTTTGTTGTGTTTTTCCTGCAGTTTTGTCGGAACAGAATGGAAGCTGTCAATAAAGTCAAGGCTTTTGCTATTTGTTTGTTGGTAATTGTTCATTTTGGTTTAGCTTTAGTCATAGTTTTTTGACTGAAATGCAACTTACATTTAGTCAAAATGTAAAAACACCTTTATTCATCAGGACAATTTCAGTTTTACTCTAGTTTTTTTTTTTCAACAAAATGACATTTAGATTTTGGTCGACTATGGCTATGTTCGAATTGTACTATACATTACAAACTCACTGAGTACTGAGTTTCCCAATATGCATTTGAAACCAACAACGACAAAAACCTGAATCACACTGAGGCTAAATATCTCTGTTCATTTTCCACCTTTGAAAGTTCTGAAAACATTTTAAGTGAGAAAGTGACCAAGTAGAATATCAACATGTGCTCGTTTGATCCATAAAACTTGCGTATACACATTTCATTCTGACATTTCGCAGATTTTTGGAGACCCTCTAATTGTGCTACTGAAAAACTTCCAGTTAACTTCAAAACAAGAGCCCTATTTACAAAAGGGTTAAAAAAAAACTAACGGAAGACGAGAAGAGACAGCTTTACGTTCCACTCGCAATGCATCATGGGGCAGTTGAGTATGACTAGTGTGCCCACCGTGCATACTTAAAAAATGTGAACGCACTACATCCTAATTTTGACATCAAACTTAGTATGAGTAGTACGTTAGTATGCCATTTCCAACACACTGATCATTTTTACTCATTGCTAAAATCCTTCATTGTAGGCTTCATTGCGATACATTTCATTATAATTAGGGTTCTTTACTCTAAAGAAGTTTATGAGTACTGAATTACTCAACAATGTTTACAGAGAAATGCAAAAAGAAAGATTGGAGAAAAAGTTATTCATTCAGAAGGGGTTGCCACTTAGCATTAGCCGCTACCCACTTTTTGCCTTTTTTTAATATTAAGGTTGAAAATATGGAGCAGAAGCAACAATTTTAAACGCAACATTATTTGTTTTAATGTATGTTGCAACATTTACAGTATGAACAGAAAAGCAGCAGGTGCTACACTAATGCTACTGTTGCATTTTTACGTATTGCTAACTCCATCCATTGTAGGCTAAGTTGTGAAAAATGAGGAATATAAAATTGTCATTATTTGCTCTAAGATTAAAGAATTACAGGAGTGTTGATTGGAAATGCGAAATATAGAAAGCATAATATTTAATTTGGTCACTTGTGGTGAGAAATTGCTAATTGCTACTTTACCGTTAGCCATTATCCACTTACTGTCTTTTTCCTTAATAATGAAGTTGAAAATATGGAGCGGAAGCTAAAATTTGTAATGGTAGATTATTTGTTTATTGTACATTGTAACATTTACAGTATGAACAGAAAAGCAGCAGGTGCTACGCTAACGCTACTATTGCTAACACCATAAATGAAGATTGTAAAATTGTCGTCATTATTTGCTCTAAGATTAAAGAAGTACAGCAGTATTAATTGGAAAAACAAAATATAGAAAGTAGAATATTTAATTTGGTTATTTTGTGGTTGGAAGTTGTTAATTGCTACTTTAGCGTTAGCCATTATCCACTTACAGCCTTTTTCTGACATTACAGTTGGATTTAGATGGACACAGTGGATGGTTTTATATACTTTAAGGTATGTTACAGTAGGTTAATGTTACGCTGACGCTAATCTGCCATAATAGCTGATTACAGCATCAGTCGACCATGACACCATTGCCATTTTTACCATTGACATTTGTTTTGCTAAAATGCTAATATAGTTTTTTTCTTATCTATAATGAGATTAACCATTTTTTTCTTTGCGTCATCAAAAAAGCCAATTATTTCTAGCTTTTATCACTCACTCATGAGTCCACTATGAGTCCTTGGCTGCTGCTGCTTGGGGGAAACAGAAATGAAACAATGAGTCGGAAATCGAGCTTGAAATGAAAGAAAAATTGCGCGTGGAGGCCGAGGCCATTGCTGACAGATGCAGCCTGAGCCGGCGTGAAAAAGATAAGAGCAGGGTTGTCTCCAAACGAGCTGCTTCTCCATCTCCCACGTCTGTCAGTCGGCACTCTCCATCGGCCCTGCGCTGCACCCTCCACCCACGCAGCTCCACCCCTTCATTAAGGAGCCCATGGGAACAAGAGCGGTTATTGTCCGTCTCGGAATTTTTGCCCCCTTTCCTGCAGAGCCGACCTGTTAACGCCTGTCCTTCTTTCCTCCGCCCACCATTATTCCTCTTTCCTCTGTACGCCCTGAGTGAATGCTATTGGTATGAATCGGGCAGTGTGTTGTTAACTGGTTTGATTCAGCCACAGGCAGCTTTTCTCCTTGGGATATGTCACAAACCACGAGTGAAGCATGTTGTGTTTGGAAGGAGTCCAACTGCATTCCAGTGTGTGCCTGCAAAAGATGAGCTCACAAGTTGTAAGACTAATTTTCAGGATGTTTCCCTTCGGGGTATTTTTTCTTTTCTTTGTCTCTAATTGGGAATCTGAGCATGAAGCATAAAGACAACACAGAGTGGAATTTGGAGTTTTCATGCTCTTAAATTGCACCTGTTGGATATGAACATGAAAACCTTTAATTGTTGTTGACGCTACAGATGTTTCAGCATCTGTGTTGTCTCAGGATCAGTATTTGGTTTGGTTTACCATGAGTACATCTATCTAACTGATGTTTCTATACAATAAACCATGGAAAGCCTGACTTGTTGAATTATGTATTCCGTAGTCTGTTAGTGTTGGCACAGTTCCCGTCCACATACAACTTCATGTTTAAATACAGCATACACATGGCACATGCGTCATTAGACTTTTGTTTGTATGTGGTTTAAATCTCTTTTAAAGATCTAAAAGCATGATCTAATGCTGCATTCCGAGCAATTCACAACTCTGGATATCTGGAAAAAGTGACTTGGAACGCCACTTGGAAGTCGGAGCTCCTGCTCGGTAAAGTCGGGGGGAAAATCTATTGTAGCGGTCAGCTATTTTTGAGAAATTTGGACATGCTGCCGCTGTGTTCGGAGACTGGAATTGTTGAGTTGCGAGTTGCCTGGAACGCAGCATTACATGTTCCTCAATCAACTCACTTTATTCCGTTCCTCATCAAAAATGACAGATTCATGAGTCGAAAGTCGTCGACTTCCCCCACACATACGAGGAGTTCTATGTCGTAAACAATGAACAACTTTAATATTTACTTTTTGTCGGCCCGGCCTGTTTCAGAGCCGATTAGTTAACTCTTAACACAACTCAGACCACAGGATAGTCTTAAAAGACATAAGATATTCTGGCATTTGCCGGACAAAAAAGGTTTAGAGTGAGGCCTTGTTGGTTAAGATGTTTGTATAATGCGTTGCTACTATGACCTGTATAGAGAGAATAGTGTGAAACATCCCAAAGCCCGGAAAGTTGAGGTGTGCTTACAAATGTAACAGAGCTTTTTGTTAGTCGCAAAGATTTCTAAATTTTGTCACAACTAGAGCAGAACCTGAACAGAAAACCAAACATATCCGCATTAAAGATGTCTTTCTGTATGTTCTTGTGTTCGGTACGAAGCTTGTCGAGCTCAGGTCGACCTCTCTAACAAAGTGTGCTGCGTTCAAGTACGACATAGTTGTACTCACTCTGGCCAAACAATCTGGACTTTAGGTGACCAACATATTTATGCTTGCATCTTTACTTGTACAAGGACAAATATTCTATTTTTTAATCTTCATACCAGTTGTATAATTCTAGGCGTCTGTAAAGTTACCTGATGTTACCTGTGCTTGGGCAAGCCCTCGGTGAGTTCTAGGAGGTCGAGGCATTGTTTGGTACTGTGGTGCAAATTTCCGGCCTAATGCAGGGAAAACATTAGGATCTTGAAAATAAACACACACTGCGGTGAAAAACAAACTACAAACTTAGTCTAATAAATCCACAATCCAGATGGTTGTAGTAATCAGGAAGACACAGGCCTGAGGGGTGAGTATTTGAAATTAAAGCCACAACCTCAGGTCTACGGGGTGTCACGCTTTGTAAGTTTATATGGCTACAAAGATGGCAGGAGACAATAGTGCAGTCATCCACTGATCAAAGTCTTTCGGTGTGTGTTACAGTCTGGTGTGCTGTTCCCAGTGTGTTGAAAAAAAGGATACGAATTACAATGAGTTTGTCACAGTGATCTGAAGCAGAGAAAAAATGAGTGTCAGCGGACTAAAGCGGTGAATGAAGGTTCATTAACCTTCAGTTGTGCCTTCAAGGTTAAAGCCTGGGATTGTATAGCCGTCAATGTTAAAACTAAACAGTCCTTCAACCTTACAACACCTTAGATGCTCCCAATAATTTTCTTGAAGATAGGTTACTTGGTGACACCATTGGAATGATGGAAGTCTTCACCACAAAGACCTTGACCTACTCATAAATAGTTTTGAAGAATTCTCATCAAGGTTGAGGGGCACTGAAGACTTTATCTAATTACTGGATAAGCCAACAGTTTATCACTAAGGCTTTGTTGGAAATGAACAACACATTGAATACATGACAGAACAGGTTAATTATCTGGGAGCTTATGCTCTGTTACTTCACACATTTGTTTTCGTCCTTGAAGATTTACAAGGAAATGTCTCTTCGAGAGGTTATCAAGACATCCCATTTTTGGGAGAGGACGGCACATTGGTGTAGGGATTAGTAGGTCTTCTGCACAGCAAGAAGGTCATGGGTTCAAGCACACTTGGATCTTTTGTGTTGAAATACCAGCCTGCCATTGCCTGATCTCGCTAAGGCCTGGTTAGTAGTTGGATGGGAGACCACTGAGAATTCCTGGTGCCACAGTGGGCGTCTGTCATTGTGTCCTTCGGCAAGACACTTCACCCACATTGCCTAGTATGAATGTAGTGTGTGAGTGAGTGTTGGTCGGAGGGGCCGATGGCGCACTATGGCAGCCTCGCCTCCGTCAGTCTGCTTCGGGGCAGCTGTGGCTACAATAGTAGCTCACCACCACTAGGTGTGGAGTGAAAAAATAATGCCTTAATTCTGTAAAGCGTTTTGAGTGTCTATGATGAAGCGTTATATAAAATCCAATGCATTATTATTTTTGTTATTATTATTATTATTATTATTATTATTATTATTATTATTATTATTATTATTATTATTAATAAGCAAAGTTTGCATTTTCTCCCTATACTTGCGTGAGTTTTCTCTGGGCATTATGGGTTCCTTTCACCACCCTATATTGGAGTCACTAATATTCCCATAGGAGTTAATGGGAATGTGAGTGGTTGTCTTTCTGTCTATGTGTGTTTGCTCTGTAATGCACTGGCGCCCTTTGAGGGCTGGAGATAGCCACCAGTATCACTCGGATGGACCATCCTTCTATCCTATCCTGTTCGGTCTTCTGTTCACTAACCCCAACCAGTCAAAGCAGATGGCTGCCACCTCTGAACCTGGTTCCGCTGGAGATTTCTTCCTATAAAATAGAGGAAGTTTTTTTCTTCCCACTGTCGCTAAATACTTGTGTTTGTGGATCTTGTTGGGTTCTTTTTTTTACTATGGACTATATTTTGTTAAACACACTGAGATGACTTTGTTGTAATTTGCGCTGTATAAATAAAGTTGAGTTGAGTTGAGTAGAGCGCCTACAACCCTGAATATGAATAAGCGGGTCTGAAGATGAAGGAACGTATATTTTTGTACTAGATGTTCTTATCTCTCTTAATGAACTTGAATTTATCCTTATGGATAAATTCTGTAGTAAATCTAATCTAGGGAAATTGGATGAAAACTACCTTTAAGAAGAAGAAAAAAGAAGAAAGTGGTAACATTAAGCATTAAATAAAGAACAGCATTCTGGGAGTTTAGACTTGAGTCAGTCGTCTTCCACATCCAGTCGGGTGAAGTAAAACGTGACCCGAGGTCCTTCATCTGTATCGTACAAAGCCTGGCAGGTGTACGTCCCAGCCGCCTCCCTCTGAAGCTCCTCGATCACCAAAGATGATGTGTTGACCACAACCTGCATCCGACCCAGACTGGACGACTCAGGCAGGACCTTTGAACCAAGTCCGTAGTTATAAGCCATCGCTACGTTGTTTTCCGTCCCTGCTTTGGTGTAGCCCCAGATGAAGATGGTGGGAACAATGGTTCCACAATCTAATGTGATTGTTTCTCCAACTGAAGCAGTGGCATGGAAACGAACATACTCTACTTCTTCGGGGTCGAGTATCTCCAGACCTGTAAGACAAAGCGCAGAGGCAAAAGATAGCGTTGTTTTCCCAGGATCACCAAAATAGTCCCATCGCCAGATTTATTTATGAGTAACAGTCTCCAGAATACATTCGAGGACCTCACAGTCAGTGAATAGGCTGAGTCAGCTCTTCCGATGAGGAACTTATAATTAAACACTCATAGTTTATTCGCCTGTGGCTTCTTCGAAGGATCAAGTTTTTGACTCTCCCTCTGGCTGAGTTTTTTAATCCGACATTATAATGACACAAGTTTGGGATACAAGAGAAAAGCTGCTTGCGTAGACTTGCCTTCATCCAGAAGTACAATTAGTCTTTTACCTTGAGTGTGAGGCACCAACCAGGAGAGCAGCAGGAACAGAAGCGGAATCATCCTCAGGTATCTGGTGCTGCAAATAAACGTTAGGATACTGAAAGCTTTAAGCTGTGGGTTGTTCTTCTCTGTAGTCCACTCTGAGAAAGACTGAACAACAAGAAGTCTTTTAAATTACACTTGATACCCTTTAAATTATTCATCAAATCTCCCACTTCATTCCATCGCCTCAGTTTACCTCCGTCATCTCTCCAGGTCCCAGTTGTTTGTCCTTGCAACAGCAGGTGTAGGATATCAGTGTGGTGGCTTTGTCTCATGAATTATTGAGTAAATCGGTAGAATTGGCTGTTGTTTAAATGTTATCAGAGAACAAGAGTTTAGCGTGATCAAATAACTCAGAACAAGTGAAGTTCAAGTGAAAATCAGTAAATACCTGATTGTAGTGCATTTCAATGCACTTAATGCAGTGTCAGGCATTTATGAGCATTGAAATAGTTTTTATGGCCAAATTTAGTCTTAACTGAACTACTCTCAACATGCTAGCTCTGATGTAGCCAACCTGCAGAGGACTGAACATGTTTCCAACGAGGAATGATTAGTGCTTTGTTTTTGTAGATTCAAGCTTTTTTTCCTGAATGCTTTTTTGAAACACAACTCTTTAAAAGAGAAGTGTGCTCACAAACTCTAATATGAAAGATAAATTATGATTCTGAATATTCAGTTGATAACAACTGTTTGCTGTTAGGGCATCCGTAGCCTAATGTTAGCAAAGCCGGTATGATCTGGTAATTAAATGTATTAATAGTTTACCCAAAAAACAAAGGAAAAAGGTAGAATTTGCCTCTTGAATGTTTGTATTCATCTCCGCCTGAAACACTCCGTTTGTTGATAGTTTCATACATTGCATTGTGGGAAGTGGAATCCCGTAAACATATGAATCATTCTAGATTTCTTGTGTTTCTTTGTCTGACAAGGAAGAGAGTGTTTCGCCTTTTTGTTCTGGTGTTCAGTATTCCCAGTGATATCAAAATAAGTAAAGACACTTCTATGTACCCGTCTGCGAATGTCACCAAAATGAGTTTTTATGTAGAGATGAAAAGATAATTTTAGGTGGCAATTTCAACCTTTTAGGTTTTTTATCAAGCAAATTATCTTTGACATTTATTTATTTTTATCAATGAGACCAATACTATTGATTTATCTGATAGAAACGTTCGTCAAGCTGCTTTAACTGTGTGTGGATCATACGCAGAGTTTGTGGGAGGGCAGGGGGAGCATAGACCCCCCCACCCCCCCAGTGGTAAAATGTTTCCATTGCAGTTTCCCCAAATTCATTCGTAAAAATACAATTCTTAATATAATGTACATGTACTGTTTTGATTATAACATCTACCTCAAGTTTTCAATGAATTGATCCCAAACTTTTGAGACTTTAGGTTGGTTTTTCTTCTGTTGCGCAATTCTTCTTCACAATGTAATTGGTGAAGGAACACTGCACCCAGCAGTTCATGTATGGTACTGCAGCAAAAATGAAGCAGAAAGCGGCCGCCGGCCTGATATTATCACAAGTTTACAATATTAAAAGGTGCGTCGACAAGTCAACAATCAGCATTATCAATTATGTTACTAAACACTTTTGCATTATTGTATATGTTACACACATTGTGGTTGGTGCGAATCTTGAGACGGTCTATATGTTTAATTCAGTTTTTGCTTTTGCCCCTCCCCCTGGCAAGAATCTAAAACTCCGCCTATGGTCGGGATTCTGTATATGTGCCGTGTTTGCGGTGCAATGTTGCCTGTTTATTACGGGCTAACAGTGACACTCATAGGCTGACGCACGTTCACTCTAATGGTCTTTAAAGACTGCAATTGGCATGTAATCTCCACTTGTATTTGCATGAAATTCCAACATGTTTTTCTGTGGCCATTCTAAAAAAGATCTGTGCGTGTGGGAGGAGTCACGGCGCGCATCATTAGTGGTTGTGGCGCACAGCGGCGTCCAGTAAAAGCTCAGCCTTCAAAAGCCTCTGACTGAGGTTGTGGCCTGTGAGCTGCTCGGCCCTGCAGCGCTACGAGAAGTCCATAAACGGGTTCTCACTGGAGGAGGCAGCAGCTCCAGACTGGGGAACAGGGCTCTAATTAGTGAGGGCTTTAACTCTCCCTTTGCAGAGGTCTATATTTAGAAAGCTGCTGGAAGACAAACATCTGTAATGAAGATGCAACATAAAACAACATGGTTTCTGGGGGCGAGTGCACTGCACTCCGTACACAACGAAAGATGGAAACAGTTACAATAAAGAGGAAGCTCTTTTTATTCTGAAACTGTAAATATCTGCAGAAAGTAAATAGATTCTGAACTAAGTTGGGTTTGGAAAACAATCAGAACCTTAGAAACCTGCAAACACCCGCAAATGGCCCTAAAGACATGGACTTGCTGCCATGTGATTGGCTGATTAGCACCTTCTATAAAGAACATATTGATAGCTATAATAAATAAAGTGGCCAATGTGTGTACATATAAAAATAAAAGCCTTTATCATACATCAGAGATGGGCAACTGGGGGCCACAAAAATGTGATTGTCTGATCCGAGGGACAAATCAACATTCATGTCAGAAGTTAGTTTTTAATTAATTTTGTGTATTTTTGTTTCTGTGTTTGGAGTCATTCTGTGAGTTTTACAGTTTGTGTGTGTAGTGTGAGTCATTTTTTGTATTTTCTCATCATGTTTTTCTATAAGTTTTCTTGTCGTCTTGTGTGTGAGTCATTTTGCATATTTTCATCATTTTATGTATTTTCCTGTTTATGTTTTGTTTTGTTGTTGTCATTTTATGTGTTTGAAGTCATTCTATGTACTTTTTACTCTTATTTAGTGTTTTATAAGTAATTTTCTCTATTTTTTTGGCATTTAGTGTTCTAGGAGCCTCTGCGTGTTGTTGAAGCCATTTTGTGCAAGTTTCTGCAATTTTTTTTGAAGTTATATTGTGTATATTTTGAGTACATTTTATATTTTTTACTTTGGGGAATGCTCAAAACTAGTCCGGGGGCCACATGTGGCTCCTGGGCCGCCTGTTGCCCATGTCTGTCATACATGTTGACATGCTACGTATTTAAGGGATGTCCTACAAAAACTGTACTTTAATGAAGTCACAGTTTATTTTGCAACAGTTCCTCATGGGGAGAAGCGTGCACTGTGATAGTGATCTCACCTCAGAACAGCAAACATCTATAAACACTCTACTAATGGCTAGAGAAGGGAGTGGGATCAAATTCTTTGCTTGTGAAACACGTCCTCTCTAAACTCAGTGCATGAAAGCCTGTCACTTCAGCTGGCTGCTTCCCTGATCCACTGCCTCCACTTTTTCCAGGTATTACATGAAGAGCCGAGAGAAGAGATGAAAACCAGATGAGTGGAAAAATGACTGCGGGAGGCCAGAGCTTAGTGAAGAAAGTTGGGGACACGAACATCTTATCTGGACCCTTCGTAGCCTGGTTAAATGCATGCAGGTGTAATTACCCCCATTGTGCAGATCAGGCTTGGCCAGCTTTTTGTGTTCTTGGCAGCAGATGAGAGAGTGCAGAATGAAACCCAGATAGTTGGGAGATCTGCACGCCACTTTACTGCCACCCCAACATGTGCCGCCGCCTGTGAGCTCCTGGCAACGCTGCACTTTATGTGAGAGCGAGGCTGGCAAAACAGGTGGGTTTCTGAAGCGTGCCCTGTGATTAAATCCAACATTACCACTGGCATTGTTGAAGGCTGCGCTAACCTCTCATTTGTGCGGACCACCTGCGTGGGAACGTGTTAATAAAGCTTTTGCAGAGGGTGATTCAGTCTGTGCTGGAGTACAGTAAACATTAGGGGTGTGCATTGCCATGAATCTGATGATACGATTTGCATGTCTCAATCCGATATAGTATCCCGATAAAGTATCCTGACTACTAAACAATACGTTATACATCCTGATATATTGTGATATCAATAATTACAAATTTCACTTTTACAAGTACAATCCTTCTTTAATGAGGGGAACACACAACCTTCTGGAACTGTGAGGACTGAAAGCACTCCAGGAAACAAAAGCTACACTTATAGTGGGCGGCGTTGCTGTTAAAGGTCCAGTGGTCCAGTATTATGCTATTTTTCACCCATCTCCATTTGTTCTAAGAACCCCAACAACATAGTATTTGAGGTTTGTTTTCCCAAACTAGCCTGTTTTCTAGAGTTTTAGCCTCTGAAAAGTCATATTCAGAGCGCTCCTATAAACAGGCTGTTTTTTGGGCCTTCAGCAGCAGTAAATCATTAACAGTCTTCCTTCTCCTCCTCACCTCTACCGACCACAGTAATAGTCCATTTAAGACGATAGTCCATTGTTTTGTTTGACCACTGCATCGCATTGGGTCACAAACACGTCAGATCATCCCATGAAAGCTATAAGAGGCGGTATAACAGATCCTAAAAGTGGAACTGATTTTAATCACTCACGCTGTGCCTCAGGAAAGTAAACTCTCAACAATCAGCTGAGTCAGCTGTTTCAAAAACTCGCATGAGCTGCTACGCCGCTTTGTTGTCCTTCTCACCTCTTTTGGTCACAGGAATAGTCCATTTAAGACAATAGTACCTTGTTTTGTCCAACCGCTGCGTCGCAGTGGGTCACAAACACGTTACATCATCCCATAAAGGTGATACAAGGTGGTGTAACGACTACTAAAAGTGAAACTGATCATAAGCGCTCTTTGGTTTAACGGTTTATTTATATACTGAACTGTAATATCAATTATGAGCAATAATATTAATTTACTCTCTGAATTAATTTTTCTCTTGGATTGTGCTGCCCTTTCACTAAATTTCATAGAACATTTTCTGATTTTTTGGGAACGTTGTCATCGTTTTAGAGTGAAACTTTTCACATCCAACCTGTTTCACTTCACTAGTCACACTGCTATCAGTCCTGATAAAGACAAATGACATCATGCACCATTGGAGAACAAAACAGAGAGGAAAGAACATGGCGTTGATGAGCTTCCATCAAGAACTGAGGATGAGGATCAAAGACAGGAAGAGGTCAACCCACCTCATACAGAATGGTATGAAATACAATTTATTTCATGTTTGTTAAATTTGAGACAATGTAAATGGTAACTAACTGTTACTTACATCTCAAAAAGTGCCCAGTATGTTTTATGAAAATAATGTGCAATCAACTTAGCTAAAAGGCATTTGTGGAGTGAAGTAGTTTAACATGGTTTGATATGGTTCACTGACACCTAGCACAATTAAATGCTTTCTTTTGTTTGTTCAAAAACATGATTAAAAAATTGGTTTAGACATTTTTTGGTTCGATACAATTATCGTGGGGTGAAATATCGCCAACTTTCTTACACCTTTAGTAAACATATGGCATCCTTTTCCTGATGCATTGCTCTGCTGTCTGCGTGCTGACGTTGGACATGTCGTCCGACTGTTGTGTCACGGTCAAACCACACAATGAGGAGGTGGAGCGAGCATGTCGTACTCCAGCACGTAGAAGAACATGCATTAAGCAGCGTATACGGCATCATCATTTATCTGCTGGAGGTTAAAGCTGCTGCTGCTCGTAAAGCATAGGGGCCCCAGCGCAGTGAACCCCATTTCCGTCCTGTCTCACTTTTCATCTGGAAGCTCCCCACAGCAGAGGGTCCCAGTGAGGGGCTTCACCTGGAGCGCTGAGCACATGCAGCCAAGGCCACAGGAAGAGGGAGGGATGTCTGCCCCATCAGTTTACGTGCACACAATGCTGTCATGTAAAACATGTAAATCTTCACTCTGCAGCGATGGCCTGGTTTTCCATGCACTTTGGTAAGTGACAAAACAGATTTCATCAATCAAACAAGAAACACAACCTAGAGTTTCTTCATTCATAGAATTCATTCATTCATTCATTCATTCATTCATCTATACCGACTTGATCCTGTAGGTCAGGGCTATGAAATCCCGCACAACTGTGTGAATGGGCTATATGCACAGTAAGACGTGACGTATTTCCGGTTGAAAATAAGACCGATTACCTCTTTCCGGTTACCGTGACGCTAGCTTTTGGACAATCAAAACATTGAGACGTCACACTTTGAAATGTGCTTTTCACAGTTTTGTTTCATTGTCCCTGTTTGTGTGGTTGTGTGTCTACACAATGACATCCAAAAGGGCGAAGTTTATCTTCCAAACAAGAGAAGATGTTCCACTGTTGCCTCCCTAAGTGTACAGCTTCGGCTTGATGTCATTCTGCTTTGAGTTTTTTACATTCCCACAAGAGGATGAGCTGTGAAAGAAGTGGGTCATCAACATCCGGGGAGACAATTTTCCGATTACAAATGTCACTAGGGTCTGTAGTCGTTATTTTTTGCCAGCTGACATGAACGAGCCGTCAAATCCACAATTACTCCCTTCTTGCCCCTTGTCTTGGTGTTTGGGAGCGAAGAAAGCGACCAAACTCTCCCTCTGAGAATCCCGAGGAGGAAATGGATGTAGCATGTCCTGACCACGACTACTGCTGAGTGTTATAGAGGAGCTCTGGAGACAGATGGATGAGATGACCATCAGCAACAAGTTTGGCTTGGAACAGTTTGCTGCTTCAGATGAGGACATGAGGTTTTGTACAAGGTAAGAAATGCTATCAAAAGACAGCTGTGGCTATTAATGTAGCATTAGGGCCTAGCTAGACATAAAATAAGAAGAGCAACTCTGAATAAACGGGAAAAACTGTTTGTGAGTGAAAGGCCTGGAGCTTATGCTAATGTATATGATGTCCTCTGCTATTTACTGCTATTGTTGAGTTGCATGAGAATGATTTGAAAACTATTGTCATTTGTCATAATACAGTATCGGAATTTATTTCTCGGTCTTCACTCAAGCGCAGAAGTGAACCATGCATATAGCCCATACGATTTTAAACAAAAATTACGTATTTGGTTTTTTTGTATACTACGCTAGACATTCAGTCATTTTCTCGGGAAAAAATAAAGTGTAAGTTAGGGTTGACGTTGTAAGCATCTGTACCATAAATGGAGTATATTTAGGGGAGGTATTTTTCTATTTTTAGGAATAGTGTTTGAGCTATTCTAATGTTCTTACTCATTTACTATAAATACAGGGAGATACTGTCTACTAACGACCATACTTAAATTTATAGAGTTCAAATTTCTGACATCTGTGGAAGTTTTCACAATATAAATAGTGAAAAAAAGTGTCGCCCATTACTGAATTTTTGGTACAGATGTTCAAAATGTCAATAAAAACAAGAAAAAAGTAATGAAAAAATTATTACTTTTTTTTTTTTTTTTGCTAAATGTTGTGAGAAGCTGCTGTTTATTTTAGCATGCACAACTTTAAATCAGCACCCCGTATCTGCAGCTTCTAAATCGTCCCTCATTCACTCTAGGAACATTTACAGATTAACCTTTTATTGTATTGGCTTTATTAACTTTAGTCTTTGTAGTCTGGATTGAGTTGAGACTTTTTCTACACATCATCACCCACACCACAAGATGCAACAGAGGATTTCCCATTATTTGAATCTGTGAAATTGCACGTTGCACCTGAATTTTAACAAATGTAGTCAGAAAACAAGTGTCAGACTTTTGATGACGACTGTCTCCATTTTACATTTCCCTGTGTTCACAATTTACTGGTGTCAGTGTTCTCTTGATCTGCATAATTAGTTTACTCTCTCATGAGTCAGCCCAGTGCTTCTCAAGGTGTGTGTCGTGGCCCCCTGGTGGCACATAGAGACATGACAGGTGGGGCGCGACAAACAAGAGGACATTTTCAATTTCATGCCAATCTTCTTAAACGCCTTTCTTCATCGACAATAAAGATCATTAACACTAAACAAAAAAAAGAAAGATATAGTGAGAACCCTAAAAATGTAGCAGAAATTTAAAGAGCATTAAATGATTATTCTGCGTTAGATGTGGACGTGTAACTAAAGGTCAAAAATAATGATTTACGTTACATATATACAAACTTTCAATAGCTGACTCAAAAAATGAATTTCCTTTTTTTGTTTTCTTGAGCTTTTTGGCACATATTGCAAACAATGTTTGGTTATTTCCCTTTTACATTTGTTTAGTTTAGTTTAGTTTTTAATTTATTATGGAATATGATTGAAAAAATTGTCAGGATTATTTTGGGGGATGATGAACGCAGGTGGGTCTTGAATGTTCATCCTCGTTCAAAGCGAAGAACGCCCAAAAGAGTTTGAGAACCACTGAGTTCTGGGACGTGGGACACACGCGCCTCTAGGTCAGTTCTATGCTGTCTGTGACACGGACGCTGAGGACACTATAAAGTCATGATAAAACAGCTCCATGTCAGGAAACATGTACAAGTCATGGAAGAAGTGACCTGGAAAAGCCAGATGGGAATCAGGACTCGGGGAAGCAAAGAGGGCTTCCGCAAACAACATGTGGAAAGGCTTTGGTGGCTAATGTAGCGTGAAGTATTTATGTACTGCGAAGGAACTCCATCACTGTCCATCAGGAGTCAGGGGGGTGGAGATATTCCACGTCTCTGTGATCGTTCCCACTCAATTGGCTGTTTGGATACTGGTCCCAGTGGTCCCAGTGGTCCCAGTCTGAGTTCAGCTGTTTAGTGTACAGTAGTCCTTCTTCTCCAACAGGTGCTCAGTCTTTGGCCTCTTTGGTTTCCTGATTGTTCCACAGCTGCTGAGCAGAGAAAATGAGAGAGACACGCTTTAATCCACAACCTCAGGCCTTCTGTGGATTCAGTCTTATCTCACAACATAATCATGGATGGATTTATATCGTCCCAAGGAAGCAACAAATTCAATTTTATTCATTTTAGTTTTATTCATTTCTAACAGAAAACATCCTGTTCTTTCCCACGTGTTGGAATGGGACGACGGGAAATTTAGTTTCATAATTAGAAGAAATGGAAACGCCGGGGAAAGAAAAGCAGTATGGCAAACGTTAAGATTGAGTTAATTAATAAAGAGTTTATGTGTGTTTTGTTTGTTTTTGGAGCCATTCTGTGTATTTTTGTTGTCAGATTGTAAGTATTTTTGTTATTGTTTATTTGTCGTCGTCTGTTTTGTTGTGTTGTCCTTTTTTTTTAATATAGTTTTGTGTTATTTTTGTGCATTTTGTTGTCCTTGTGTATTTTTCCGTAATTTTGCATTTTGTTTTTAGTCATTTTGTGTATTTTTGTTGTCATTTTGTGAATTTATCGCTGTTTTTTGTGTATTTTCAGTTGTTTTATGTGTGTGTTTTTGGTTATTTTCTGTATTTTTAATACAGTTTTCTGTTAATTGGACTGTTTATGAATCAAATGTTTTATTTTATTTATATCTAATATCTAGAAGGATCTTATCAAATAATTATTATTTTATTTTGTTTGACAACAGATTTTGTGTTTTCATGCAAGGGATGTATTCGTGGTGCAAAGCTTCACAACTAAATTTTCAAATTATTTTGGACTTTCAGTAAAACTGAGACAGCATCCAGTTACGAGTTTTTGTGCCAAGGAATTTTTGTCCAATACCACAATTATTATTATTTCTTTTTTGCATTTGGGCTCGGTTTACCAAAACATGTGGATTTAAAGACAATTCAACAATAACATGGATTTATCAGCATGTTTCCATCCAAACTGGGTCTAACAAAGCTACGTTTGCATTTGTGGAAGTTCCCACTCATTTTAGGGAGTAATCTAAGGGCCTTCCTAGAGGCTGTTTTTATCATTTACCAAACAGATGTTTTTAATATAAGGCAATGCTTGAAACTCATCATCTTTGAGAAACAACTTCTCCAGTCTTTTCCCCTTCAACAGCTTTACAAGCGTTTTTAAATGAATATCTGCTCTTCGCAAATCAGAATCTGTCATTTGTAAGAAAGTTCATTTAAATTATTCCTCTGTTAAAACCATTATAATCAATGAAAGCAGGTCAAATTAATTAACGGCATTTCCCACATTATCAACATTCATGTCAGCATTTGTAATGACTAATGAGGACCAATCTGAGCATTAACACAGCAAAGGGTTGTGGAGGTTTTTCTCTTTTTTTGTGTATTTTTTTGTTGTCATTTTGCTCGTTTTTGTTGTGATTTTGTGGGGGTTTTTTTGTGATTATGTGTATTTTTGGTGTCATTTCACGTTTATTGCTGTTATTTTTTGGGCTTTTGTCATCATTTTGTGTCTGTTCATTTTTTTTTTTTTAAATTTTGTGTTTTTTGTTATTTTTCTGTGGTTTTGTGCTGGTTACTGGTCACTTTGTGGGATCTGGAGACTTTCTTTTTTCATTTTTACAGTCCTTGTGTATATTCTTCTCAGTTGTTATTTTGTTGTGTTTTCTATTCTTTCACAATTTTTGGTGTTTGGGACCATGTTTCTTGATTAATCTATTTGTTTATTTATTTTATTCAAGTGTCGTGGATTTTTTTTCAGTATTTTTTTGTCATGTTGAATTTTTTGTTATTTTGCAGACTTTTGTCATCATTTTGTGTTGTTGTGTGTTCATTTTTGGTCAAATGTTGTGTGTTTTTGTTATTTTTATTAATATTTTTGTGTGTTTTTACAGTCATTTTGTGGGATTTTATTGCCAATTTTACATTTTTACAGTCATTGTAAATGTTTTTCTCAGTTGTTTTTTTTTAGTAGTGTTTTATATTCTTTTAGAATGTTGTTTATTTTTTTATTTGAACCATTTTTTAAATAACCTTCAGGTGATATAGTTCACACAACATATGTAATAAATTTCATGACTTACAATTTTAGGAGGATTTCTTTTGGGGGGGTGTACAAAATCAATCTGAAGGCCGCATGTGGCCCGCGGGCCACCGGTTGCCCATGTGTTCACTTCTAATAGGAGAGGACAGGAGTCTTGTTTAGTCAAAACTCACATCGTATCAAACGTAGAGTATCTTCCTCATATTACAAGGGCGTGAAAAACATTGTTCAAAACCACATCTTATTATTTACTGATCAAATAAATGACCTTAAAGTTGCCTTGTTGTTGCTTTTTCACAGTGTAAAACCACAGACGTACACAGTTTTCTTTCAGTGGTGAAAAACACACCAACAAAGGGAAAAAGCAAACAAAACAGGCGACACTTTGCTGCTTCTCTACCCTGAGGATAAAAAAAAAAACAAAACCAAAAAACAGCCATTCAAGCATTACTGGTTTTTCTTTCAAACACAAACTGGGACCCTGCAGTGCTTCTTTCTGCATCTGGAAGCAGTGGAGTGCTTGTCTAGAAGATAAAAATGATATGAATCGCTGCTGGCAACTCAAATGTCCAGCCTGGGATCAATTACATAGACCGGATTCAGGGAAAGAGGAGGGAGCGTGGATTTTGTGTCGCACACACACACACACACTAGAAAAAATGTGGCATCAGGGCTTGTGTGTGTGTGTGTGTGTGTGTGTGTGTGTGTGTGTGTGTGTGTGTGTGTGTGTGTGTGTGTGTGTGTGTGTGTGTGTGTGTGTGTGAGTAAGGACAACTGTTCTACCATGTACGTCACACCATTAACATTATAAACCAGGTGTCTCTTTAGTGTGAGGATAATAATAGACAATAATGTGTTTTTGGTATCATTTTCAGATTTTATGTGATGCACCAACATCTGCCCTGCAGCCTCAGTGCAATGCATTGTGGGGAAAAGCATCAGATAGAGGGGAGGAGGTGGAGGAGGAAGAGGAGGGCCGTAATGGAATGAATATGAATAACACAAAGTAAAAACAGACAGGCCAGGATGGGGAAGGGGGGGGGGGGAGACAAAAAGGCCTTAATAGGATCCAGACTCAGCCTTTGAAAGGAGGACAACACGTGTACTCCAACGCTTGTTGCTTGTGTGTGTGTGTGTGTGTGTGTGTGTGTGTGTGTGTGTGTGTGTGTGTGTGTGTGTGTGTGTGTGTGTGTGTGTGTGTGTGTGTGTGTGTGTGTGTGTGTGTGTCTGAGAGCCGAGGCGAGGGCCACGCTGTTCACAGCTTCACCAAAAGGTCTCAGCAGCACCTCCGATCCCCCCTGACCTCTGCTGGGGTCACGCTCCCCATTCACAAATACTGCAGGACTTCACCTCATGTGGCCCAGTAAACTTCATAGGCCCCACACACATGTAGCTTCGCTACTCAGGTTAGCGTTAGCGGGAAATAGTAAGATACAGATAATCCATTAAGTTCCAGAACATAAGATTTAACAACAGTTTTAAAAATCTAAGCATATGCTACAAGTGTGTGTTTGACCTGAGGCCATGTTGTGTGTTTTTATTGGCATTTTGGACATATTTTTCTGTCATTTTGTGTTTTTGTTATTAGTTTGGTACTTATTAATAGTTTGTTCTTTTTGGGAATTTTTGTGTATTTTCTTGTCATTTCATGTGTTTTGGAGTCTTTTTTGTGTATTTTTGTGGTCCATTGGTATATATGTGTGTTACTTATTTTGTGTTTTTGAAGTGAATTTGTCTATTTTTCTGTCATTCTTGTGTAATTATCTGTCCTTTATATGCATTTATCTGTCATTTTTGTCTATTTTCCTGTCTTTTTCTGTGCTTTGGAGTATTTTTTGTGTATTTTTGTAGTTCAGTTGTGTATTTGTATGTCATTTTGTGTCATTACATAAGCCATTTTGTGTATTTTTGTTGGCATTTTACAATTTTTTTTGTGTTTTTGTTATTCGTTTGGAGTCATTTTTGTGTGTTTTTCTGTAACTTTTGTGTATTTTATTTTAATTGTTGTGTATTTTCCTGTCGTGTATGTGTTTTGGAGTCTTTTTTTGTGTATTTTTATGGTCCATTTGTATATGTCTGTCATTTTGTGTATTTCTCTGTCATTTATATGCTATTTATATCTGTCATTTCTGTTTAGTTTTCGGTATTTGTCTGTCATTTTGTGTGCTTTGAAGTCACTTTGTGTATTTTTTTGTCATTTTAAGCATTCATTTGTGGGCTGCACAAAATTAGACAGAGGGCCACATGTGGCCCCCGAGCCACCAGTTGCCTATGCCTGTGGTAGAGAGTTGGACAGAGTTCACTTATGAGCGATACCAATAATAATGTCAGAGTCACACAGACTCAGGTTAACAAGGTTCACATACTGTGTGTGGAAACACAGGACATTTGGACACTTTGAAACCTTTGATTCAAAAGGGAATAAATATGTCTAAAAATAAAAATAAATGACCTAATTTCTGAATATTCTGTATAGATCTCAGGCCAATCTGTGAAATTGAATACTTCTTCTGATGTCAGATACCACAGCACACCTTTGAACAGGGCAGCTGAAGACATTCACATTGATAGAAGGGTTCAAATTTAATAAATTTAATCATTCAATAATAAATCAATTGAAAAGTTCCCAAACCAAAGGATATCGATCAACAATGAACGTGCTGAAAGTTCATTAAAGTGACTCTACTGCCATCTAGTGTTGAACATAAGTAGAAACATCTGGACTGGCAATGAGGGTCAAAACCAGGTTAAATAACTGCATAAAATCACACACATTTAATAGAACTCTTCAGTTGTTGTCAAATTAACTCCTTTTTAATGCACTTTATTCACACTCATCACTGAATCATATGGTTTTAAGCTTTAACAGGAATAATTCAATTATTAACATTGTGTGTCTTTTTAAAAGTCTTTAACCTGCTGTGTATGTCGTATAACTTTATTTAACTTCTCGTCTCATCTCATCTAGTATCTGTGTATCTTTAATTTATCTTATCATATTTTAACTACTTTTGTCTCTTGTCTCATCTCATCTTAACTTGTTTCAAATGATCTCATCTTGACTTTCTTATCTTGTCTTATTTTAACTGTAATTTCCTATTCTGTCTTATCTTCGAGCATCTCAATTTGTCTTGTTTCGTCTAATCTCTATTTATCTTACTTTATTTGACTTAACTTGTCTCGTCTTCACTTTCTTTTCTTATCTTAACATACCTTTTCTTATCATATCTTATTTTGACTTAGCTTTAACTTATCTCATTTCATTTTAACGTTCTTATCTCGTCTTCACTTGCGTTGTCCTATCCGTCCTATCTTAACGTAACTTATCTTATAAGTTGTATTGACTACAATTAGCTCATGTTATTACAAAATTTATTGTTGCGTGAGTTAATAATATGTTGTCTTTTTTTTTTTTTTAACTATTATTAACTCATTGAGACGAGCATCATTTTAGTGAAACCTGCTTAGGATAGTCAGATAATCTGTAAAAAAAATTACTTTTGAAATTGTACATTTTGATAAATTGATTTGCATAATGGTCTGAATGCTTCAATAAACATTGACTCAAGCTCAGTTTATTTAAAAAAAAAAATTAGAAACCTGAAATAGTTGCGCTCAGCAGATATAGAATAACAACTGCTATCAGACTTGGAGGAACCAGGATTAAACAGGGAGTTATCTGAGGTGTCGAACTGATGACTTACGTGCATTTTTTTCAGGAAGTCACGGACAAAACTGTGTCCAAGCATTGGACACTATCAAAGTGATCAGCAGACGCCTTTGAAGAACACTGGCCGTTGACAGTGGAAACATGTCAGGAGGAGATCAGAGTAAATTTTCTGGAAAAAAAAAGTTGTCTGAATAAATGAAACCTTGACATGTTGTTCAAAAAGAAGACACCATGAACTTGCTGGAATTATGAAGTTTGGTAAGAATGGTACGACGATTATTTTCTTTGATGAACAAAGCTTGGCTATAATGGGAGCATTATTACTGTTTTCTATACAGATGCCCGTAATAGTCATTTCAGTTATTCATATTTGTTAATGCACGGTCATAGAAAAATGATTTAAATGAATTAGTCTCCAACATATCCTTCAGTTACTTTCCACAACAGACACAGCATTAAAAAGGTGAGAGAACAATAAACAAAACATGTTTATTTGAAAGAACAACCTGTTGGATTCCTGACTTTTCGCCTCTTTTATTGAGCCAATGTTCTACGATCGGCTGTTTTCACTCTGAAAGGATGGGGGGGAGTGAAGGTGAGAGACCCTGACCTCTGACCTCCTAAACGCTGCACACAGACACATTACATCCATCACGAGAAGAAGCCTTTGGTTTCTTGGCACTAGTGACAACCTAAAAAAGCACCATGTGAAATGCAATGATGGGATTCCAACAGCTTTAGTGAAATCAACATGACATAAAACAGAAATGTTTGGAGGTTTTTATGGTGAGTGTTGGCAGGAGATAACATCACTATTGTGAAATAATCAGGATTAGATACTGTATTCACAAGAATCACCTTCATGCATGAGCTTTCACTGATCCCTGTCTCCATTGGTCTTATAGTGTGAATCTGTCCACTCTGGGTTTGGGAGTGTCAAACCTGCCTTATCCCTAAAGCCGCAAATCACATACTGTTGTAGCTCTTTTTGGTTCCAAGTGAAAAATCTAATTTCCAACAAGAACGCAAACCTCCACCAAACCCTAAGTTATGCAAGTTGTTTTTGTCTTCTTTTTAAATAATGTGTTATTGTTTCATTTATTCGGACAACTTTTTTCAGGAAACTTATGTTGATCTGCTGACATGTTTTGACTGCTATCTGCCAGTCTTCTTCAGAGGCGTCTGCTGATCCTTTGGTCCGTTCTTGACTTCCGAATAATAATTCCAGCAAGTTCTTTTTGAATAATATGTTAAGGTTTGATTCATTCAGACATTTTTTTTCAGGGAATTCATTTTGATCCCCTGACATGTTTCGGCTGTCAACTGCCAGTCTTCTTCAGAGGTGTCTGCTGATCGCTTTGATGAGTCCTTGACTTCCGCGCAATAATCCCAGCAATTTCTTTTTGAATAAGGTTTCATTAAGTCAGACAATTTCTTTACAGGAAATGTACTTTGATCTCCTGACATGTTTCGAATGTCAACTGCCAGTCTTCTTCAGAGGCGTCTGCCGATCGCTTTGATGTGTCCTTGACTTCCGCGTAATAATTCCAGCAAGTTCTTTTTGAATAACATGTTAAGGTTTCATTTATTCAGACAACTTTTTTTAGGAAGCTTACTTTGATCTCCTGACATGTTTCGACTGCCAACTGCCAGTCTTCCTCAGAGGTGTCTGCTGATCGCTTTGATCTGTCCTTGACTTCCATGTAATTGTTCCAGCAAGTTATTTTTGAACAAGGTTTAATTTATTCAGACATTTTTTCAGGAAACTTACTTTGATCTCCTGACATGTTTTGACTGCCAACTGCTAGTCTTCCTCAGAGGTGTCTGCTGATCGCTTTGGTCCGTCCTTGACTTCCGAGTAATAATTCCAGAAATTTCTCTTTGAATAAGGTTTCATTTATTCAGACACATTTTTTCAGGAAATTTACTATGATCCCCTGACATGTTTCGACTGCCAGTTTTCCTCAGAGTCATCTGCTGATTGCTTTGATGTGTCCTTGACTTTTGCGTTATAATCCCAGCAAGTTCTTCTGTCTTCTTTTTGAATAAGGTTTCATTTATTCAGACTTTTTTTCAGGAAATTTATCTTGATCTCCTGACTTGTTACTGTCAACTGCTAGTCTTCTTCAGAGGCAATTGCAAACCAAACCGAGATACAAATTTTTTACATTTTGCCGTCAATTTTTCAAACTCATCTAGAATCAGCATGTAGATCCAGATCCAATACAAAATGTAATGGGATCTTCCACGGCGTAAGGTGTATCTTAGGTTAAATTTTAGTCAAACTCAAGTTAATTCCTTTTGATGTAATACTGCTAAATAAAGCAAACAAAAAAATACCTGTGAAAGAACTACTTAGCCAATGCTTTTCTGCAACTTTTACTTATTCACGGGGCCAGGTATGGCCCCAAGACCATGTATCCTCTTAAATGTAAACCACACTTGTGTTCAAACCCATTTAGAAAGACTTAAAATTCTGTTAGTCAACTCCTTAGAGAGCAAAGAAAGATGCAAAGTGATATAGTTTGTTGTGTAATATTTGTATAATTGTATTCATGCATAATGTAATAAACACTTCTCTTTCTCACTTGGGTCGTCTACCTGCTTATATCCCTCTGTAGCGCCATCACGACTCCCCAGGCTTTACATTCTTGTTTAGCTCTTCAGATCCATGCCAGTTTCCATGACAACATAGTTTTACTTTCTCATCCTCTCTCTGCCTCCCCTCCATCTTCCTCTTTTATCCTCAGCGTTCTCTTGACCTTCCTGCAATGTTTTGTTTTCCATTTCTCCCCAAATATGTCTCCCTCTTCACCTAATTGAGCCCAATGCGCTGCTCGTCAGGCACCAGTGGATGATAATTTGCAGATAAAACATAAATCACAGGAGAGAGGGAAGAAACAGTGTTTTTTCTGCATGTTTTTTGCATTGATTGCACAGATGCAGCACAATCCATTTTTTTTTCTTCTTGTTTTTTGTGTTTTGTTTACCAGGCCTACACCTAGAAACTAAATTAATTTTTAGAGGGGAATCCGGATCAATATTCTGATTTTGAATCAGTTTCGAAAATCAAAAAAATCCCTCTATCGCTCATCAAAAGTGAAATTTAAAAAAAAATTACTTTTCAGTTCATGTTCATTTGGGTATTTTGTTGGGATTATGTGTGTTTTAGGAGTCATTTTGTATATTTCTCAAATCTTTGTGTGTGTGTTTTTGAGTTATTTTGTGTATTTTGGTTGTTCTTTTTGCATATATTTTTTTTCATTTTGTGAATTTTGTGGACTTTATATGTGTTTATAGTCATTTATTGTAGTTTTGTAGTTTAGAAATTGTCTTGTGTATTTTTGGGGTAATTTTGTTTGTTCTCACGAAAACTTTAGGGGCCACACAAACTTAAAGAGACGGCCGGATGTGGCCCCCGAGCCGCCGGTTGTTGTACTTTGTATCAAAATATAAATCACTGTTGTATACTACTACTACCATTGATAGTAAATTTTTAAATGATAATAAATAGTAGTGCAGATATACTGTATTTGCACAGCTTGATTCATTTGCATATTTTTTCCTTAATTATTAATATTAATATAGTTAATAATAATAGTGGTAGATCGATGTGCTTTTTCATTGACACTGATGATCCTGTAGAGGTCCACAGTACAGTCCAGGCTGACATGCGGATACCCGTGTGGCCGCACTAATCACTGTCAGCAGCACCAGGAGCGACATGGACGCTTGGTCCTGCGCTTCTTCTTCTACATCCACAACACCGAGAGTCATGAACCGCAGCCAGGTGACGCGTCTAATGCTTTCAGGGGAAACTTCCACTTAGACGAGCCGCGGTGTGTCTATCTGTCTGTCACCCTCTGCGGACAGACACGGACACGCCGCCCCGGAGGCTGCTACACAGCTACCCGGACATCGACGCAGCAGCGGCGGCGGCGGTGACGGCGGACACTCCGGGGAATGTGGACCCGGCCGTCAGCCCTCTGACATCGGCCTTTTTATGAACTCACATCGGCCACATGAGGTAAGAGCAAACGGGCAGCATTTCTCCACAGGGGTTTGTTGGATTTAAACTGTGTAACTTAAAGTAAGCGGTTAACAAAGTTCAAACTGAACGGCTCGCCTGCGGACGTCAGCGTTCTGCAGCCTAGCAGACGGGGATTAGCATGCTACGTTAGCGGGCTGTTGGAGCTGGCGCAGGCGGGCAGTCTGAGTCTGAGCGGCGGTCTTGAGGGTTCACATCAGGGGCATGTGTCCTCAAATCCTCCCCCTAAAGCCTGCGCTGCACGGCCGACTGAACGCATCAGCCCCTGGCGTGTGAATTAATGACGGACGCTAGCTGTCACGGCTAGCTCAGTGACAACCAGAAGGTAGTGTTTTTTGGTGTGGGACTTTGGTGCTAAACGGAGTCCCGGGGGGGTTGATGATGAAAGCCGATCAGATGCAGACATGTGGAGACAGACGGGCTGTGGGATCATGTCTGTTCGCCGCTCACATCTGTCTAACTACCGCTGCTCTGTGGGTCACACAGGCTGATTTACCCACTCACTGGGATGTGATCTGCAAACACTGGCGCAACATGTTTGTGTCAGCAGCACAGATACTACATTAGAGGTATCCAATATACGGTCCGCGGGCCAAACATAGCCAGGGACTCCAACCCGGTCCAAATTATACAATTTTGGCGTTTGGTTAAGATAAGGTAAAAAAGGTAATAATGTTATTATTATTATTATTATTATTATTATTATTATTATTATTATTAATAATAATAATAATGTTGAATGATAAAATGCCCTGTTAGAAACAGATATGTAACAAGACCCTGAAAATGTAATAAAACCCGAAATGTAATAACTGGTCAATAATGTAACAAGATGCTGAGGCCAAAACATAAAAACTTTTAGCCTTTAATATATATATACTGTATATATGTGTTTAGACCCCTTAATGGCTGAAGGCAAAAACAGGAAACGCTGCTGGCTAAAGACTGTGGAGGCACGGCTTCAGAATGTTGTCTTGTTGTGTGTTTGGGTGCCAGAATAGGAGGAATACCATTTGTGGACATAGATTAAAGTTTTATAGGATTCCAGCGGACACTCGCGCTCAGAATGAACAAAGACAATTTTGGTTTTGCCTCCAAGCCAAGCCCCGCCCAACAAAATCCGTCACAATGTTTACAAACGATCAAAGGGTCTATACACACTAACATATTTCTGCGTTGTTTTTGCGCCGAATGCACGCACTGAAATCACTCGAGACTTTGCGAGAGATTTGACATTTGTCTGTTTGCTGAAGTTGCTACACATTAGATCACCTGTTTCACAGTGGAAAGTTGCATATAAATGCATGATTTTGTTCCAAAATATGTCGGTGAGTGTTCTGTGTCATGAAGCTAATCGCATTTCTGAAGCCGTCATATTTTGCACAAGAATTGACGTTAACCTCCCTCTGACCACCCGTTTATGGTGAAAGATTGGGTGTAAATGTGCATTATTATCCCAAAACATCCAAACATGCTATTTTCTCTGCCACTGCAATTTCTACTTGATTTTATAAAATAAAAAAATAAAAGAATTATAGTGACATTTTTTTCATTTTTGAAAATAAATCCCATTATTTCCGTCAGTTTTGTACAAACACGAAAAATTGTAAATTATATTCTTTCCTAATTGTATTGTGCCTACTATTGTGTGTTTCACATTTCCCTATATTCCTTTCATTAATTACCTATTTCTGTTTTTTTTTTTTTTCCTGTATTATCGGCTTTCCCAAAGTTGAAAAACTAAACATCCCAAAATCCTGCCACAAGTGCTTAATATTTATCAATTATGTTTAATCTAATTCATAATTGTATTTTTCCATGCTTCGTGTCTAGGATGAGAAGTACGGTCAATGCCCATTTCATGTAACTATTTCCCTTTCAGGAGCTTAAAGTCGTCATATCGGAAAATTTTGCACAAGATTTGACATTTCCATCTCTGCTACGTATTCAACTATTGACATATTAACGTGTTTAATGTGTGACGTTGTCCCGAAACATGCATGTTGGGGTATATTCCGTGCCTCATTGCAATTAACGCTTGATTTCTGAAATAAATTAAAGTAAATAAATATTTCCCTTTCTGTTACAGGATGGGAATTTGAAAAATTAATCCATTTTCACGGTAAAGATATGGAAGCAATGAACCTAGAAGTAATAAAATGTACGTACATTCATATTTTACTGGGAAGTTTGAATTTGTGAACGTCAGCAACTTTCCTTTGGTGTCGATTTTCAGAAGAAAAGCAACAATCTGCTGTAATTAGGGGTTAATGAGTAAGGTTGGTAACTGGTAATGATAACCTGGAGAAATTGTGGGAAATTATTATCCGCTCAGCACAGTTTTAGTTAATAACCCCAAACAAACAAATGAATGGTGTGGTGCATACAAAGAAAAAAAAAAAAAAACAAGTTATAGAAACATAACAGCATTCTTTGTTTCCAGGCAGTTAAGGATGCTTTCTTACCCATTTAGTCGTGGACTCCGTCCAAGTGGGCTGAGAACAGCTGATCATTTTATCATTTTAGTTTGTCTCGGTTTGTGTTCAGAGCACAACTTCTGCACCAAACAGCCTCTGTTTCATTTGCATGAGCTCCCTGCTTCAGAGTCTTGTTACTGGAGTAGAGACTTCTCTAGACAGAAAGCAGAAGAAAAGGAAAGTTCTTCCTTCTCCATTTGTTCTTTTACATCATTCAACAATGGAGCAGCAACAAGTTGCCATGCTTTGGGTAGTTTTAATCTCCCGTTCAGCCCAATCGCCAGTAGAGGCGTGACATCTAAGGAACCTCATGATTAGATTCGATTATGATTCAGGGAGCTACGATTCGATTAATTATTATTATTTTTTTCACAAATATGTTTATTGAAATTTTCAATTTAAGGACAACACATAAAACACACAAATACAAAAAACATCAAAAACCCACCCTTCACTCTATTACAACAAAGTTACTTTCTACAAGTTTTCCTTTGGCTCGATTCGATTAATTAACGGTTATCACGATTTTTAATGCATCCGCAGAGGAAATGCGCCCGGCGAGGGCCAGCCAGGGACCAGGATCACGGTGCCAGGAATGCACAGATACATCCTGACCAATTTTGAAATCTAGGATACAGTACTTGATTCTTTCAAACACTAGCTTTCAATCCGGATGAGGGAATCTCCTGCTCAGTAACTAGCTAAGAGTTAGCTGCCGCTATCGCCGCCTTCACCTGGTCCGGTGTCCCGTCGGCATCTGCAAATTTCACTTTAGTTCCGCAAGCAGTGGTCGTGTTCCTGTTATTTAGTTATTAGGAAAAACAACCTATTTTTTACATTTATGAATCGTTATCGAATCGTCACATGTCGAATCGCGATTCATCTAATAATCGATGTATTGGCACACTTCTAGTTGCCAGTTCATCTGACCACCCACAATGCTGTGTGCTCTACGTCATCTCCGATACTTCTGTTTTTATCCCGCGCCGGGTGCAGTTGCGTTCACGGTGCTCCTAATGGCTCAAGACTTTGATTGGACTTGCTCTGAAACCGGCAGAAACAGTCACTCTAGAATTAGCCTGTTTCAGCCGCTCTAGACTTTGTTTTCATGTTTACACGGCCCAAACGAGGCGGACTATTTTGGTTTCCGCCGTGTGTACACACTATAAATAGGCTATGGGGTCAACTTGTAGAGGAGACACCAGTTCCGGTGTCTTCAACCTGAATATATTTTTTCACTACTCCTTTCTTCCTTGCACTCAGGTTTAATAAATCCGAGATTAAACGGTATTTTTAGTTGTTTTTCTCACAGTCTCAATAGTTCTAGGTGTATTTGGTTTTGCATTTCAGTCCCTGATCCATGTTTCCTCTTTTGAGGAAACATGGATGTGAAATATTCCCAAAGTTGGGGTCCAAAATAAAAATGAATAAGTTGCATCAAGAAAAATTGCTTCATATCCCAAGAAAGAGTAACCTTTATACTATAAATTAAAACAGAGATCAGACTTTGTTCATATATATATTTTTTTGGAATTCAAGACACTGTCACCCAAGAACTAATGCACATATGTGACTAATCCTTAGTGATGTGAACAGTCTATGTTCATAGCTCAAATATGACCAAATTACAGGGAACCGAGGCATATGCTAAGTTGTTTACTGAAGACCCAAACATGTTCCAGCCCCAAACCCCGACAAAATTTTTTCCAATTTTGCGGGGCTGGCATGTCCACCAGATAGAATGTATAGCAGATTTTTTTGTATATTCTGAGAGAATATGTGGAGCTGTGTTAGTATACCAAATTTCAATATCTTATATGATGTAGTTCCTGAGATATTGGAAGCTGAAAATCAAAGAAAAACAAGAACGCACAAAAATTGACACATATCCTTCTCACAAAATTGTCCATATCTCAAAAAGTATTAATCCAATCAAACTAAAAATGTACAGTTTACCAATTTCCCAATTTTTTGAGACCAAAGTCAAAGTGTATGGGGTGTCCTGAAAATTTGTTAAAATGACATGAAATGGCCCTGCAATCAACAGGTTTTCACCAAGTTTAAAGCTGACATAGCAACAAAGTTTTCTTTTTTCTGCTGAAGATCATATCTACACTGTACAATCTATAGAGTTTCAAAATAAAACAGCTCTTCAACTGCCAAGGTTTTCCTGTCACTTTGGAGCGGATCGAAAAGTACGTAGTGAACGCAAACTGAGCCAAGTCACTAAAGTAGTTTTAAAAACAACCTAAAAGGCTTTCCTACGTAGAAAAGTTGTCTTCTTTCTCTTGTTCTACAGCCTCTTTTAAGAGTGCTTATAGATTTGAATGTGTGTGTGTATTTGTTTGTGTTTGTGTGTGTGTGGTTATACTGTGACTGTGTATCCACAGTGTCTTGGAGAGCTATTTATAGCTCCTAACAGAGTTTGCAACTTGATCCAAATTGTCTTTCAGTGCAGAGAGCTCCATGTGTTTCTTTCCTTTAGATGCAAAACTTCTCTTTGCCTCAGAGCATAAATATAAAGAAATAAAGTGTCCTCACTCTTGTTTTTGAATTTTACTCTTAAGACTATTTTGCAGATGAGGAAAATATAAATAGAAAATCTTCTTAATGTTGAGTCTCAAAGGACTTTAGACTGATTAAAAATAATTGTGTAAGCAAACTTTAATATACAAGTTTCCAAATAAAAAAATGGCAATCTGATTATGGCAAAGCGTATTTGCTTTAAGACTTTGACGGTGCTGCGCAGCGAAATGTAAGCCATTGTTGTATCGATTGGCTTATTCTAGGCATGAATGAAAATTCTGTTCCCCTGCAGTTGCACAAATTGCCTCCTCGGTGCAAAGTAAACCAACACAGATTTGCTGAGCTGCTGACAAAGCGTTTCTTATCGGGTTAGGTGATCTGAGAACTTTGGGCTGAGTTACAGGCAGCATCGCCAAGGTGAGCTATGAAAGAATAATGTGATATTGAGATTGTTTCCACACAACAAAAAATACAAAGTCACTTTGTGTTTTTCAACGTTGAAGCCCTTTTTTTTCCCCCTCCTTCTCCCGAGACGCACACGCGACTCATTCTGTTTGTTGTCTTATCTTTGGGGTTTTCACCGTCAGTCGAAAGCGTTCTGACTCAGAGTTTCTGAAACTTTCAATTAACCCTAAATGCCTTCATTCACACTCAGAGTTCAGTCATCACTTTTGTTTCGCCGCTGTTTGTTTGGTCAGGTGAGCTCGACTGCAAGTACAACTCTGCACTTCATACCTGTGACCTGTGAGAAAAGGACTTTGTAAGACTTGGTGTGGTTCCAAGCAAACTGGGGTGCTGACCACAAGAAGGGAGAATGTAATTGGAACCACCTTCAGGTTGAAACTTAAGATCCAGCAGCACACCCAGTGTACTTTCAATGAAACCAGCAAAACTGTGCCACACTCTGTTGTTTTCTTCTCCTTCTTCTTTCAACTTTAATATTTAGAAAGCTTTTTAATCCCATCACATTAGGTGACTAAAGGTGTTTTTTGAGGGCAACAGCACTGCATGTTCTGGGTGTTTCCCTGTGGGTTACACCATGACAGTCATTAAACTTTGTTCAGTTACAGTGTTTTTGTCAACTAAAATTTAGTCATAGGCTATGTTCGAAATGTCATACTGACGTACTACTCATACTTAGTTTGACATCAATAGCAGTAAGTAGCGCACATTAGATAGTATGAAAAGATTCAAATGTAAACTATATTGGGACATTTTTTAAGTATCCACAGTGGGCACACTAGTTATACTTAACCACCCCATGATGCATCGCGAGCAGAACGTAAAATGGTCCTGGGGCCGGCTTCAAGCTAAAAATCATACATCTCCTATTCAAAACAAAAGCATTCATTTTTTAACCCTTTTGTAAATAGGGCTCTTGTTTTGAAGTTTACCGGAAGTTTGGTCAGTAGCACAATGGCAGGTCTCCGAAAATCTCCTAAATGTCTGCATGAAATGTTTATACGCAAGTTTTATGGATCACATGGTCACTTTCTCGCTTCAAATGTTTACAGAACTTTCAAAGGTGGAGAATCAACGGAGATATTTATCCTCAGTGTGCTTCAGGTTTTTGTCATTGTAGGTTCGAAATGCATCTTGGGAAACTTGGAAGTATACTTCAGTGGGAGCGCTCATCATCTTAATCATACTTATAGTATTTAGTAGACAGTAAATACTCATTGAGTTTGTTGCGTATAGTGAGCCATCTCGAACACAGCCATAGTTTTGGTTGATAATACTTTCTAACTTGACTAATACTCGATTATAAGGAAAACCTCATCATTTAAAAGCGCAGCAGTTTTTAATCTAATTCTAGCAGTAAAAATTAGAATGAATCTAAACACACATGACATGTGAGGGTATATTAGGTATCATTGCAATTTACGCTTGATTTTGTTATAAAGCAATTTATTTTTCAGTTTTTTGCGATCACGGACAATCAGAGCTCCTACATGACGTCTTTGTTTGTACGAACCTGCTTTACATCTGCATGTGAGCCCTTTTTAAAGTTTTGTGCTGTGTTTTTACTTCATTGGCGCTGCTGTCTGTCAGTAAGCTCTTCGTCATGTTTATAAATGGCCAAACACAGCAGACTTTATGAGGAAATGGGTCCCAGACCTTTAGCGATTTTGTCAAACTCAAACTAGACGAAAACTCAAAAGACGTTTGATGATTAAAATAATATAAAAACTCAATTTTTTAGGGAGAATAAAAAGTTCATTTAGATTTGCCTTCGAAATTAACATTCAACACTGGTCAGTCATAAGATATTAAAACTAAAAAACTTTGACTTCTAGGATTTAGTTTAGATTTTCAGCTACCTCTTCTATGTGTCTTTGTTTTTTTTAATATTTCACACTGTAAAACCCTAGTACATTTAAAAGAAGGCCTAATCAAAACATTTATTTAGAGGAATATTCCACACATATTGACAATCTCATCAGGAACATGTTGCTACTGCCAGGTTTGGATTTCCTCCTGTCAACAAGGAGCTGGGAACCTTCCCTGGAGACGTTAGAGTTTTATAAAAATTGGAAACATAACGCAGGTGTTGGATATTTCTTGGCTGCACATCTCGGATGCACACACCTCATTCCAGCATCAACCAAAGGCGCTCTATTACATGCAATACAGTGAACACATTGTCCTGTTTTTGAAACCTGTTTGTGTTGATTGCAGCTTTATGACCATGGTGTGTTTTCCAGCTGGAAGAAACCATGAGAAGATGAGTTCACTGTGGTTTTGAAGGGAAAGAGATGGTAAATGAAACCATAAACCAAACTTGGTGGGTAAGAGGTGCTTAGTAAAAACTCAAGGGAAATTGTAATTTTTTATTTTTCTGGACCTTTTCTACATAAGCGTAATGTGCTTGCGTTTTCACCGTGCCAGGATGGCCGAGTGGTCTAAGGCGCCTGACTCAAGGATTCTTCCTTCCGCTGCCGTGGGGTTCAAATCACACTTTTGTCATATATATTTTTTTCTTTTTAACAAATGTAACACGGTAAATTCCACCTTTAAAAATTTACATTATAGGGCATTTCCTGGGTTATGGTTAGGATTAGGGCTAAAATAATAGGGTTAGCGGGGTAGCTAAAAATAAATATGAGCTAAAATAAAACTGACCAATGAGGGGCGCTGCGATTGCATAGACTGGCAGTCTATTGATATGTTTCTGTATCAATAGCCACGGCCTTAAAAAAACAATTTGGACATATTTTGGATCAATACGATAATCGTGCGGTGAAATATTGCGATATATCGCTGAATTTTCTTACACCCTTTCTTTCAGGAATCTTCAGGGTTCATGAACTTTTCTCAGGTATTACTTAATTTATTCATTTATGATGAAAGTATTTACAAACGATTTTTATTATTATTATTATCATTATCATTATTATTATTTTCAACCATAGTTTTTTTTTAACCCACTCAGTCTGTTGTTTAAAGTGTTCGTCCATTGCTGAGTAAACTGACAGTTTCCCGTTCATCTTGACTCTGTCCATCATTTGTCTGTTTTCCAGCTGCTTCTGTGGCTGAAAGCCTTCGGTCTGTGTCTGCTGTCTTTGACTTTGTTACACTTGGCTTTACTCCCAGAATGTTTTGGAAAGGATACAACCCCTGACCCTGTGTTCTAAAGGAACCCAGTACTTCCTTACTCCCCAGCTTTAGCTAAACACTAAATTAGGGGTCTGCTGGAGGTCTCTGGTCCCTATTTCCATCTGTTGCAGATCGTTCTCCTCCTGTTTAGCCTGTATTTACTTACCAGCGTGTCATGATTGGTTACCACAGCAACTTGCTACTTGTGCACACATTCCTTTTTGGGGCCCGTCACCTGTGTGCTGTCCCACAATGCACTGCAGTTCACTCTCATTGCGCTTATATGAGCAAAAAAGCAAGAGAAATCACCACTGTTCATACAGTAAAAAACACTTTACTTGAAGTTTTATACGTTAGGCTGACATTACGCAGTCATTTGCATGAATATGGTGTCATGAAGGCTGTCATTAAGTGTCGTTCGTTAAATTATGACACCTTTGGAGCTATGTTGGCATTTTTTGGTTAAAATGGAGGGATCTAGTAGTGTTACAGTAAGTAAGGTTAGGGTAATGAAGGGTTAGGGTAATGAATGACACTTAATGACACCTTATTCATGCTAATGACATGTCATAGTAATGACAGCGTAATATCAGCCTTATGTTTAAAACTTTGTGTTACCAAAAAGTTAATAGAATTAAAATTCATGCATATGTTCAGACTATTTCATCCAGAAAAACCACTGGTTAGCTAGCTTATTCAACACGTAAACTTTTTAAACCTGCCTCTTAAAAGAATCAGAATCAGGATTCTTTAGGTATCGGAAACGAAACAAGGAATCGGAATCGTTCAAATTCAAACGATGCTCGACCCTAGTGGAACAAACTCCTCAATGGAGGGACCCTTTATACATCCCTATAAAGTAGTTAGTTAAGAAAAACCCTAAATCTGCATTTAGAGGACAAAAATGTGGGAAAGACTAAGATAATGAAGTGAAGTGAAGAGCACATGTTAAACTCTAGGCCCGGGGGCCAAGTTTGGCGCATCAAACTCGGCCTTCTTGAGTAAGTAAAAATAATAGGAAAAACATTAAACATTTACTAAGTTACCAATTATTTCAGTTGCAGATATCTCAGTACCTTCAAAAACAAAATATTCTAGTAAAATCCACAATATTTGCATATTGAGTCCAGTTTGTATCACATGACTGCAGTCATTTTTATTCTCAAATTGTTGAAAGGACTCTCAATTTTTCTAATTGCAAATTTTCCTCAAATTATTCCACAAAATTTCCCCAAATGAAGATCTTCCATACACACACACTTGATCATTTATGTATATTTTATATATATATAAGTGCAAACCAGGGCACATTAATGTGGAATTTGCTTTTTTCCCCACAAAAAATCTGTTGTCCACTGAAGAACAAACCTGGTCCATATTTGGCCCCTGAACTAAAATGAGTATGACACCCCTGTCTTAGAGCTTATGATGATTTTTCACAATCATAAATAATCAGTACATTTTCTGTTCTACTCGGGCTTGAGACTTCTTACTTCTTTTTTTTTTTCCTGAATTGACCTAAAAAGACTTAATCCAGGTATGGTAAGGTTGTATCTGCTGCGTTGCTTTGTCTTTGTGGTGAATATAGGGGTTGGGACTCCTTAGTCCTTTCGTGCTATAGTGAAATCTTCACACAGCCCCAAACCCTGAATGCTTTTAATGACTGCTGTTGAAATTCTCCTCTTAATGGCTTTGACCTAAGCTGTAACCTTATAAAAACACACACAAAGAGCAGCTTAAATGTTGAAGGAGACTCCACAGAGGCTTGATTTTGTTAACAGTCATACTCGCCCTATTAGCCATTAACTTGTCCCAAGTCCGAACACATTTTCCATCCCAATTTAATTAGTTTTTCCCATTACGAAGCTAAATTTCAGCTGGCGCCAAGCACCAAAGCCACTACACGTGTGTTTACATCGACACTGTTGTTGGTGTGCGTGCTCACTCGTGTGGATTCCACACTGTAGCATCGACTGTGTTTTGTTCTCTGTGCCGTGACCTCCCAGGACTCTCTGTGACTATTAATATCACCTCTGTGTGACCCACTGGGACTAAAGTGGAGCCCAGGATCTCACCGTACACACCCTCCCATGGCACTTTCACTCACGTGGTGGACATAATAACGACTGAGCAGTTGTGGAATACACTGCTGACCTTCGTGTTATGCCTCCAGTTGAACACCTTAATTTGTTAAATAGAGCTAAATCAGCGTTTGAAATATCTCAGGTCGAGGCTTGACTTTGAAGTAATGTTGTGGTACTTTGCATATGTGTACTCGTTGTCATGACGACATGAAGTAGTCATTCAATTACTGAGCTAAATTGACGAATGGACACGTCTGGACTTCATCGGATTGTTAAATTGAATTTGTTTCCAGTACAAAGAGTTCAAATGTCAACTGAGGACTAGATGAAATAAATAAAACTACTTCTGGTGGATGTTGGGAAAGAAAACAAAAAAAAACTCTGTGTGCAAAGAAACTAACAGAGAAAAACAATCAGAGATGTTCAAATTCAAAATAATATATATGATACAGATTATAATTGCAATAATATGTTTGCTCAAAAAGGAGTGGGAAGAAGAAAATGTATTTAATCCCACCCCCATTACTTAATCATACAATTTTCACCATATTGCTTTTGTCTGTTTAGACGTCTAGAAATACACAATAAGTACTAAACAGAATAGGCTACGTAACTAATAATCAGTAACTTATGATATACAAGAATACAATGCAAAATACCAACAATGGTAGTAAATGAAATTAAATGAAATTTGCATATAAAGACAACACTAGCTCCGCCCCCATCCTCACTGTACTGTGACCAGATCATAAGTTTATGAAATGACATGAAACTCTGAATGCTTTGGCATTGTTTTTGGTGTGAATTCCATAATTTCACCCCGCATACAGACAAAACTCTTCCTGGTGCTTCCAATCTTAGGTATTTTAAAATGTCCAAAGCTCCTGGTACTATGAGTGTTCTCTTTAAAAAAGGAAAATCTTTATATGTTGACAGGTAGTGATTTTATAAACGCTTTAAATAATATGTATATTATATCACAAGGTAATGGAGTATAATATTTCACAAGGTCATGGATTTTCAGTAAAGAGATTAATAGTAGAGCTGTCCCGATCCGATATTGATATCGGATATCGTTCCGATATCAGCCAGAAAATTAATATCAGATTTTATTGGACTGCATCTAAAATCCCCGATATAAGCGCTCTGATATAATTTTCCGCTCCGGCACTTCTATCCATAGGTGACTGTGGTTCACACGAACAAAGTAACCTACTGTTACTGACTATTGTTCTGTGTTTGAGTAATATCACTTGATGAAGCCTTTTCTATCATTCCACACTACAAAATAGGTAATAAAAGTATGTATGATTCGTGCTAATCGTATCGGATCAATATTGGTATCGGCAAGTGAAAAAGTTGTATTGGGACATCCTTAATTATTAGTGTGTGCTAAATGTTCAGTCTTATGTATAATTTTCATTGCTCGTTTTTTGTAATAGGAATAACAAATGTACGATAATCTTCTACTGTTACTGTACACAAATAAGCTAAACCAGTGTAAATATAGTCATGAACGAGGTATGGCCGCCTGTTTGTGAGGCAGCTCCTGACTCGTGCAGGGAGATTAAAGGCTGGAGAGCTGCCAGGAGATTTTATTATAATAATGAAAGCATTTGTAACATCGAACTGCAGAGGGTAATGCTGGTAATGGAAAAAAAAAAACCATGCTGATTTCTACGAGATGGATCCGCCTTAATGAACGGCTCAGTGTGGAGCTAATATGCTACATTAAACAGGTGGGAGCTTTTGCTACAAAGGCAGAGAAAACCAACAGTGACATTGTCCTCGTATCATCAACTTATTTCACAACACCTGCAGAGAGCCATCTCAGAGATAGAAACGATCAGTGTAGTTGTGTTCTCAACCATTTGAGAAAAGTCCATGAAACTAACAAAAGTCATCCTAACCGGGTTATTGTGTTATTTAGCAAATCTGATAAGAACTGTACTTGATCTGTGACACAGCACACATACTGTTCTTTGCCGCCCTGTAAGAAACAAACAGTTCATTCCAATGATACTGCTTGTCTTGTAGAGAAAGGACTATCGTGACAAACGATCCCAGTCTCTGTGTTCTGAAAATACATTTAGTTTCACTCATGTTCTTTCATGAACAAATAGTTAACAATGAGACACATTAAACTTTGGTAGGATTCCAAACTAGATGTTTGCTAATGTTTGGTTCAACTGTGTTTTCAAAAAGTTTTCTAGGAGTTCAACATCTTCCAACACTTTACATATAATGCTGCGTTCACACCAAGTGCTTCTTCTGCGGCAGCGGACGCATCTGGCCTATGAAACGCACCGCAGGGTCCACAGGATCAAAAAATGTCCCCAATTTGCTTCATACGTACGTCTGAAGCAAAGCCCCGCCCACCAGCGACACATCCAACTCTGTGAGTTTCACTGCCTGCTGAAGCGAGGAGCTGCGCTCCTTTTTCTCCTCTTATAAACATAAACCGTCAGTGAAAAAAGGCAGTGTGATTAGCAGCTAATGGTATGCTAGCTCCGTGCTACAGAGAGAACTTTTACCTGCTACTACCACCTCCTCGCTGATTCTCATCCACGCCAAATCCATCCTAGTCCGGTCCCGGTTATAATGGCTGTGTTATACAGCTCCACGTGGTCACACGCCGCTTCTACTCCATGGTTGAATGGGTGAACAGACCGGTGTCCGTGTTGACGGCCTGACGTCATCGTCAACAAAGACTCTGATTGGCTTTCGTCATGCGAAACAGCTGCAGGAGTTCAATATTTTCAACTCTTGCGGATGTGCGGATATGCGTAAAATCGGGAGCGCGCACGCACGGCTAACGCACTTGACGTGAAATGTGACCTCACTGCCGCACAGGAAAGATTTAGCATCTGGGATGCATCTATCCATTGACTTTGTATGTAATCTGGACGTACGGACATTTTGTGACGCTTCCGGTGTGAACGCAGCATAAAGTGTTAGCACAATGTTTCGATCACTGATCCAGATCATATTTTCAAGTTAAAAGTATCTCCTCGAGCCAAATACTATCTTTAGACGTGTTTTTTTTAATCCGGATACATGATATCGATGTTGCGTTCTTGAGTATTGGTCGATACCAGTGTTAATTTTGGAAGACTAAAGATCTTCGCCAACGTTTACTTTGACTTTTACATTTGACAATAACTTGAGTATTACTAACTTTTTAAAAGTACATGTTGACAAAAACTATATCAAAATATTTTGATATTGGCGTCAACTAATGAAAACAAAACTACAATTTCGTCACATGGGACGAAATTTAATCAGATCTCATGTAATCATGTGGTCTTAGATCTATTACATTAAATCCGTCTGTGTGTGTTTACAAACAATATCAGGTTGATCAATGCTGATGAATCTTTAAAAAATGCATAAACTCTTATGCTGCACATTTTAGATGACTATATCTGCAACAGATTTAGTTGACTAAAATCTCGATGGCTATTTTAGTAAACAGACTACCGGTAACACGAATACTATGTGCTGTCAAAATTAGCACTGGCTGATACTAATAATCTGATATCAGGACGAATAATACATACTTTTATACATATTTTGTAGTTGGAATTGATTAGGCTTAATCAAGTGTTATTACTCAAAGAACAATAGTGGCAACATTATGAGAAAAAACTGACCAATTTATTATCAACCAATGGTTAACATACATACAATTTTACCTTAAACAGAAGAATGATCCCAATTAAATACATTTAGATAAATAAATTAGAAGACACAGAAAGATAACCTCAATAAATCCAATACATGAATATCAGAGATTTCAGATGCAGGTTCAATACCTAATATCGGTATATTATCTGTTATTGGACCGATATCCAATACCTATATTGGACTTGCACCTCAGAGGTTCAGGGTTGATTCAATTTAGGGATTTTCTATCTTTCAAAAAGATAAAACCAGTTGAAACGAGGATTTTATTCAGATAAATGAGGTATTCATCTTCTTTCTGTCATCAACCAACCTAAAATTCTTAATTTATTCTCACAGCAATATGTTAAGCAATGGGTTACCTATGATTTAACCTAAACAGAATAATTATCCACTGTTAAATACATTTAGATAAAAATAAATTAGAAGACCCTGGAAAAACAACCTTAATAAATCCAACAATTGTATACCAGAGATTTAAAATGCAGGTAATCCGATATCGGTAGAATCTGATATTGGACCAATATCAATATCAGACCTCACACCTGATTCTATTTAGGGATTTCCTGTCTTTCAAAAGATAAAATTAGTTTAAATCTAGGAAACCATTCAAATAAATGAAGCATTCATCAACTAAGCCTATAGTTCTTCATTTATTCTCAGAGCAGGTCTGTCAATTCCATCTATACATTTAGCCTCTTTTGCCACAACGCTCCCAATCTCAACCAGTTCAAAAAGAAGCTCCCTTTAAACTCCCTAAACATACTACATGATTACAGTGATATTTAATTGCAAATTAAACTTGACATTTCCATTCAGTTCAGAATTTACAATTGATCCAAGTAGTTTCTTTTTTTAAATTTATTTTCAAATGACCTTTTATTCTGAAGGAATCTAGTCTGTATTGTTACTTTAATGGGTAAATATACTAAAGGTCTGTTAGTGTTCTTTGTTCTGGTGTTTTCTTCTGCTTGTTGTTTGTCTGCAGTTACAGTGATTAGTCAGCCTCTGTAAGGGATCAGGTGTACATGATTAGTCACAGGAAGCTGTGTGGTCTTTATGTAACCTGCTGCGCTGCTGTTTGAACATTTCCAAACCATGTCAGCATGTTTTGTAAACACAAACGTTACCCTCGAGCATCGTTTCATAGTGTCTGCGGGTCAAGTGGTCTGGCCCTGAATTACAGAGAGCAGCACTGTCCCATTGATATTTGAAGTTTGTGTTTTATATTCTGAAAACATCATTGTAATATCTGCTATGTCAGTATTTGGAATGATGAACAATCAGAGCATTAATACAGGAAAACAACAAAGTGTTTTGTGTGTTTTTGTTGTTGTTTTGGTTATTTTCCTTTCATTTCTGGATATTCTTGTTCTGGTTTTGAGTGTTTGTGGAGTATTTTTGTGTATTAATGTTATCATTTTGTGTATTTTTCTGTAATGTAGGTTTTTTAGTCATTTTGTGTGTTTTTATTTGTCATTTTTGTATGATTTTTGGATTCATATTATTGTCTTTTTTGGTGTTTTCAAAGTCCTTATGTGTATTTGTTTTGTCATGTGTGTATTCTTTTACGAGATTTGTTTGTTTTTTGTTTTTTTTTTGCCCTTTTTAGTTTTTTATAATCATTTTTTATGTTTTCTACTATTTTGTGTGTGTTTGGATTTGTTTCAGTGGGGTGTTTTGTCATTTTGTGGAAGGTTTTTTGGAGTCTTATCAGTGTGTTTGTCATTTTGTGTGTTTTTATTGTAGTGCGCCATGTTATTTGATTCATTTTGTGTGTTTTGATTGCCGTTTTGTTTTTTTTCAAAGTCATTTAGTACATTTCTATTATCATTTGTGTATTTTTCTTTAATTTTGCTTGTTTTGTTGCATTTTATTGTGTTTTTGGAGTCATTTTGCTATTTTTCTTGTATTTTTGTTGCTTTTTGGAGTCATTTTGTGTGTTTTTGAATTTATTTTGTACATTTTCTTTAGGGGCTGCACAAAATTAGTTCAGAGATGTCCCCTGGGCCGACAGTCACCCATGGGTTTTATTCTTGTAGGGCTTGTTCTGTACATGGTTTCATCGTGCTGCTGTTGCCCAGTGTTTGCAATAACCTCATAGAGCAGAAAATGGGTCCAAAAACCTGCTTTTATTTTATAATGGAGGTTGCTAACTATTATGGGTTGCAATTATAATAAATTATCCAGAGCTGCATTCCGGTGTATCGTTTAATTTCCACACCCCTTCAACATTTGTGGCAGGATGTGAGAGTTCCACCGACACAGGGCTTGGTTCATGTTTTGTGTAATGAACAAGTCTTTTTGGTGCTTTTCTTGTTTCCGTCATAAGCAGAGAAAACCCTTGTTTTCCACCACACTGTTGTTTGCTTTAGATCGGCCTATCTTTCCTCCACTCGAAGGTCAGCGTCTCACTGTACGATTTCTTTGCCACCCTTTTGTGTTGCAAGTGAGTCACACTTTGTCAACAACTGCAACATCTGACTGTCCCTTTGAGTTAATCAGTGACGAAGCTCTGGGCCTGTGAACAAGGCACCTTTCTGAGCTTCACCTCAGCCAGTGTGTGTTAATGACTAAAACATTCATTTCTACTTTTAGGGATAAATAGATGTCAAGGGTTCTGTAAGAGCACGACAACCGATGTGACTGGGGTTGTGGTATCAACCAAGAATGGAAACTACTGGAAAGGTTTATTCATGATCTGCAGAGTGTCGGTCAAACATGACAACCAGAGGTGTTGAAGGGACAGGCTTATAAACACTTTAAGATGTGTGGTTTCCAGACAAGCGTGCAAACTCTCTGACAGAGAAACTACCCCATGTGGCAAAGGTTAAAATCAGAAGCTTAAGGTTATGGACACAGGCAGGTGGTGGTGTCAGAAACACATCAGCTCGCAGCTCAGGAACTGAAACTTAAGGAACTAAAGACATGTGAAAGCGAGCTAAAGCTTCTTGAATCACAAACAGAGAATACTAGTTACTAATATCTTGAAAACGTTTTTTACATGCGAGAAGAACATAAATAATTGAATAAATAAATAGCTGTAATGCTTTGTTACTGTCCACTGTCCAGGGAAACATTTATCTCTTTATTTCCAGGGAGATAACATCAGTTTTCCACATCTTCATATAAACCAGTTTCAAAAAGGTTCTGCAAGAACCCCCATTTAGCTTCACTAGTTCAAAACTCCTAAAAGCTTTCACTATTAAAATGCCCCCAGGATTGCTGTGATTGGTTGATTCATTTATGTTTGGCACTTGCCCTTAAAGCTGCAGTATGCAAGTTTTTTTTTTTTTTTAGGTGTCATTTGGTTAAAAATCCATACTAGCATAGTGTTCTGACAGGACACTTTGCTCTGTAGTCAAGCTTTAGAAATCAAGGAGCGTGATGCTCTTTCACTGCCGTTCAGAGATGTGTTTACTTAGTGGTCCATGAGCTGTTTTGGGCGTTACTATTGGCTGCTCGACAGAAGCGTTTCAGCAGAAGAGGTCCCAATCCGGGCGTTGGGCACAACTGTTCACGGCAAAGCAAGCAGAAAAAGATAGATCAACGTGGAGAAGCGACATTCTAAGTTTCCAAACATAGTCGGGCAGAATGGACTTGCTGGAGGTCCATGCGGACTCAAAGAAAACTCTTCGAGAACTCAAGAAATGTTTGGTAGATTTGTCGATAGTCACTTTTGAGGAAGAAAGTCGGTAAGAGGAGTTAGAAAGTTGCTAGATTAAGCGACTAAGTCACTGCAAACAGCTTCGGTCGTGCACGTGGACGAGGATGCCTGTGAATTAAAAACAGGGAGAGGAGGGGGTAGTCTCACACTTTTACACACTACAGCTTTACGTAGCCAATTGCACACCTCGTACACCGGGCATGTGTTTTTAGGGCAGATCAACTTTTTCTGGAAAACTAGAATATTTCTCGGAAAGAGGTGGTATCAAGTCTTGTCACCAAAGTCCCCAATCAAGTCCAAGTCAAGTCAAAAGTCCTTTACTTTAATGTACAAGACTTAAGAAGTCATGAGTACATCATGTATCACAGCTAGTGCCATTTTACAGAGAAAGTTTATTCAACTGAAACTTAAACAGATGACATTTGTCAAATAATGGTGAAATAATCTAACGTAATGCTTTTAAAAACAAAAATAATCCAGCATTTTGGATTTTTTTGTTTTTCACATTTCCTCTGTTAACCAAACAAACCATAATCGTACTAGTACGCGCAATCACACATGTCTCAACTCAGCTTGATGGTTTCAGCTATTTCCTGATTGTCTGACAGTTGGTTTTGAGGTGAACCTGTTAATCAATGTTCTGTTTTTTTCTCATTAATAATAATTGTGTTTTATAAAATGGCATGGTAAGAAGTCAAGTCTTCCTGAGTCAATAGATTCAAGTCCGAGTTAAAGCTGGAGTATGTGAGTTTTTTTGGCATCATTTGGTAAAAAATCCATTATCATCTTTAAGCATATTGTAATCCAAAGTGTTCTGAGTGGACAGTGAATCTCTGCTTCTTCTCTTTGCCCTGTAAATGAAGTTTACACTGGATGTCAGCCAATCAGAGATTTTTCTACAGACACGTGTGCTCCGTGGGCTGTTTTGAGGCGTTACTATTGGCTGCTCGAGTTAAGTCAGGCGTGTTGACGGACATTCCAGCAAAAGTCTCCATCGCGGCGTTGGACGCAACAGTTTCACGGCAAAGCAAGCGGGAAAAGGCAGACCGCAGACTCGCAGATCCTCGTGACTGCGCAGGGTCGGCGCACAAACACTGGTGTCAGAGAGAGTGATAACGGACGGGATAAATCGCATGTAAACCTAAGAGAAGCTGCCTGAGTGGCTGTCGCTCTGTCGCCTCTGTGTGCTTGTGGCGGGGACGAGCTTATGGCAGCATCCACTGTTCAAGGCAGTAACTAGCTCAAAGTGATACTTACATTCATGTCAGAGTCTCTGAAACACCAGAAAAATCTCTAATAACACAAGATAAAGTCCATACATTTGTCACTAGTTTCTATTGAGAAAAAAGTCATTAAGAGCGTTCACAAAGACACCGGTAAGGGAGGTTAAGTTTTGGTTTCAAAACAGAGCAGAGAGAGGATTCTACATACTGCAGCTTTAAGTCACGAGTAATTTGATTTCAAGTCTAATTTGTATCTCAAGTCCTTTGTGATTTTGTCAAGTCTAAAGTCATCAAATTTGTAACTCGAGTCCACACCTCTGGAAAGCTCCATATACACCTCGTAGTCCTGACAATATGGTAATATGAAATAACTTTTGTACATGAGTTACAATTTCTTTAAATTCTAAAGTATCTTCTCAAACCTGGCATAAAGACATACATGGAATAAAAGCCTTTATTTTTATTTTAGAGGCAGCCTGAATGGCCTCTGTTTTAACCATCACCACACTCGTATCTTACAAACTGGGGTTTTTTTTGCGTCAGTGACGTCTGTGAGTCAGGCAGAGTGCAGCAGGTCCGCTGCAAACAGGTGAAGTTCCTGAGGTTTGAAAAGTGTTTAGTGGGGGAGGTGCCTTTAACACTGCTGAGCTACTTTTTAGTTTCACCTTCCTCCCCCTCCCCCACCTCTGACTCAGCTCTGCTTTCTTTGCCTTAAAGGCACAGTTACCTAATGATTTTGTTTGTGTTAAATGTTACGCTATTCTCACACTCTGCCATAAGCACGTGATCTCACACACTCGGGATGCTTACTCACACTCAAACACTGGTGTTAGGTGTGAACTGCTTACACAGGAGAGTTTGGTTTGTCAGGTAAAAGGCTTCACTATGGGGATGCTTCATTAACATGTTCAAATTCCAAATGCAAATATTACAATTGTTGTTATTTTTAAACAAATATAAATGTTTTTTTTTTTTAAACAAAGTCGAGTGTAAATTACACTATGACAGACAATAATAGCTTCACATGATTGTTTTGGGACAATATGTTTTTCATCATAAACGGGTGACCAGAGAGATGGAAATGTCAATTCTTGCACAAAATATGACAGGAGTTCACCTCCTGAAATGGAAATGCAGACATGACAGCGATTAAACTCTTAACAACATGTATTTGGGACAATATTACACATTAACACACAGTTTTCCAGCTTGTATTGGGTGGCCTAATGTGTAAGAACTTCAGCAACTGGAGAGAATTACAATAGTTAACTGTATCACACACGTTTGGTACAATTTCGGAAAGTTTGAAAGCCACTGAAACAAAAACAGAAAATGGTAAACGGATGCGAAAATGGATGAACTGAAAAGGAATTCGGGAAGTTTTGAAAATCTGAGCCTCTTTGAGGGAAGTGACTTTCTTTAGATGTTTTTGTGTTTTAAGCTTTTTGACTTAATTAGATGTAATGTATGAGGACTTATAAATGGAGAATATGTTTTTTTTATTGCCTAATCATTTGATGTTGATGTTTCTTTTGTTGAATTTTTTGGCGTTCTTTTCCAGCGTGTTTTGTGCAACCCTGACTGCAGGAGTGAGCAGGAACAGAAAAGGAAATAACAGTCTTTATTTAATATGTAACTTTTATTCAGGAAGTTTCAGGCTGCATTGATGATGTTAAGTAACGTTTCTTTCTCAGAGGAAATACTATTGCTCATATTTGCGGTTTTTCCTTCAGCTTTGGGTGGAAACGATGTGAACCGTGAGACGAGCCCAGTGCTTCTACGTATCCACCTCCACCACCAGTCCTTCAAATGCACACTGACAACAAACCAAACAGTCATGGCAAGCAGCTGGCGGGTGATGGGCGATCCCAGACACCCAGTGTGAACCAGCAGCCGCAGGACGCTGGTGCCCAGCAGGGTTCAAAGGTCAACAGCAGCAGCAGCCATGGTGCCAAAACCAACCCAATGTCCCTCACCACCAACCCTGGCCTGAAGGCTGCCAGCCAATCAGTGGGCAGCGTCGCAGGGATGCTGAAAACCAAATCCAAGCGCGAACGGAGCGTCTCCCTCGAGTCTGGGGAATCCAGAAATGCTGTTCCACCAGTCTTGGACAACAATGCTAAAGGAGGTAAGAGACACACGCTCATTTCCGTTCCCTCCTATCAACAAAATCTTCACCCGAAATACCAGATTACGTGTCGTCACCTCCTCCACAGCAGGAAGTCAATGCTCTCTCTCTCTCTCTCTCTCTTTCTCACTTTGTTTGTAATGCCCTGACCTTTCAGCGCAGCTTCAGGATTTTCCCCCTGGCTTTTGATTGTTTGTGCCAAACTGACAAGTTTCTCAGACAAATAAACCTCGAGCGCTCAAAGCGAAAGGGCACGAGGTTGTGAAAATTTACCAAGCTGGAGTGTTCCCATTAAAGCAGGTGATATGTACCCCTAAAGAAACCAGTGAGTCCCAGTGGTCCAGGAGCAAAGGAATGTGTTATATATTTACTCTGGCCTTTTTTTAGACCGTCATGTGGACGTTTGGCTGCTGATAACGTTAACGAAACGTGTCTGGGTTTCCTGTTCATCACTCCAACCTTTTCCTCAACTCCAGCAGGTGTTCATCTTTTAACTGCCACGATCAAACCCTCAGCTGCTCATTTAGGAAAAAAAACCAAAAAGGTGCTACAAGTGGTAGAAGTTGCGTAATGATAAAATCTGCTGCGTCATCTTTTCACCGTCCTAAGAAAATCCCCACATGGTTAGCATAGCATTCCGTCACTAAATACTCACCGACACGTAAACACACAGAGGTGTGGCTCATCTCAGAGAGCAGGACGAGCTGACAGAGGGGCAGAATTATTAAAGGGTGAATCATAACAAAGCAAAGCTTCTGTGGCACTGCTGAGCTGCTTACATGTACACACACACACACACACACACACACACACAAACGTACACTCTTCTTTTTAGGGATCATTTCAATCACATTGCTGTGATTATTCTGCCTGTTTAAGAACATCTGCCCTGACTCTTTTTTGTTCCATGCATATTCCATGTTTTTCTTAATTGTTACTAGTGGTGTGCATTGCCATGTATCTGATGATACGATACCCGATCTGCTTGTCACAATACGATATATCCCAATACTAAACTGTGCGATATACATAGCAATATTAATAATTACACATTTTTGAGAAAAAAAGGAATAAACAACAAAAAAAAAGTATTGAGGTATTGTATTTAAAATTGATCAATCTTGTTATGACTGTTTTACAACCAAGATGTACAGCAACGAATGTATGTATGCACTGTAATATGCTGAAAATATATAATAATTACAAATGTCACCTTTACAAGTACAAAATGGTAAGAAATAAAAATAATTAATTTATCTCCTTTTTTTTTTACTCGCGAGAACAAGTAAATGGTAACTAACTGTCATTCAATACCAATATCAAAAAGAAGTGGTATGTAAAATTAAATTTTTCTAATTTTTTTTTGCTTCCACAACAGATTCGGATTCTGTTAAGTTTTTCAATTCTTTGAAAAAAAAAAAAAAAAAAAGTGCCCAGTATGTTTTATGAAAATAAAGTGAAATCAACTACCAAGCTAAAAGGCAGTGAGTAGTGAAGTAGTTTGATAAGGTCTGATGTGGTTCACTTTTTTTTGTTAAAAAAACATGATTAAAAAAAAATTGATTTGGACAGTTTTTGGATAGATATGATAATCACGCGGTGAAATATCGCTATATAGCGCCAAAATCAATTTTTTTTCTTAAACCTTTAATAAAGATGACATATTACGGTTTCATTCATTCAGACAACTTTTTTTCACCAAATTTGATCTCTTGACATGTTTCAACTGCCAACTGTCAGTCATCCTCAGAGGCATCAAGTGATTGCTTTGATGTATCCCTACGAACCATGTCAGAAGATTGAATTTCTTAAAAAAAAATGTGCCTGAATAAAATAAACCTTCATATATCATGTTTACTAAAGATGGGGTACTCGAATTATTTTCTTTAATTAAAAAAAAAAAAATTCTTATTAGCATCATATAGTATATATCGTAAAAGTAATAATTTCTGAAAAAATCGTACGTCTGCGTGCTGTCTGTGCCTTATAATTAATTATTTTAATTAATTAAACCCTGGAAGACAAAGTCTTGGCGGTCACCCCCTCCAGCTCCAATCACAGGATTTAGAGAAAGGAGGGGTGAGCAGAGCCCACGTAGGAGCCTCCTCATTGGCTGCCGTGATATATAGTGAAGCGTGTGCACGGTGCAAACTTGTTTTCAGTCTTGGACTAACTTTGGACGCTCAAGTGGCTGTTTTCCTTCTAGACAGGTAATCTAATGTCCCATTTTCCTATATTTTGTGTGCATCCTTTTGCGTGGCGACGTGTTTTACCGGTAGTGCACGTTCAGCTCTCGTGCACTTCCGTGAGAGGAGGAGACTGGGAGGGTTTATCAGAGTGGGAGACGGGATTTACGGGTTGAATTTAGCCATGCCCCTCTGTCATGGTACAAGAATCAGGTAGTGCAGCTTTAAGGGTGTAAGAAACAATTGATTTGGCGATATATTGCGATATTTCACCACGCAATTATCGTATCGAAAAATTGTCCAAATCGATTTTTTTAATCATTGTTTAACATATGCGTAGCACGTAATGTAAACTCCCAGTCACTAGGTGTCAGTGAACTACATCAGACTTTGTTAAACTACCTCACTCATGCATTTTAGCTTGGTTGTTGTTAGCACTTTATTTTCATAAAACATACTTGGCATTTTATAGATGTATGTGGTTACTTTAAAAAACTTTATGGACAAATGTAATTTGACAGTTTGATATACATTCCACTTGTTTTTGATATTGGTACGTGAATTACAGTTAACATTTACTTAAATGAATAAACATGACAGAAATTGTATTACATACCATTTTGTACTCGTATAGGTAAAATTTGTAACTACTGGTATTGACATGCAAATTGTGAATGGTATCGTATCGTCCGATTCATGGTAATATACACCCCTGATGTTTATCTCATGGGTCGGTAGACTCCTGAACCCTTTACTGTATCTTGCATTTGCTTCCACAGTACTTGGTTTTGCCATTTTTAAGGCCACAACTCCCATTTCACAGTCGTAGGCTGTATTTTTAGAGCAGTTAGAGAGTTTAGTGCTGCTTTGTTAGTTTTCTAAAGAAAATCATTTTGGTTGATCTTTGAGCTTTATGAAATTACGCTCAGTTGACTTTGCTAATCTAACATAAAACGCTTCTATCAACGTGGCTCAAAATCAAAGCCTAACCAACCGGATTTTTGCTATTTGAAAAGGATTTTTAGCAGGAGATACTTTTGAAGATCTTTCTCCATTTTTCTTTCTCTTCTCTTGAGCAGTAATCGTTTCATGTTTGTACAATCACCAGTCATGTTTTGTTATGACTAGTAAATCAGAAAGAGATTTCTAGAAACAGAACAAAGAGCTGTTATTAAACTACACAGCATGAGATCGCAGACTAATGCTAATAGTGCAGTACTCTGTCAACGCTAACTGACGCTGTGGTTATTTTAGATGTAAGCCCTACGTCAGTCTGAACAGCACGTGTCAAACTCAAGGCCCGGGGGCCAAATCCGGCCATTTAAAGCAACAATAAAATTTGCCCCTTGAAAGTAAAATTAGGGATGTCCCGATACACTTTTTCACTTCCGATATAAAACCGATATTGCAGCCTTGAGTATTGACCGGTACTGATATCGATATTGGCAGGAATCATACATACTTTTTATTACTTATTTGTAGGTGTGGAATGTTAGAAAAGGCTTGATCAAGTGATGTTACATAAACAGAGAACATAGTCACTTAAGTTATTTTTTACTGTCAGTATATGATGGGAACGACTGAGAGCAGGGACAAAAACAACAAAAACTTATCGGAATGCTTATATCGGCTATTTTAGATGCAGTTTGTAAAATCATAGAAAAAAAAAAAACATGAAACATTTTGTAAATTACCACCTAATTCAGTTGTAGATATCTCAATCCTATCCAAATAGAAAAAAAAATATCAATTAAAATCCACAATATTCGCATAGCTCTGTTTTCCAGTTGTTATATCACATGTCTGCAATCTCAATATATTACAAGAAATGTCCCCAAATTCTCCAAATCGGGAAAATTTAAAGTGAAGGTCCTGCAGGGACTGATATACTCAAATACTTAATCATTTTTTTATATATAATTTACACATGGAAGTGCAAACCAGGGCACATTCATGTTAAATATGCTCTTTTTCCCACCTAAGCTCAAACTGGTCTGTATTTGGCTCCTGAACTAAAATGAATTTGACACCTCTAATCTATAGTTTACCTGTATTAAAAACAGATTTCTGCTTATGTTCTGTTTCAACGTTCTAGTGAATCTGGAGCATTTTCCATGTTTGTGGAACATTATTTGTTGTATCTTTTTGACTTAAGTGCAGTTAAATGAATGCACACTTTATTTGTCCAGAGGGAGTGATGCGCAGTAAGCGGCGCTGTGTTCTGGAGAAGAAACAGCCGTACAGTGGAGACGAATGGTGCTCTGGACCCGACACTGAGGAAGATGAAGACAAGCACCAGACAGCAGCCCACCGTGAGTTCTTCAGCTACAGATACACACCGCACCACTTCCTGATTTTTGAAAGTGAATAAACCTGTAGGCCATTGTTTAATTTATCAGAAAATAAACTCCCAGGTTTCACTTCCCACACACGTCTGGCTCCATCTAGTGTTTAGAAGCTATACTATGTAGTGAGTGAACTGATATAAATCCAAGGTTTTTCTCAGTGACCTTCTGATTTTTTTCACAGGGGAACGTCGACTCACCGGGTCAATCCAGAATCTAGCTAGTCGCTTGTCTACTGTTACAAAGCCTGAATCTGGAGGTGTGGTTATGGGGTGTGAAAAAGGACCTGGAGTAAAAACAGAGCGCTCCAAGGCTTCCCAGCAAGTGGTTTATGTTTTTACCACCAGCCTCGCCAACAGGTGAGAACTATTAGCAGAATAATGTGCTAAAGGTGGTTCTGTGTAGGACAGTTTTTGGCTCGTGATCCCATTTTGATATCACAAATTTCTGACGACCCCAAAGACTATTTTTCAATGATAATAATTTTTTTCCATCATGTTTGTTATACTGTGAAACAAATGCAGAGTAGCCAAGATTAGCTCAGATATTTTAATACTGTGTTTTATTTACTGAAAGTATGGAACACAGTTTTTTTTGACTGTGTTGTGTTTGAATTTGAACAAGAGAAAAAAAGATAATTTAAAAAAAAAGTAAAAAATGTATTTTTAATCAGTAATTATAAAATAATTTGTATCAATTACTGGACATTTCAGGAGCCCCCATTTAACTTTCAGGCAACTCCAAGGTTGAAAAACACTAGTGTATGGCTTGAAATTTTCTGTGATTGTGGAAAAATGGATGTAAATAGTGGAATTCACGATCTGAAATGGAAAAAAACAACACAGGTTTTTTTTTTTTTTTCCTATCTCAGTATTTTTTCTAAATGTGGCCCCAACGTGATGAGGAAATGCCTCACATGCATGTTTTTGGACAATATCACACATTTACATGCAATTTTTCACCGTAAAACAGGCGATATAATGACTAGAAAGTGTGACAAACAGACAAATTAGTCCAAAATCTTGCTCTACTTGATCGTGTTATCCTGTGATTGAAAACAAATGCAGAGCTTTGTCTGAATTGTGTCTTTAATGTGTTGTGATGAACAAGTGGTTCAGATCATTATGACTGCGTTCAAATGGGAAAAAAGATCTGATACAAAGGTTTAGCTGATGGTGTTAGCTCAACTGGTGATGAGTTTACATGGTGACGCGTCACCACAGAAGCATGTCCAATCATATGGCTGTGCGGGGTTTCGTGCAAAACTTGAGGGTGATTTGCTTAAAGGTTTTACAAATAATGTTTTGGGACCATGTCACACATTTTCATGGTATTTTTCATGTTAAAAGTGTGGCTGAGGGTCTCGCTGTGTGGCTAATGTCACTATTGTGATGTAATATTATGCAATTTCAACATAACATCCCGTTTTGAAGTATAAATTGTAAAATTAATAACAGCAGTTGACTTTTTTAACCCTATTTAACATTTTTGGTACGATTTAGGGAAGTTCAATAGCCAGTAAAGTCATTTAAACAGGGAAAGATGATGAAACGGAAAAGTGTAAAGTGATGCACAAATGGGTAAACCCTGAGACATAATGTGGAAACATTTTTATTAGATTTAAATCAGTGGTAAAATCACTCACTTGTGCTATTTATGGAATGTAATGCAGTTTTGAAAAGTTACAAAAGATATGTCTTTGAAAAGTACAGAAATGAAAAAAGATAAGAATTCATCACAGATGTTCATTTTGTTTGTTTTCTTAATAGCTCGATTGAAGTATTTATTTGTATTGTCCATTTAGTTTATTTGATTGGATTTTGCATTTGTTAATCGTATCGTATGACTTGACAAGCCTACGCTTCTTCCTATCCCTTGTCGAACGAATCAAATGTGTATTATATTGAAATGGACTTTTTCTTATTTTATAGAGATTTCTGTTTTGTTAATTATTCATTTTTGTTTTCATCTATTTTTTTTATTTGTTTGAAATAAACAATTAAATACATTTGCTCCACAGTGCCGCAGAGGCTGTGTTGAAAGGCCAGTCGGAGTCGATCCTTGTGTTTCACCAGCAAAATGTGCCGCACACAAAGATGGAGCAGGTCAGTCACCAACACTTTTGTTACACAGGAGTTGATTCCCCTTTAAATATTCAAATGCTCCCACCATCCTATTCCCAGGACTGTTTTAATGTTGACTGCATATCTTCTCTGTCCCACACAGGGCCAGCTAATAGCAAAACTCCCTAAGCAGTCTGAGAAGTTAAACTCGAGCTGCTCTCCACCAAAATCTCAAAGTGGAACTCCACGGCCCAGCTCTGCAGGCGTGGGCTCGTTGCACCCGACAGGAACACCGCCTTCAACAGGACAAGTGGATAATAAACTCTCTCAGACTGCAATGGGAGCAGCATCAGGCTTTAACAGCAGAATCAACAACAGGTCAGGCAATATGGCTGGCTTGGATACAGCACCCAGAGATGGGGATGAATCAGGAGGGGGTGTAGTTTCACCCTCGGGGAGTCCTTCCATATTATCTGCACACCTGCAGAGCGACACAGTCCTGAGGATGGGCCCAGGGAGCACAGACGCTCTTTCCAAAGAGCAGCTGGAACACAGAGAGAGATCCCTTCAGACACTGAGGGACATAGAAAGGCTGCTCCTTCGCAGTGGAGAAGATGGAGATCATGGGGAGCCCGCGGGCTCGAATGGTCCTTCCAACGTAAACACCGACAACACCGACAGGGGCGTTATCCCTGAGGAAAGAGACAATGGTACTGGGAACTCTGGAAACTGTGCCAGTGGTAATCTTTTATCAACATTGGCTTCCATGAAAGATTGAAGAAATTGAAGAACCGCTGCAGTCCATCATTTCCCAAACGCAGTCTCTTGGTGGACCGATGCTTGAAAGCCCCCAAATGCATTCTCCCCATAATCTAGCACAACACACCCATCACCAGCTGTCCTCACCCAGAGACGACATGGGCCCATTACTTGGACCTGAAGGGCTGACTCCAGAACAGATGGCATGGAGAAAACTCCAAGAAGAGTACTACAGGAGAAGAAACGACAACAGAAGTCCTGCCCCCTACACATTCCAGCATTTTCGGATGATGGCAGAGATGCATGGAGGCCCTGTGATGATCCGAGGACCACCTCCTCCCTATCATAGCAAGCCTATGGACCAGCAATGGGCTTCAGCCAGCATGATGGGTGGGGGAATGGGTGGTAACGGACGAATAATTGACATGCATCAGAATGGTCCCCGTGGCCCAAGGTCCTGGGACAACTTCAGAGAGGTCAGGCTGGGTCTTCCCTGGTAACCCAGAGCTTTTTCCAATGGACGGTCCAGGAACACAAAGACCCACGAGGCCAGGACTGATGTGGCTCGAAGATATGCCCACCAACATGAGCGGTGGAGGTTTGTTTCATGGGAGCTACTCTGGTGCACCCCCAGGTGACCCGGACCATCTTTTATCGCGTGAGGAAAAGTTTCGTCTGATGGAGAAACGCAACATTCAAGGCGTCTCTAAGTTTGAACTTGAAAGAATAGCCAAACAACAGCAACAACAACAAGGCGGCTTTGGGTCAAGAATGATGAATAATCTGAGTGGACCTGATTTTCCAATGGGATTAAGGCGGTGCCCCCCCATCAGCAGAGGTGATCCGGTTGACTTTCCTGGTTCACAGGAGATGATGGGATCTCCTGGAGGAGGTCCTCAAATAAGAGATTTGATGGATTCTCATCTTGGGGGTAACATTGTGATGAACATGAATGCACAGCAGCAGCAGATGTTACTGTCTCACAAGCTACGAAGTGGGCCTCCAGAGGGCGGAGCTTTGCAGGAGATGTTTGGTCCTGGAGAAATGTCACGAATCAGAGCTTTGCAAAATGGAAGAGGTGGTAACAAAGCGATGATTCCTGGACCAGATGGTTCCTTCCAATATGAGCTGGAAGAAGCGTATCTTCATCAACCAGGCCCTGAGATGTTTGGGTCAGACCAGCATGGTCCAAATCAGATGGAGGTTACACCCAGGCTTAGCCATATCCCCATGGCTGGAGGCATGAGGGGGGTCGGACCCGGGTCCCAGGAGTGCATCCGAGTTGTCGGTCAATGTTCATCCGATGACGTCGTCGTCTTCTTCATCTTCTTCTTCTTCTTCTTCTTCAGTGCCTCGTCATCAACTCAATTTATCTCCATCGCTTAACCAAGAGCAGTCTGCCCTCCTCGCTTCCCCCTCTACCCATGGACTCAAGTCTCCATCTCTGATCTCCTCCATGGGACATCCCCCTCCTCCCTGTCCGGCATCTGGTGCTGGAACTCCTTCCTCCTCTTCCATGAAGTCTCCCCAAATAATGGCGCCTTCTTCCAATCTTGTGTTACACTCTCCATCCGCCTCTCCTGGGCGACTGAAGTCACCGGGCATGACTGTTGGTTCTCCAGGGTGGATGTCTCCGAAAACAGCTCTTCCCAGTCCACGGGCTTTAACCAGTGGAAAAGGGTTTGGCAACGGAGGAAGTGGTTCTACCGAAGCAGGTACGCTCGAGATCACAGATTCGTGCACCATTTATAACGTTACTGTGAAAGTAACAGGATTCGGCTAAATCGATTGGGCAAAATATCGCAATATTTCACCGTCATTCTTATATTTAATTTTTTTTATTTATTTAAATTAGGACATTATACATTAATCAATGTGCTTCACAAACAGCGTCAACATAAATATGCCGGAGTTAGCACAATAGCTAATTTTCACCCGTTGTCCAAAGGCAGGTAAACGTGACATAACATACAGTTGAACAATAACATTTAACATACAGTTAAGCAACATCACACAATGAGACAAACATTAAACTGACTGACAACAGAAAACATGACACCACATATACTATTTACAATAAAACAGTCAGGAGTTAAAAAAGCACAAGAAAAAAAGTACAATATTATCTATGGGTGCATGACTGCTTTGTTTTCAACCAAATTTTGAGAATCGCTTTGAAGGTTGGGTAATTGCCAATGTTTCTGAAGTTTTTTAGAAGTGTATTCCATAATTTTGTGACACCATTTGGCTAAATTTTGTCCGCTGCCTTTTTACTACAGTCTTCTCTAGTTTATCGATTATCGTATCAATTCAAAAAAATGTCCAAAACGATTTTTTAAATTATGTTTTATGGAAAAAAGCCATTTAATTGTGCTAACATTGGCATAGCCAGTCACTAGGTGTCAGTGAACCACATCAGACCTTGTTAAACTACCTCACTAGTGCTCAATGCATTTTAGCTTGGAAGTTGATTGCACTTTATGTATTTAATTATTTTTTTTAAGAATTGAAGAACTGAACAGAATTTGAATTTGTTGTAGAAGCAAAAGTTAAACTTTTTTTTAACTATGTAATTTGACAGTTTGATAAATATACCACTTTGTTCTTTTATATTGGAACTTGAATTACAGTTAGTTACCATTTACCATTTAAATAAAAAAAAAGTACAAAATGGTATTTCATACCATTTTGTACTAGTAAAGGGAAAATGAGTCATTATTGATATCGTGATGTATATCGTATTGTGACAAGCAATAGAACAGAATGTAACAGAATCCTTTTATTGTCATTGCACATGTACAATGAAAAAGCACATGCCCCTCCCAACAACATTCAACTATGTAGTTTGTAGGAATTAAAAGTTCACTTGTAGTCCATAGTTTATCAGCTCCAAATTGTGAATTGTCTCGTATTGTCAGATTCATGGCAATGCACAACCGTAATTTCAATGTTCGTTACAGGTCAGGACACCTTCCTCCCAGAAGCTCCAGCTCCACCCCCATAGCCAGCCTGGCTCCATGAATCCCAGTATGCCTTCACGTCTTCTCCTGATGCCCGAGCCGTCTCAGAACCCGCTGTCCCTCATCATGTTCCAGATGTCCAAGTATGCCTTGCCCAGTTCTACTCCACTTCTACCACGAAGCGATCAAAACAATCGCCACCTCTGATGATGAGATGCTCCAGAGCGACCTCTGCTTTCTGGTGTCTGTATCGGAGGTAATTTTTGAAAAAAGGTCAATGTAGGGCTGGCCGATATGGACTAAAACTCATATCTCTATATTTTTTTTCAAAATAATGATATACAATATTAATCACAATATTAATACAATATTTTTTCCAGAAAGACAATTCTGGGTTAAATTTGCTGATACAAAATGCCACACATTTATTAACAAACGGCTGCACAGTATGTTCGACTTCTGCCCTTTTTCTCCCCTAAGAGACAGCATGTGGTGAGTGAGTTCTGTAGTGTGGCTTGTTTAGGGGAAGGTCTGAGATGGGACACACTCAGAAATACATCTAACTGTGTTTGTCATGCTGTTTTGAGAAGGAACGAAAGCAGCGACTACTAAAACAAGTATTATAATACAAAATAAGCTATAATATATATATATGAAAACATTTTATGAAAGACACTGTTTGACAGTACTGTATGAATAACATTAAATATTTGTGTGATGTGATTTGTACTGTGTGATTATATAAATAAGAATATCTCAATATACACGATATCGGGGGTGGACTGGGACAAAAATTCAGCTCTTGCATTTTGTGTCCAGACCAGCCCACTACATTATCAGTGACTTTAAGTCAGTGATGCTGAACATGTGGCTCTTTGTCCTAAATTTCATTATTATTCCCCAAGAAAACCTTAAAAGGGGGACATTTTTTAAACCACTTTTTACATGTTTCCATTGCCATTTGCAACTTAACTTGTCCCATTTTTGCCCCTTTTGGGACTTTAGCTCCATTTTGCCAAAAATTATCCCTTTTTCACATTTTTTTGTCATATTTTCACGTTCTTTTTGACAATTTTATCAAATTTTCTTAATTTTTTTTGGCCACTTTCATTAAAATAAGCTAACTTTTGCCCAATAAATACAACTTGTTTCCTTTTTCCCTACATTTTGCCTCTTTAAGTTCCACATTTTCCCTTTTTCACTATGTTGGCCACATTTGTGCCCATTTAAGCTACCATTTGCCATTACAATACAACCTGTTTCATCTTTTGTAAAAAAAAAAAAAAATGCCACCTGTTATAATGTCTGCCTTTGCTCGCATCGTCAACAAAAAAGTAGCGGTCCGGACTAGCCCTAACTTCGTGACTCGGCCCAGTATGCAGAAAACTTGATATATCTTATAATCTCCATATATTGCCCAGTCCTTGGTCATGGCTTTTCTTTTCTGTTCTATATAAAATGTTGAGGTGAGAATCATCAAACTTGTTCTGTTCCACAGGAAACGCGGGGAATCCCCAGACGTCGCATTTACTGGTCTCCCAAGGCTCCGTTGGGCCCCACAGTGATCCACAAAGCCCAATGGGAATCTTAAGCCAGGACAGGCAGCACCTGTCCCATGACGCGTTGGGAGCTGTACCTTCATCTCCAAACCAAATGAGCATGGCCTCGATAGGAGGGGAACCGCCCGAGGGCATGGCCATGAACCAGATGTCCGGTTTCCCTCGGATGCATCCATCGTCTCGTGGGCCGATGCATTCGCCCAGCGTAGGAATGTCGCATGAGGACCTTCACCACCAAAATGCATCTGCTGAACAAAGGTGGTCCTCACCAAACGCCCCCCTCACCCCTTAGACTCTGTAAACTCACGACTCATGAGAGATGGACCTGATCTCAGTGAAGTGATCCGACCCAGTCACACGGGGATCCCAGAGTTTGACCTGTCCCGCATCATTTCCCTCCGATAAGCCCAGTAGCACGCTGCAGTACTTCCCCAAGACCGAGCCGCATCAGAATCCACATCACGGGCCCCCGTCCTATCAGCATGCTCCGCAGCAGCTTTCTCAAACAGCTGTCCTCAGGGCCCTCTGCACGGTGCGGCGGGGGCTCCTCGTCATCGAACCCCCCACTTAGCCAGTCTGCAGAACATGATGGCTGAACAGCAGCCCCCCCCTCACCCTTCGCATGGGGTGATACGACAAAGTATGGGGCATTCCTCAAGGGGGCATGAGGGGTATGGTATCAGCAGGGGCCTGGGCCCCATGTGCCCTCCTGGACATATGATGGGTCGGCGAACTTGTTGCCCCAGCATCAACTCCACCATTCTGCAGGTCCCGTATCCTGGCATGATGCCCCCCCAGCAACATGCACATCACCTGATGACGCAGCAGGGTCTCATGATGATGCGGGCCAAACATCCCACATTTCTATTCCAGGGGAACCTTTTGGACCTCAGGGTCCCATGATGGGTCCCTCGAACCCGCAGGCCCGGGTGATGGGTGCGCAGTCTCTCAGAGAGAGAGGAATGTCTCTGGACACTTCCATTGGCTTTGGGCCGGGGGGTATGGCCACATGCCGTTCTGACTCAACTCAATGGACTTCAAAACAAAAACAAACCCTGATATCTTTCCACCGTGTCCTCATTTTTCATTTTCATGACTCTTTAACGCTGTTTTTGAAAGACAAAACAAAAAACTCAATGAATTGGGTGATAATCTTTGACTTCTCGGAAGACTACTGATCGAATTATTTAAAAAAAAGCACTGTACACTGTTGAATTACACATTTGAAGCCATTTTCTAAAACACTGTAGAATATATTATATATATATATATATATATATATATATATATAGTTTATATGTTGTGGGAACAGGAGGAGTGCCTCAAATTTTTATTTGTTTGACTATCATTGATTTATTTTCTCCAAATTACCAAACTGTTGTGCTAAAGAAATAAAATCTAAATAATATATACCTGCTGTACATAAGATGCAAATTGTGATTGTTTGCAATTGTTCTGTATAATTGTGTTTTAATAGAAGTCTGAAAAATACAACAAGGAAAATAACTGAGGTTTTTGTCAATCATTTTTGTGGTCCTTTGTTGTTTATTTTTTATACTATAAATGACGTTTAATTAATAGAAAATTATTACATAAATGTCAAATTATGTATCAATCAAATAAGTCATTTATTCATTAATTTAGTTATGTTTTTTTTATTATAAAATAAGGACATGTTATGCGCTTGAAACCTGTGATATCTTTGGACCGTGATTTGATGTTTTTACTGTTTTTATGAGGATTTAGCAACAATTTCCAAATATTTCTCACATACTGTCCAAAGAATTGGAAAAACCCACAGGGGGGAATTTCCCAAATATGAACAAAGCCATTTATGTTTGAGGAGCCTGCAGAGAGACGCATTAGATCACCAAAGTATGACGCCAAGAAGTCTGAATGATTGCCACGCTCAGGTGAAAAGTGCAGAGTTTGTGTTAATAAATTCATTCGGGTATAAGTACGGTAGTTGCCCTGAGGCTCCTTCAAACTAAAAGTTTCTAATCTTTCCCATTGCATTCTCCAAGAAAACAAATTATTTTTTACTCTATTGCTCATGTGGGTCCAGTTGGTAGTTTTTCTCCCAAAAAGTAAAAATGTATCAGAATCAGTAACAGAATTGATTTAATAATTAAAATTACTTTAGTCACAGCGGCTCCAAGTAAGAAATTATAACAAAGGATACATAAAAGTAAACAAAGAAATCAATGAGAATGATTATAGAAAGAGTCAATTTGTACGGTTGCCGTACGAACAACCCCCGGTGCTATTGGTACGTTTACCGAAGTACATATACTGTACAAAGCGTCTTAGGGTTAGGTTATAACCCTATAGTGCAAACATTTTTAAGGTTACGGTTAGGTTTAGTCTTAGTCACATCACCTAAACTGGCCAATGACTGACCTATCACGTGACCTAAACTGGCCAATGAGGGGCGCTGCGTATGGATCGCATGTCTGTATATTGATATGGCAAACCATACAGATAGCCACTGCCCATGATTATAATTACATAAGAATAAGGATTAAAAAGTATTATGGGTCAAAGTACGCATGAAAATATAATACAAATGTACAAGTTTATACAATAATATAAGACAGTACCTAAAACTGTTCCTAAATCTAACCAAAAGTCGTAAACATATACGCCTTTCTAATGATATTCTTCGTAGGTTTGGATAGGTTGACCCTAACCTGGATCATTTCAGGTATAGAAGATGGAGGCGAGACGTGAAACGATGACGACCAACGTGAATGTTCAACATCGACGTCTGCTGCAAAACATTTGTGTAGGTAAAATATTGGATTGCCTTGTTCTCAAAATATGCTCTAATGTACATTTTTATAAATTTATTGTAAATATTTTGACAACTTTTTTTAAATCAAGAAATTAAGCAATATTGCCTGAATATTGGTAATGTAGCAATTTTCATTGCAGCATGAATTTGGGTGTTTCCACTGTAGTTTATATGTTGGCCAAGGGTGTCATGTGGCTGTGATCAGTGGGTATAGAAAGTGAATAAATTGAATAAATTAAATGCATATATAACATTTTTTGTCTTTAAATAGCTAACTTAAAAACAGTAAAGTTAAAAAAACAATAAGGTACCATCTAAAAAAGTGCTCTTCAAACATGGAGTTGTGACCCCATGTGGGGTCACCTAGAATTAAAATGGGGTCGCCTGGAATGTCTAGGAATTGGTACCAAAAAAAAAAAACCCATTACTGATTAAGATTCCATCCATCCATCCATTTTCAGACCCGCTTTGTCCTATTTCAGGGTCGCAGCTGATTATTATTGTTTTTTACATTTTTTTATTTTTTTTCTTCTTTTTCAAATGAACACGTCACACATTAAATATCAAACATCTATATTATATACTTCAACTTTCTCAAATATAAATCTATTTTAAATGAAATGCAGTAAAAAAAATATATATATATATATATATATATTGTCACTTTGTGCACTAATCATGGCTACTCTGTATTTGTAAAACATTTTAATAAACATGATCAAAAACAAATTCTAGACAATAAAAATGTACCTGGGGCTGCCAGAAATTGGTGATATCAAAATGTCAAAACTTAAAACTACTGCAGTTCACGAGACAAAAATTCTGCTAAAAATTAGATTTTTTTTCAAAAAGTGTTTTTCAAATCACAGTTGTGATGCAAAAATATAGTGTAAAAAGAATCTAAATTAGAATCTTGATTTTTTTTTTATTTATTTTTTTTTAAGCTGTTCCGCAAATCGTTTAAAATGACAAATAAACTGCTTGAAAAGTGCTAATGCTATTTTCTCTCATAATTATTGGTGCTCCCTGAAACTTTCTAAAACATTCCCAATTTTTTTTTTTTTTTTTGCTATTTTTTGACATTTTGTCATGAAATTTTTTTCCTGTTTGATATAATTTAAAAACACAAAGTGTGGACAGGTGAGACTTGGAGCTGCAGGTGTCTCTGTGACAGGACAAGTGTGAGGGGGAAAACACACAAAAAACAACAACCCATTAATTTAGAAATGAAATCAGCTGAATGGCTGGACGGGGGCGGCTACAAATACGGGTGGAAGCCATCTTGAAAGGTTGCTTTGACCACTGAGACTGTGTAGCTAGCAGTCAGCTATTTACATTAGTACACTTTACAACAACAAAAAACCCGCACACGGAGCCACTTAATTCACTAATCAAAAGGTAAAGGAGCAAACATAGCGGCGCTTTCCACACTTTTTGTTTCCTAGGGGTCCCCTTTTGCCTCGACGAGACTGTCGGATTTACAGCAAATATTCCACCGTCGGTACTAGCTCGTCTGCATCGTTAGCTTAGCATCTTAGCACGTCTGTTATCTTTTTCGCCGCGTTGTTTGTTAATGATTGACATTGAGATAAGTCTTTGCCTGGCACAAAACAGCTTTGTTTCTTATAAAATGATAATTGGGGGAAGAATAGCTTTGTCGTCAGGTGTTTTCCGTCGGTTCAAGGATGACCTAAATCATGCTACTGACCCGTGATCGATGCTACATGTATGCTATCTTGCCTTTTAGATGCTCAAAAGCGTCGTCATTTACGCTACGTGTTTTCATGCTCAAGCCAACGTTTTCAACAGTTTAATCTTATGTTAAAATCCACATTTTGTTCTGGATTTCCTGATAATTGTCTACGTTAACGCTTTTGTGCTAAGCTATGTTGGCTAACTTCCGACGCTAGGCCCTCCCTCCTTCTTTCCGCTGTCACTAAGAACTGTCAGCATTTCTATCCTAATTTCACGTATGTAGAATAACTCTGTTCATTTTGGTAGTTCACATTGTTTTAATGACTTTGTTTTTCTCTGTTTTTCCAGTGTTAGAGGAACTCTAAAGAAGGACACGGTGGCTCAGTAGAGCTAACGCAAGATGGCTAGCTAGCTGGACAGCACTTGAATGCCAGCTGAGCCGTCCTGGTTGTTCCTGTCCGGATACATCATTCTTTGAGCCCCAATTTAATTTCAATGCTTGGACGTTTTATAAGCAAATGTAATAGGTCTGTTGACTTGTGTAATTCTTTGCACAATTGCTTAAAAAGAGAAAAAGCAAGATTAGCATTTACACAAACATTAGATATAAACAGGGCAGACTTGTGATTTTAGTTGACTGGACTCTTGAACCGGACACTGTATAAAGGTTTCATACCTCTTTGAACTGACAAGAAGAAGTGACAGAGTAAACAACATGAGCACCGCCAGAACAGAGAACCCAGTGATCATGGGCCTTCCCAGCCAGAACGGGCAGCTCCGAGGTTCTGTAAAGCCTGCTGGAGCTCCAGGAGGAGGTGGAGGTCCACAACAACCGGCCTTCAACCCCATCAAAGGCACAATCAACAATGGTAATTCACAGCCAGCCCCATCGACAAACGCTGTCATAAAGTGAGTAGTTAACATGTTAAACGTATCCTAAGGCTGTATGTTATTGTTTGGACTGCGTCTCACAGAAACTTGAATTTTTGCAGGCCTGGAGATGACTGGAAGAAAAATTTGAAATTGCCTCCAAAAGACATGAGGATGAAAACTTCGGTTGGTGAAAGATTTTTTCTCTCACTGACATTGTTTTATTGATTTCTACTTAAGTGTCTGTAAACCTTTATAGTTGCTCATGCTTGTATTTCTTGTCATTACTTTAATGCAGGATGTGACTGCAACTAAGGGCAATGAGTTTGAAGATTATTGCCTTAAGAGAGAGCTGCTCATGGGAATATTTGAGATGGGCTGGGAAAAGCCATCTCCAATTCAGGTATGGATACTTTAAGATTATAAGGAATTGTACAAAGCTTGTTTGTAGTATTTTTGAAGTTGTAGAAAGATATTCAGGGTGCCCCCAGAACTGTCATTGTGATCCCTTTTGGTTTGATGTTGCTCCCTGCTTTTCTGTTTTTCCCATGCACCGATGTGAATACTGTCTGGTTGAAACGAGGTCAGGCTTAGAGACATTAGCTTAATTCGGGTCGGGCCGGGTTATGTTGTCTTTTTTCGGCCCAATGAGAACTTTACTCTGGCATCCTCCGCTTTGTAACTCATAATCACCGTCCATTATAAACAGTGTGCTTTGCAGCATTGCGTAATGGCCAATATGGATTCGATACGATAACAGCACGAATCATACATACTTTTATTACTTATTTTGTAGTGTGGAATGTTAGAAAAGGCTTGATCAAGTGATGTTACTCAAAGATTAATAGTCAGCAACAGTAGGTATGAGAAAAACTGACCCATTTATTATTAACCAATTGGTTACATGCATTATAACCTTCAACATAATATTTACCGTATTCTACAATTGAATAAAATTAATTAAAAAAAATTATTATATCTGTTATGATATGGGAAATTTTAGATGCAGTCCGATAAAATCCGATATGTTTTCTGGCTGATATCGGACCGGTATCGGATCGGGACACCCCTACTAACAGCTTAAGTGGCATCCTCCGCTTTGTAACTCATAATCACCGTCCATTATAAACAGTGTGCTTCATAATTTAAAGTAAAACGATCAACAAAATGAAATATAATATACTGTCCAAAACAGTCCTAATATTACTGCGATTCCCACATAATGCCTAATTTAAAATTGAAAAGCAAGTCTTTGAATCAAATGTCTATACAGTGTCTCTAAATATTTATTTGTCAAGGAACTGTACCAAGCATGACTAACTACATTCATCATGACCTTCACCAATTCAAAATAACTTAAAGTAAGGCAATAACAACGGTGTCGCGGGGTCTTAAAAAGTATTAAAAGTTGAAAAATCAATTGTGGGAAACATAAGGCCCATAAAAAGTATTAGCCTTAATCGCGATTTTATGGAATATTCAATTTTACTGGTAGTAAAGCCTTGACTCGAAGCTAGATTGCCTCGGGACTGCCCTGCGTGCGGATGCAACGTTACGTGACAGCGAATGTTCTGGTGTTAAAACAGATGAGAAGAAAACAAAAATGGGAGGAAAACTGCTGGTGGCCTCAAACAGCAGTAGCTGTCGATAGCGTCTTTCTGTGGTCCACTAGTAACACGACCACCTGGTAATGTGACAGGTGAGCTAGCCAACACAGCTACGATCGCGACTTCTGCTTCAGGAAAGCAAACTGCTTCTCTCGTTTCCTTTTTTGGCATGTACAAAAAAAAAAAAAAGTGAATGTAACCATGTCGGAAATAAACTAAATAAATAAATAAATAAATTGTCTGCTGACATAAGGGTGGCTCTGGGCGGCACGCCAACGCTGCGTGCAGAGGTTATCTGGTGTCTCAACACAGCGGTGAATCACCACTCATTAAACTCAAACGAATGCATTTCTGATACACGGGACATGCCAAAGGAGCTAAGGTGCGCGTGTGTTTTTAAAAAATCAACAAGCATTTATGGTGCAATGTTATGTTTGAGACGTGCTACATAGATGCATTTGGTTTGTGTATTTTAAGAACACAATTAATTTAAGGCATAATGTCATAAATTAACAGACTGCCATGTCAATTCACAGGAGTGTTTTGCAAAACTGAATGTGAGGCAGCTTGTCTCTGTCACTATGGATTGTCTCTGTCACTATGGATGGTCCCAATGTTAATTTGTCAAATTTGTCAAATTGCTGATAACCACAGAAGCTGATGGAAAGCAAATCGCACATGTCCTAAATTTTGATCATGTTGTCATAATCAGAATCAACTTTATTGACCAAGAAATGTATGTTACACACACGAGGAATTTGACTATAACATACATTACTTGGTCAATAAAGTTGATTCTGATTATTACAACATGATCAAAATTTAGGACGTGTCTGAGATTGTGTGATTTGCTTTCCATCAGCTTCTGTGGTTATCAGCAACCGATATGAATCATACATACTTTTATTACTTATTTTGTAGTGTGGAATAAGTTCTTGTTTTCTGCCAGTTGGCCTTGAATAACTGTTGCTTGTTGTGACCCGTGGGGAATGTCTATCAACTTGCCTTTAGTTTAATTTATTCTTTCAAGTTTTATTCCTTCTCAACTTACATCAATTCTGTTAAATTGCAAACTACAACTGTTAAAGATGTGTTGCTAACAACTAAGGATGTCACAGTACAACTTATTCACTTCCGATCCGATACCGAAATTGCAGCATTGCGTAATGGCCGATATGGATTCGGTACGATAACAGCACGAATCATATATACTTTTATTACTTATTTTGTAGTGTGGAATGTTAGAAAAGGCTTGATCAAGTTATGTTACTCAAACAAAGAACAATAGTCAGCAACAGTAGGTAAAAGAAAAACTGACCCATTTATTATTAACCATTTGGTTGCATGCATTATAACCTTCAACATAATATCTACCGTATTCTACAATTGAATAAAATTAATTAAAAAAAATTATATCTGTTATGACATCAGAGATTTTAGATGCAGTCCGATAAAATTCGATATCCGTTTTCTGGCTGATAACGGACCAATATCGGTATCGGATCGGGACACCCCTACTAACAGCTTAAGTGACAACGAGGTCTTAACTTTTTTTGAAAGGCTTTTTTTTAAAAAAGTCTGAAATGTATTGAAATTAACCTCAAGATTCCTGCATATACCATGAACAAAGATGAAACATACAAAAAAATACTTTAGTTTTACTTAACAAAATGTGGCCATCAGAGGGTTATACAGTAAGTTTCATGCACCTCACGATTCCCCTTTGCTGTTGAAAAATAACTGGTGAGAACCATGATATTTATATATCTGTTGTCTGGCTGACTTTGCTCTCTGCCAGCAAATTACTTTCACATGTTAAAACCAGAGTGGCTGCTTTCAGAAAGGCATGAAATACTCATTAATGACATACCAAGGGGTAGATAATAGTTAAATGGTGCAGAGTTTTTGTTAAAGCTGAAACTGTTGTTTTCATGACTGTTAAAGTAGTTTCTTGCACTTGCTCTGCCTATAATATATCTTCTTGCTCTTATGGTCAATGGTCTTTTTTTTCTTTTACCCCAAATTTCTTCACAAACCGTTGCCGTAATGTTTTGTCCTGACATATTTTCTAAATATTGATTTTCTCATCAGAATATGTATCAATATTTATCCAAATTTTGGTATTATGGAAATGCTTAATACTTTCCAACCCTTGATTTAAGAAACAGTATATTGTTTGATTGCATTTTTTAAAATATTTTAAGGTTCGTCTATTGTGATTCGGGTTGATAAGGGGTGCAAAAATTCCCTGGCAAACTTCACCTCAATAGTTTTAGGAATATTAAAAAATAAGAACATTTTACAGGAATTATTTGTAATAATTGGAAACTGAGTAACTTAAGATGTCAATTGTCAATCAATTTTTTTATTTAGACTTGGGTCCATCAAAAAAAGAGAAACATACGATACTGAAAGACATTCATACTAGTGTTTCCACATAGCAGACTGGTGTCTTACAACACTGAGGACAGGGTTAGTCAACATCATTCATAAATGTGCAGTATAAAAATCGGTACAGTAAGCCTATCATATCAAAACTTTTTAGCATTTTCAAAATGATGCAATTTCAAAAATTTTGCAAATTAAAATCTTCCCTTGGGAATTAACAGGAAATGTTTTAATTTGAAGGCTGTCCCATAACAGATGTTAAATATAATTGGAGAATAGATATTTGCACCATCTGGAATTACTCTTTGATTATTTTTGGCTTAAGTTCCAGGGGAAATTAACCATAATGTTCTTTTCTTTTGCAACATTAATTATGATGCCCCTGCTCTGGTGTCATTCCCTTGTCAATCGGACCATTCATTTTTAAAATTGGGATGTTTTTTGTTTTTAGGAGGAAAGCATTCCCATCGCACTGTCAGGAAGAGATATTTTGGCCAGAGCCAAAAACGGCACGGGAAAGAGTGGAGCCTACCTCATTCCCTTACTTGAACGTATTGACCTGAAGAGAGACTGCATACAAGGTGGGACGTCCTAACTGTCATTAGTCGCAATTTATCATGCTTTATTGAAAAGTCGCATACTTTAAGAAGATTCATTTATTTTTCACTGCCTTGGTTTAATGATAATGATTTTGATAAAGAATGTGATGCAAAGAGATTAATTATAGTTGTTTTGATCTTCCAGCTTTGGGCGTTGTGCCCACCAGAGAACTGGCTCTACAAGTCAGCCAAATATGTATCCAAGTCAGCAAACACATGGGCGGAGTAAAGGTAATGGCAACCACAGGTGGAACTAACCTCCGAGATGACATCATGAGGCTCGATGAAACTGGTGAGATTAAATGTTCACGTCTCGTTGCTTTAGTCTATGGGTGTGCGATCTGACGACATTAGATCGTGAAGGATGTAAACATGACAACGATCTGCCTAATCATAGAGATCGTAGAACTGTCTGTAGTGCACATTATCCCTCGTGGTGTCTGTCATACATCTGTGTGCCTATACACGACACATTCAAAGGTTTTTTTTTTTTAACTTGCTAAATCAGTTTGCTAAGTCATGGTCTTAAATGTACATACACAATTATTTTTAAGCGCTCAAAGCGCGGAAGTACGGTCCGCTCCCCCTCCCGCCCAGTGCACGGACACGTTGCTGTGCTGCTTCCTCTGTGTTAGCGCTGCCTGTCAGGGCTAAGTGCAGATGTCTGGCCTGTATTTTTTAAAACGCCATCAGTTATGAGTGTTGGAACCACTGAGAGACGCCTGAGGAACAGTGCATGTTTTTCTCTTTAACTAACTCAGTCGCTGCAGTCACGGAGCTATTTACATGGCTCCGCCTCCAAGCTGATTTTCTAAAAGGGACCATGTCCTGAATGTCGTTTAAAAACTACTTGGAGCAACTCGGCGTTGCCCTGAAAGAAGCAACATTACATAATATAATCACACATTTCAGCCTTAATGAAGGAAAAAGCTGAAAACTGCCACAAAATGATCATAATGTTCTGCTAGTGATTAATAAAATGGTCTGACATTTTTTCTCCAATGGCTCTAAAACAAATTGGAAAAAATAAAAAAAATAGTTTAGCTCGCCTATCACCAATTAGAGGAAAAATACTGTGATATGAATTTTGGTTCATATCACTCAAGCTTTTAGTAAACAAAATAAAGACTGTATGACTACAAGAACTTGAAGATTTGCATGTCAGCCTTTTTCTCATTTCATCCATAATGATGATGTTAATTGTACTTGAAACCTATTTGATGAATTGCTTACATAAATCTCATTTTTTTTTTTTTTTTTTAAAAGTACCCCGACTTCTCTTTTATCTTTTTTTTTTTTTTTTTTTTTTTTCCAATATAGGGCGATTATTTTAAATAGGGTAATTGGTTTGTTTTACTGGTAAATAACTTGAAAATAGTCTAAATAATCTGAATGGATAAAAATAGCGAAAAAAAAAAACTAGATTGTGAATTTGTAATACATTACAACATTCTGCAAACTCTGGACTTGATCTATTCAGCAGTGCTACTCGTAGTTGATCCTGAATCTCATTTAATTTATTTTAATTCTGTCATGGTGAAGTTTACAATTTTTCTCAAGGCATTTTGAACTTCATTGCATTCCATGTCCAGAAAGGAGCAGGGAGAAGAAAATGGCCTGCCCCTTACTCAATCATGAATAATAAACAGTTGGTCTGCCAAATTTACACTAACGGAGATATTACAGCATTACTCAAAATAATGAATAAATACTCAACAATTTAAGACTTACACGCCTACTCTGGGCACTAAAATAGAAAAACAAACACTCTAAACACAATGTTCATGCTGTGTTGTGAGTCACTTTGGACATGCTCTTAAACTAAAATACATTCGAACAGCTCTTTATATCACAACAATTCCACATTTTCAGTATTTAAGGTTGTTTGTGCAAATTGATGTTTAAAATGAAATTTCCTTCAATGGTTCCCATCCTCTGAAGTAAAAACAAACATCTTTTGTAAATGTTCTGTAAATGCTCTAATTTTATTTTTTATTAGCTCTGAACATAACTGCGAGTGTCTTCAGCTCAATCAAATCTTAAGTTTTAACAATCCTGACTAAATAGACAGACTGCTTGTGTGCTTTCAGTAACCCGTCTCATGAATAATTTCTCACTGCTCTTTTCTGTAATAAAATAATGGTTTTATGTTGCTTATGTATGCATTTCCCCCGATTTCTACACAATAACAAATATATGGCAAAATATAAGGGCAATACCATTGAACATAAAATGTTTTCAAACACCTTTGTTTTTATGTAAGCAAACTGATTATATAGCTGAATCTCTGGTTATACAACAGTGCTTTGGATTAAATAATGCAGATTAATTTAACTAGGCTTTACACGATCAGGATTTTTGGACCGATCAGTGAGTAAAAAAAAAAAAAAAAAAGATCACTGATCTCCGATAATATGAATTCATCTTGTTTTTTTAGTTACCAACCAAATTCCTTTGGTACTACCTGATACAGATTCACAGAAAATGAAACGGTACCATGTTTCGGGACCTAAACGCGGCCTTGTTACTGTGAGGGAATGGAAGAGTTTAAGAATATCCATGCAGGACCTGAACATAACATTCGTTGTCGGTGTGTGGGTGCGTGGCCCTTTAACGGTGAATGAATGCACTGGTCGCTCAACCAGTGTGTGGCGTGGGGGAGCGTGTTCAACCGGAGCAGATCAATTATAATCTGTATGCTGTTTTTGAGTCATTGGCAAAATAAACGCGCGCGCACACACTTAATGCAGACGCTGTGCCCCCGCTTTCAGAGCCCATAGACTGGGGCCGAAGGCAGGCAATGAAACAATGCAATGGGAGCATCTACAGAAAGTTTCATCACAAGAATGACGTCATTGATTGGATCAGCGAATTAAGATATTACAGCCCATCACATTAATTACATAAAATGCAAAATATCGGCCGATCCAATATTGCCGATCTGTTGTGTAAAGCTTACATTTTAACAGCATGCTCTGCTTTAACTGCTGCCTGGTGCTTAAGTATTTTCTGTGAAGTCTTTATTTCTAGTTTTTAGTGGCCTAAAATTTGTGTATTTTTAACGTTTTTATTGATATTTGCTTGCAGTACACGTGGTTATTGCTACTCCTGGAAGGATTCTTGACCTCATTAAGAAAGGCGTGGCCAAAGTCAATCAAGTACAGATGGTTGTTCTTGATGAAGTGAGTTCAGCAGTTTGTTTTCAGTTATTTTTAAAGCTATGTGTGAGCTAATGTGTCTTCTCTGCTCTAAAGGCTGATAAGCTCCTGTCTCAGGACTTTGTGCTGATGATGGAGGAGATGCTAGGATTCCTCCCTAAACAAAGGCAGATTTTGCTCTACTCTGCGACTTTTCCTCTCAGCGTTCAGAAATTTATGGTGTGGCATGTTTTCTTTTTTTTATAGAATAGATTTTAATCAATCAATTGCTGTCTGATCACTACAATGTCTGTGTTGAAACCCTACAGAACTCACACTTACAAAAACCCTACGAGATCAACCTGATGGAGGAGCTTACACTGAAGGGTGTGACCCAGTATTACGCCTATGTAACCGAAAGGCAAAAAGTCCACTGTCTTAACACCTTGTTTTCCAGGGTAGGTGTTTCAGATTGAATTCATTTACTGCTTAAAGGTTGATAAATGAACAAATAGCTTTTTTTATTGTATGGCATGCAACAGTTTAAGAATTAAGTTTTATTTTCCACCCTTTTTTCCCCCTCCCCCCAGCTTCAGATCAACCAGTCTATAATCTTCTGCAACTCTTCTCAAAGAGTGGAGCTGCTCGCCAAGAAGATTTCCCAGCTTGGCTACTCGTGTTTCTACATTCACGCCAAGATGAGACAGGTCAACTCCCAGTGCTTTTCGCAAAATGTTGTTTATCTCAAATCTAAAGTAAACGGCTATTTAATGGTTGTGAAAATGTCTTATTCCTGACAATTTTTATTTCTCTGATCTAAAGAATAATTATTAGATAAATGCTACTGGGATTTCCTCAGTGAGATTTAGCCTTCCTATTATAAAACCATATTTACATTAGATTTCTGAACATAATAGTCACTAGCTTCAAGTATCCAAACCACAACATTAGACATTAGATTTGTTCTTCTCTGGCTGCGCTCTGGAATGGAATAAAAAAAGCAACTCTGGTTCCTACTCGGCAAAGTAAAGCTAGTAGCTGCCAGAGATAAGTAAAAATAGAATAACCAAGACCATAAAAAACTGTAAATGAACACATTATCACAGGAATACAACTACAGCCTGCACCCAAGTATGATCTGATTGGCTGAGTTATTGTTTTGTTTATTTATTGGTTTATTTATTGTGTGCATTAATATTAATACTGAAAATATACCAGATTTAGCCAAAAGACTGTTTTTCATCTGCAGTCTCTGGACAGAATGCTCAATTGTGAAAATGCAACTACATAACATTTACATATAAAAAGACAACAATATTTGAGAGGAGACAATCAACAGATATTAAAACATACACGTTCATAAAATAAAACATTGGCATCTTTAACCAACTTACTCGGGAGAAAATTGAAAATACTGATCATAAACTGTATTTTCAGGCCTTATTTAGCCCAAAGACACTTAAAACTGGTTCTCTATATTAATGCCATGCCTTCAAATATGCAAACAGTTTTTCCTTGTGACGGCAATCATACTTTATACAATCTGTTTTTAAAGACTATACGTTATTTTATTATAGATATAGAAATTTAAAATTTTACTTCTGCTTGGATCACCAGGAGCATCGCAACCGTGTGTTCCACGACTTCAGAAATGGCCTCTGCCGGAACCTCGTCAGCACTGGTGAGTTTGTCTGTATCTAACACTGAGCTGATGCTAATCTGTTTACTAGTAAATTAATGTCAATGTCCTGTGGAAGCGTTGTAAGATGAACAGATTCATTGAATTAATGTGGAGGCAATTTTAAAGAATATTGTGCCTCTATATATAATCCCCAAAAAATCCTTTGACATTACTTTCATAAAAACTTTGTGTATGTCTTGATTTCTTTTAATTTTGTTCTCATGTGTTATGTTTCTTGTCATTTTTGTAATTTTATAAGTCTTGTGTTTTTTATATTTTTTAGTATTGTTTTTCATTCATTTTGTGTATTCATGTAATTATTTTGGTTTTTTGCTTTTTTGTTTGTACATTTGTCAGTGTTTTGTATATTTTGGTAGTAGTTTTGTGTATTTTGAGTCTTAACTATAAGTAGTTTTGGATATTTTTCAGTCTTGTTTGTGTTGGTAGTCGTTTAGTATGTTTATGTAATGTAAGTTTTTGTAGTTTTTTTAATATATTTGACAGCTTTTTTTGTATATTTTGGTTGTTCTGCTCTATGGCTTCACTGTGATCGATAAAACCATTGATAGTCACTTTATTTGAATGAACTGATCAAAGATTTTTAACTTCTTCTCTTCAGATCTCTTCACGAGAGGAATCGACATTCAAGCGGTGAATGTTGTGATCAATTTTGATTTTCCGAAGCTGGGAGAAACGTACCTTCATCGCATCGGCAGATCTGGTAAGTAGTTGTTATCTAATCTGTATTTGGTTAATCAGTGAAACTCACCTCCTGCATTTTTCCCTCCCCCTCAGGCCGCTTTGGACACTTGGGTCTGGCCATTAACCTAATCACCTACGACGATCGCTTCAACCTGAAAGGAATTGAAGAGCAGCTCGGGACAGAGATCAAGCCCATCCCTGGCATCATCGACAAGAGCCTATACGTGGCAGAATACCACAGTGAGAGTGGTGAAGAAGTCAAGCCATGAGCCAGTGAGTACAGCAGCTCAACTATTTACTCATCAAGGGCCTCAGATTTTCTGTTTCAGGGTTTACACATTACAGCGTCACGTCGTATCTTTGCCTTTTTAAATAACTTAACTGGCTGTTAGACTTCCCAAAACCAAACATGCTAAACACGGTTTATGGAGTAAACTACTGTGATCAATTTTTAATGTTTTATAATACTTCAGATAATTAAAGTAAAGGTAATTGTTGGGCAGAAAGCACATGAGCCATAATACGAGACCCTCAACCACCCGTTTATCAGGAACGCACCTTTTAACTACCATAAAATAATTATTAAATATGATTTTTATTTTATTATTAAATGTTTATACTGTCTTTTTTTACTAGATATATATTTGTGGAAGTGAAAGTACAGTATACAGTGCTTGAGATTGTGTTGTTTAATTTGTAAAAGAATAATCGAGAAAAAATTACAAATTTTTGTTTTAATCATTTACTAGACATTTCAGGCCACTTCATATGGGTCACGACTTCAAGGTTGAAAAACAGTTATGCCTAGGGATATAACGATTCACTCAACCCCGATACGATTCTCTCATGATTTATTTTACAAAATAAGACTGTAGACAAATGATGACTGAAAAATATTGTACTATTTTCCTTTTATTTTTTATTGTCAAAAGAATTCCTTGATAAACTATTCAAAACAATGCATTTTAACTAAAACTGTGTTTACATGAGATATTTTAAATAGATAAATAGCACCCTCTGCTGTTTAAAAAAGTACTGCGATTCAATTTTCATCCATCCATCTTCATACCCGCTTATTCCCGTTTATCAGGGTCGCGGGGGTCTGCCGGTGCCAATCTCCGGCTCTCATAGGGCGCTAGGCGAGGGTACACCCTGAACAGGGCGCCAGTCCATCACAGGGTAGATTCAATTTTCAGAGTATCGCTATGAACCGTGATACCTATGAATTGATTTTTAACTGCCTTACGATTAATCGTTACATCTATAATTAAACCTGTTCAGATTTGAATGTAGTCGTAATAATCTCAAGTGCTTGTTCATCACTTTACACTTTAAAACCCATACTTCAGATGATCCTCTGCATTAATTTATAGTCACAGGATAACATGAACACTAGACAAACCTTAACACGTAGCTCAAGCACAGGATTCTAGGTGGAATCTAACATTTGTCCGTTTGTCATCAACTTGCATGTGAGGCATTTCCGTGTATTGTTTGTTGCCAGATTTTAAATTGAGAGATAAAAAAAAAGATTGAAATGGAAAAATCTGTGAGACAGTGAATTTTGTCTTTGCTGTCTGTTTTCTGCAATTATAGAAATGAAGCTTTGCACAACTCAGATTTCATCTTCTCTCTCTCTGCAGATCAGTCCATCCCCCCTCCTTCCCTTCGTCCCCATCTGTCGGTTTTCCATCCCCCGCCGTCATGGAGGTTTTTCCTTTTCTGTACAGTTTTTGTCTTCTGTCTTTATTTTGGACGCCACCAACTTGGGTATGTGTCGTTGATGGACATTTTTGGAAGAACTCATCCGCCTTTTTTTAACGAAGGCCACACCATGTGCTGCATAGCCATGCCCTGATGACACGAGCGCCACGAGGAAAGCATGGGACCAAGTTGAAAAGATATCAGCGCACAACCTACATTCATATCCACCAACGGTGAAAAAGGTGCCAGCATTACCAGAGCCAGAACAGGAAACAAGTCCCGCCTTCTCACTTTTTATGTTTGGAAGTTTGAACCAATTCGTAACAAGTGCCTTAACAAGCAGCGAAACTCCATTCTAAAGTAATAAGCCCATCTCTAGGCCATCGTGTTTGCTTCACCACCACATTCTAATCTTCACCCAATATATCAATTGTTACACTAATGGATAGTCATTATGTTTTGTTTCATTGAGAAGGAATGGAGACACAATTTGGGGTTTAGGTTGATCTGAAGTATCTGCGCTGCTGGCTTGAGTCTGGCTGATAAAATATGGACGAACATGGATTTTCCACAGACAGATTGTTTTTCTTTTTCTTCAACAAGAAGCCAAAAGGCTACAAAAAAGAAAGAAAAGCTCCGGCTTTTCCAGAGACCCAACACTCTTTCCTCTGTCTTCAGCATGGAAGACTGAACATTGATGAGCAGCCTTGCAACAGCTAAAGTGATGAGGATTCCTGTTTTGGTGGAGTTTGTGTGTGTCCCCCCTCACCTCCCACCTCCTATTCTGTCCTGTTCCACTTTTCTTCTTCTGGATGGCCGTTCTTCTGTGGCTGACCTCACAATTTGTGTAAATACCTTCATTTTTAAGATTGTTTTAAGAGAAGTTTAAAAAGGCTAGCTTACAAACTGAGAAGCTGCCTGATTATACCCCCGCTCTTGTTAGCACTGGAGACCGTTTCCACAACAACCAGTTTGTTTGACGACTAACATTAAGCCTGTGACTTTATTTATAATTTTAGAAAACCCCCAGAATTTATTATAATCCAAAAACACATTGGGAGACATGACTTTGCTCATGAAATGAGAGACTTATTTACAAAAACCTTTTAGCCCTATTACTACATTTGTTTTTTGTTTTTTTGGCGTGCAGCTCTTAAGACGCACTTAAGGCGAGGTTGTTTGAAGCGCCTGATCAGTGTTAACAATAGTTTCCCTCGGCTTTCTCAAGCAGCTTGTGTCATGGATTCTTTATCATCAGCCTTAACTTGTGAAACAGACTCTCGAGACACTTTTGAGATTTTCATTGAGTGCTGGTGGTTGAAGAGAAAATAATATTCCATTGCGTTGTTCTTGCTGCAGTGCAGCTGATTGGCAGATAATTTGTGAATTTTTTTTTTTTTTTTTTGGGGGGGGGGAGGGTTGAATTGGCTGTGTTTTGGGAGTGTTTTTTCCTGTTAAAGCACAGCTATGTAACTGCTAATGCTTAAAAAAAGAACAATGGCTGCTTTCATATTGTCCAGAACGTCAGACAAATGCAACAAAACAAGTGTCTGAGATAAAATGTAGCAGGCAGCACTTATTTGAAACGTGACTTGAGCAGGTCAGGCTGTACTTAAACTGCACGTGGGCTGCTTTTATACACACACACACCCACAATAGAAGAGTGTGTGGTACTGCTGATTAATATTAGCATCGAGGGAAGGGGAAAACAGGCTTATAGAATTACAGATTCCCATTGGTCAAATACTTATGGATCTGCCCTGTGTTGCTTTATTGTTTGGGGGGTGGGGGGTTTGGGTATATATTTCTGTGCATTTAAATGCAATGACCCTTGCTTTGCATTTAGACTCTCCCCCAGACTCTTTTTGCAAAGGAGGAATCCCCTCTTTTTTTTAATGTTGAGATGCTTTAGCATTTTGACCAATGACATTTAACCTCTAAAGACAGTCATTCTCTCATTGGTCAGGACTGATCCCTGTGCTCATGTGCATATAGTCCCAGAAGTGATTGCACACCTAATTTGTTTATAAAGGTCTAAAAAAAAAAAAAAAAAGGGTGAAATTAAGTGGAAGGTGGTCTGTATTTGTTTAGAATTAAATTCCAGTGAGCAAACAGGGATCCCATCACAGGCACATGGCGGCTGTCTGTTTTTAGTGAGTCAGAGCACTGGTAATAATGGTTCCAGTCGAAGGTTAAGATCTGATGGTGTGGTTTTTGGTTTGGTGCCAGTGGCTGACGTCACTAAACCTTCAAGACTGAGACGAGAGCATCTCTCAAACAATTGGTGACTGTATTTCTAACTAAATTGTCTCTTTCTTGAAGGTTATTTTTTAAGTATACAAAAAATTGGGTGGTTGAATTTGATCTCTTGCTGCCCTGATGCACATGTTGGACCTCTTAAATCTTCTTTAAAAAAAACAGTAAGCTTTACTGTATGTTTCAAGGATGTGGTAGAATCTGGAACGTGTGCATCAGTTAAAAAAGGGGGAGGGGCCTGTGTGAAAAAGACGCCAGGATCTGATCCAATAATCCAAAGTTGTTTAATAGGTATTCAAGTTTTCAGACGGGTTTGCCCTAATTTTTGTTTTGTTAATCTCTTGAACACGTAGCACAACTCGAGTCGTTAAATTTAATTCAGAATTGAGTTTGAATAGAAATAAGAAAAGAGAAGAAAAAAACAATCTTGTTCATTTGGTTCCCATTGGCTTATATTCAGTGATGCTAATTTTTACAATGAAGTGAAAATGTCTGGAATATTATCGGGTGGTGGATTGGGAAAAAAAAAAACGTTTTGTTGAAAATCAATAAAAGCTCACTGACCTTCATTGAAGTCTTTTCTATTCTTTCCACCTGTGGATCTGCTCTTTAAACACTAGGGGTCAGTGTGTTACCACTGATCTCTTAAACTGTAACTGTTGACTTTGATCAAGGGGCGTAGGTCTGACCCTGGTGCAGTACTGTAGTTGCTGTTAAATCTATATTATACCTTTAGAGATGGATGTGCGTTACTTGCTGCTGTTTTTCCTTTTTAATGCAGCTCTAGATTCATATGTAAATGGAGCGATTCCACCATGTGACAGGTAAGTGGTTTAATGTCCCCTAAACTAAGTTAATGCTTGATTAGTTGTAAAATGTTAACGGTAAAACAAACTGTATCTGGGTCAAAGTAGGTCAGTCATATTTCCCTCTGCGATCTTTCCTGTGAAGTTCATAGGATGTTGAATCTGAGTTCCTCTTCACTGAGACATCAGGAAGTGAATAGTACAAAGGCGTGTTCATGTAGTAGATCATATTTTCTGAAGTGTTGATGCAACACATTTTTTAAAAATGTACTTTGTCATTCAAACATTGTTCTCATAAATCCTTTTATGTGGATTTACTCACAAATGTCAAAGGTAGAAATTGACGCTTAAAATTTTTGGACTGCACCAGTAACAATGAATTTGACAAATGACCTTTAACTTTGGAATAGTGCATTATGGGATTTAGTCTTGAAGAACAAAGGGTACAGAAGTTTCATTTATTCAGACTGGTTTTTTAGGAAATTTACTTTGATCTCATGACTGTCAACTGCCAGTTGTTTGAATAATTTAAACCTCAACCTATGATTCAAAAAGACCTTGCTGGAATTATTTAATTCTTACTGTGATTTCTTGTTTCTTCGCTAGACATTAAATTTTCACTTGACATAATGTCAAGTATCCTGATCTGATATTGATAAATCTCAATACTGTTAAAAAAAAAAAAAAAAGGATGACTATATCGGCCTGCATCCAAAATGTCCGATAAAAGCACACTGACTATTGTGAATTTGTCTTTATTGGAACATTTTAGGTACATCTTCAGGTTCTTGCATTTTGTTTTCTTTTCAAACATTGACTGTGCGTATGTTAAGGTTAAACAAGAGGATATTTTACACTAATTTTCAGGGTCTTTGAACTCGTTTTTTTTGGTAATCAAGGTTAAAATGTATACTACTATACTGTAATCAGTGTTTCCTCATACCTAATTCTGCTGACTATTGTTCTGAGTACAATCACTTGATCAAGCTTTTTCAACACTGCAAAATAAGAAATATGTATTTGTGCTGATATTGTATTTGTATCGGGTATTGCGTAAGGCAGCAAGATCTGTATTTTGGCATCAGTAGTGGATGAGAACAACTTTTGGATGATGCTGACGTACAGTTTAAAAATCTGATTTAAGGATTACAATGAGGAATTTCCAGATCTAGGTCAAATCTTTCAAGATTTTGGTCAACATGAGCCATGCATGGCGGACTTGGTCTATATCTACCTGGACCAGTATTTACTGGTTGCTATTTACGTGGTTATGTTAAGGTAGACCGTTGCCCTTCAGTGTTTGTTTTCCTTAATGTTAATCTACGTTTATTGCTCTCCGGCTTTGCTGCGCCATAAGATTTGAGTATATTACAATATTACTGACGAGATCTTTATTTATTGCATGTTAATAATTGACTTTTGGTCTTCGTAGTGAAATCTACTGCACTGGCCCCATTCTACATCAGGTGCAAAAAGCCAAACTGTATGACGACGATAAATACTTTGTGGACATGAAGCTCAGGGAAGCTCCTGGTGAGTTATTGTTGGCTCTGCTACTTGCTCTTTGTCCCTCTGCTACGCTGTCATATTTTCCCCTGCAGATGTTGTTTTGGCAGCTTTTCGCAACCTTACGATGGAATGGCCAAACGCGACCGTCCCACCTGTTCAACTGCAGCAGTTTCTCAGCTCGTACTTTGAAAAACCAGGGACAGAGTTTGAAGAATGGACGCCACCAGACTGGCATGACAAGTAAGACCAGTTTGGTCTGTTGCCTGTAATTCCTGCTGGTTTAATTTATGTTTTAAATCTATAATGCTGACACCAACGCTTGCAGGCCGTCGTTCCTGGAAGGAATAACGGATGGAAAGCTGCGACTCTGGGCAGAGAAGATTCATCAGTTGTGGAAACAACTGGGCAGGAAGGTGATGAGCAGCCACACAGCTGCATTACTGGCTCATCATGGTTATGGTTTCTAATAAAGGTTTCATGTTTCTAAAAAATAACTCTGCACCAGTCATTGTTCAGCCTAGTGTAACAAATAAGCGTGGGACGAACATGGTTGGTTGGTTCTAGCAAATCATGGAGTTATCAGTTGGAGAGGGAAGATTGGCACTTTGTGGAAACCAAAAGTTGGTTCGGAACCCTTTGTGTAAATTTGGCCTGGATTGTGGAAAAGTGAGACATGAAAACCAACTGGTGTAAGACCAAGAACAGCACTGGTTTAAATATTCAACAATTCAATCTATTTAAAGTCACTCAATGTTTTCATTTAATTGCTTTTTTCATCATTTTCCAAACCATCCATCTTCTCTGTGTATCCTGATCAGGTTTGTATCCCACTAGTCCATCTCGGGATTAACACACATTAACTTTTACTTGCGCTAGTATTGATGGATTTTATGTGGAAGATATAATAGACAATTCAACTTTAATTACAACAATAATAATCTTGCAGCACTTGTAAAATATAAGTAATTAAAAGAAAACACTATTGGCAGACATCTGTTCTTGAAGGCTTCAGACCTTAGTTAATTGGAAATCTGATATAATCAATTGGAGGTCCCCCAAATTGTTGATGGAATTTTTCCGCTCCGGCCCACACGTGTCTAGCTTTGTCGAAGCCTTTTACAAGTTTGGTCTCGGTTTGTTTAACGTTTACACGTCGCCTCTTAATTTCTTTATTTTAGCCAACACTAAAAATGTGTGTATACACATGCAGCATGCTAACGCTAATCCTAGCTTGCTTGCTATAGAACAGCTGTGCGTTAGTTAAAAAGGTTTTGACTTAATTATTCCATTTATGGTAGTTTAGTTTACATTAATTTTTTTAGCACGGCGTATTAGGGCCACTTAAAAAAAAATCGGGGTACTATGAGATTAAAGTCGTAATATCTCAAGCATAAATTTGTAACTATATGAGAACAAAGTCGCATCTTAATAAAATCTGGAAATATTATGACTTTAATCTCAAAATATTATGACTTTATTCTAATAAAATTACAACTTTATTCTCAAAGTATTGCAACTTTAATCTTTAACTACTACGACTTTAATGTAATAAAATTGACTGCAATTTAATAAAATTACGACTGTAATCTAATAAAATTTTGACTGTAATCTAATAAAATATGACTTTATTCTCATAGTGCTTAGATTTCTTCATGTTTTAATGTGGCCCTAATGCGCGGTGTAATTTTCTACCAGACAAGGATGAACGCGGAAATTTCATTCTACTCCATTGGAGTCCAGGACTCAGCTTTGGGGCCCCCTCGTGGGCTTCTTTGGGCCAATGCATTTGCCTAGTCCACCCGTCTATTGCCAGAAACTCCTGTTTGTGGCCCCTGGACCCCCTTGTATTTCCTTTGCTTTCCTCTACCACTAAATTGTTAAACTTCTAAAAGATTGCAATAATTAACTACTAGAATAAGTTAAATCTGAGCTTTTAACCTTTTAAAACTTAAGTTGCAGATTAAAGTGTCCAAAAATGCATAAAAAAAGACATGAATTATTTCTATTCCAGATCCACACCAGTGTTAAAGATCACCCAGAGCTCTACTCGCAGATCTACACCCCCCACCCAGTCGTTGTGCCGGGAGGCCGCTTCAGGGAGCTCTATTACTGGTGAGTGAAGGATGAAATGCTTCCCTCCATTGGCTGACAGCCTAACCAGGTCACAGTGAGGAAACGCTGAAGTGAGTCCCCGTGTGTCCAACAGGGACTCCTACTGGGTCATCAATGGGCTCCTGCTGTCGGAGATGAGAGACACGGCCCACGGCATGATTCAGAACTTCCTCTACCTCGTCAACAGGTCGGCCTTCAAAGCATCACATCGTTCATGTTAAAGCACTGAAAAGCTCAGTTCTGTAAGTGCTCCAGCATGGAGTCGCCATCACTGGCTGCAAGTTTCCATATATTTGGATACGAGACGAGCTTTGTTGGGTGCAAGTTTGATTGTTTTCAAATAAATTGGGTTCATTACTATTTTCTGTTACCTAGATACAAGAAACCTATTCCCGCCGCCATTGCCTAATCTAAGAAACAAATAGAGACTGAAAATGAAAGAGTGGCTAAACTCAAAACTGGAAGTCGAGACTTTGTTTAATAATAAGGTACTTTTTTTTTTTTTAGCCATTTGCGTATTTCTTAATATAATCGTCACACCATTGGTCAGAAAAGCTGCCAATCTAAGTTGCAACAAGCAGATTTGATTCGGGCATTGACTTATTGCCCAGAGCAACTTATCTGTTGGTTTTTCAAGGATAATAGGTACATTTCTTGGAAATAATCTGAAATTCCGGTGAAAATGCAGTAATAGAGATTATTATAAAAGTTCATTCTCAGGATCGCACCTCACTGCTGTTAATTTCTGTGCTTACTGTTTTTACCTTTTAAACTGACTTAACGGCATTTAGCCGGCATCTTGCCAATGGTAAGCCTGAATTTGCTTCTCCCTGGCCCCTTATTAACCTATAATGTTTACTAGTAGACCCTACTTGTGAAACATTTCACTAGTAAACAAAGTTGGAGTTCATATACTCCAAACGTGAGCACTAGTAGATCTAAACCATGGTTGCTATCACTCATATTATATTCCTGCTCAAAGCTCTCCATCCTCTGCTACAGATATGGCTTCATTCCTAACGGTGGCAGGATTTACTATGAGAGACGCAGCCAGCCTCCATTCCTCACCCTAATGGTGGAGAGCTACTATCAAGCAACCAAGGATAAAGAGTTCCTCAGGTGATATTTAGGCATCAGTCGACACACACTCATTCCACACTCAAACACTCAGTGCTGGAGTCTCTCTTTGCCTCCAGTGTTGTGTTGTTATCCCGTAACGAAACCTAATTAGAACACGGTACCCTGAAGGTTTCTCTGTAATGATGATGATGATGATGATGAAGAAGTCTTACTTGGTAAAGTTAACACGCTGCCTCTCATTATGGATGCTTTAGAGCAGCGTTGCCAGTTCTGGAGAAGGAATACCAGTTTTGGATTAAGAACCGATCTGTGGCTGTGAGCGTCAGTGGAACATTGCACGTACTGAACCACTACTATGTCCATGTGGGTTTGCCAAGGTGAATGAAGGTCATTCATTAACAATAATAACAGACTTTATCCTCTCTGCTATTTTCACACGTCATTCATGCTGTTTGTTCTTCAGGCCTGAATCCTACACAGATGATCTGGAACTAGCAGAAGGACTGTCTGATGGTAATGCAGCATTAGTTTATTTTTTGCTACCGGGTGGTTTTTAATTTTTTTTCTTTTTTTTAACATGCTAATAATTATGTACAGTAAAGGATGAGAGCCATTGGAAAAAAAATATGAAACTAGAAAAGACCTCCGCCAAGCAGCTCAAGCTCAGCTAACACCATCACAGTAACATGGTAAACTCAGGATTACCATGACTACCTGTCAATATTAAGCTGTGTTGCCATGACTACCTGTCAACCGAGCTGGTTGACTCTGAGAGAACCTATGACATCATCAAGAAGAAGTTCCACAGTGTGGATGGGAAATTGAATGGGATATATATATCTATATATATATATATATATATATCTATGTATCTATATATATATTCTTTTGGTAGCCAGAACATCACCAAATTTTAATCACGTCTTCCTATTTATCAATTTTCCTAAAAAATTCATCCATATCTGTTCATAACTTTTCAAGCTATCTTGCTAACAGATTGACAGACAGAGGGTAAAATTATTATTGTATCGATCCAAAAAATGTCCAAATCGATTTTTTAAATGCGTTAACAATATTCATTGCACGTAAACTTCCAGTCACGAGGTGTCAGTGAACCACATCATATCTTGTTAAACTACCTCACTCCTCAATGCATTTTAGCTTGGAAGTTGATTTTATAGTTATTTTATTTTATTTTTTTAAAGAATTTAAGAACTTAAAATCAGAATCTATTGTAGAAGCAAAAGTTTACCTATTTTTAAAAAAAGATAATTTATTTGACAGTTTGATAAACATACCACTTTTTTTTAATATTTGTACTTGAATTAGTTAGTTACCATTTACTGGTTCTCGCAAGTTTAAAAAAAATGAAATAAGTTGTATTTTATATAATTTTGTACTTGTAAAGGTCAAATTTGTACTTATTGATTTCGCACTGTATATCGTATCATGACATGCAAATCGTGAATCGTATCGTATCGCCAGATTCATTGCAAAGCACACCCCTAGTTGATAATGATGCCATTTTTCCTCTTTTTCCAAGCCTGACATGAGAAGCTGTGACTGTTTTCCACTCGTTGGTTGATAAACTCATCATTTATCCGTGCGGTGCGGGTCTCATTGTTTCTGTACCTTCAGAGCAAACGGAGCAGCTGTGGATGGATTTAAAATCAGGAGCCGAGTCAGGCTGGGACTTTTCCTCCCGTTGGTACGTTAGTGATCACGGCCCCAACAACACCCTGAAAGACACTCGCACCAGTCACTTTGTGCCCTCTGACCTCAACGCCCTGCTGTGTCGTAATGAGAAAACTCTGGCTTCGTTCCACCGCCTGCTGGGTGAGAGCATCAGTAGTCTTGTGCATTTCTAAACTATTTCCTCCCAGGCTTTTAAGTAACAATGTGTCACTTCCTACCAGATGACAGTGACTCAGCGACGCTGTATGAACAGGCTGCAGCTCGCAGGATGGAGGCCATGGAGGCCCTGCTGTGGGATGATGAGCGGGGAGCGTGGTTTGACTTTAATCTGCTGACACACACCAAAAACATCGAGTTTTATCCTTCCAACCTGGCACCAGTTTGGGCACAGTGCTACTCCACGGCTGAGATGGGAGAAAAGGCTGTGCAGTATCTGAAAGTAAGCAGATTATCCAAATAACTATCTGAATATGTTTTTTATTTACTGTCATAAGGTTAAGTGAACGCTTTTAGACCCACATAAGATATGGGGGGCAAAAAAATGTGCATAATTACAAATAAATAAATAAATAATATAAAAATGAAAGAAATAATTAAATATATACTTGAATGAATAAATAATAACAGAAATAAATGCAGAAATTAGTTAATAAATATTTAAGTACTTGTTTTTTGTGTATTTTTATTACTATATTTTCATATGCATTTATTCCCTCAATTATGCATGCTTTTTTTAAATGGGAGAAAAGACAGATTATTGAATTAAATGCATTCATGCATGATTAAAACATGTTTTTATTTACGGTCAAAGTTAACGCTTTCTGACCCACGTAAGATATGGTGGACAAAATATGACATAATTACAAATAAATAAAAAATAAATAATAGTAGACAAATAAAAAAATAAAAAATTAAATAAATACTTGAATAAATAAATAATTGCAGAAATAAATACATAAATGACTTAAATAATTAAATATTTATTATGTTTTTATTACTATATTTATATATTTATTTCCTCAATCATGCATGTTTTTTTAAATGGGAGAAAAGACAGTGCGGTAAATGCATTCATGCGTGATTAAAATGTCTATTATTTACTGTCATAAAGTTAAGTGAATTCTTTCAGACCCACGTAAGATATGGGGGACAAAAAAAAAATGACATAATTACAAATAAATAAATAAATAAATAAATGCAAACATGAATAATAAAAAAAACAAATAATTGAATAGATAAATCATTGCAGGAATAAATACATAAATGATTTAATAGATGATTAAATACTTATTTTTTATGTTTTTATTACTTTGTTTTTATATTGATTTATTTCCTCAAATATGCGTTTAATAATGCAATAATCTTTTTTACGTACATATTTAAATACATTGTGTATTCATTTAATTCAGCATTTATTTATTAATTTATTTACTTCTTTATATGTAATTGTGATTTTTTTTGTGTCCCCCATAGAGAGACACTAACTTTATCATTAAAGCGATACACAACCCATCACAAGTCATTTGTATTAACTTTTTTTTAGCCTCACACACATTATGTTAAACTTGTATTTGAGAAAGTGTATATATATATATATATATATATATATATATATATATATATATATATATATATATATTCAAGCATTTTTTTTTTTTTAACCTAAGATTTTATTTACTCATTTATGTTATCAATTACTAGACATTTCAGGCAACCCTATTTTAATTCCAGGTGACCCCACATGGGGTCCCGACTCAAAGGTTGAAAAGCACTGCATTATACCTTCTGGTGCCTTTCTGGTTTTTTCTTTTTGACAAGGAAAATGACAAAAAAAAAAAACTAAACTCATAAAGGCTACATTAAATACAGTATGATTCAATGTGTTTAACGTGTAACTAAGTAATTTATTTATAAAGCGCTTTTTGCAGATAAAATCACAAAGTGCTGTACAGAGTGTTGGTGAAAATACAAGTGCAACATCATAATAGAATAATAAAACATAGGTGCATAAACATCTTAAGAGCAGCAACATTAAAGGATAATAAACATTTAAAATACAGTTAACTAAAAGCTTTTCTGTAAAGTGTAGTCTTCAACACTTTTTTAAAAGTGTTCACACAGTTGAGCTCCCTAAGAGACTGGTGCAGGTTGTTCCAGAGTCTGGGAGCTACAGCCTGAAACGCCAGGTCTCCTCGGGTTTTAAATTTTGTTTTTGGGTCTTTAGGAGACCCTGACCTGAAGACCGAAGGCTTCGCCCTGAAGTGTAGGGGCACAACAAATCCGTGATATATTTAGGGGCCTGACCACGTAACGCTCGGAACGTAAGAACTAATATTTTGTACTTTATTTGGAACTTAACTGGAAGCCAGTGCAGAGTAGCAAGAATGGGGGTAATGTGGGACGTTCTGGGAGCACCAGTTAAGTCTGACAGCAGCGTTCTGAAAGATCTGGAGTCTGTTTAGGGTCGACTTATTAAAACAAGTAAAAACAGAATTACAATAGTCAATGCGTGATGATATAAATGCATGTATGACCAGTTCCAGATCTGATTTTGATAATAGATGCCTCACTTTAGAGATATTTCTCAGGTGGTAAAAACAGTTTTTAGTCAGTTGACAACAGTGTCCATCCAAAGACATGGACTGATCCAAAACTACCCCATGGGAGTTTTTAATCAGAGGTTCTTTTTATCAGGAGTTTTTGATCAGGGTTTTTTTGTTTGTTTGAATTTATCTGGAGATAATTTGATGACAACCAGTTTTTGATACGGGATATACAATCAAAGAACTCAGATAAAAAGTGAAACTCTGAGTCATTAAAGGAGCAGTACAACTGGATATCATCAGCATAAAAATGATAAGACACATTTTTAAAACCACGGATCAACCGACCAAGAGGCATCAGATACAATAAAAACAAAACGGGCCCCAGAACAGAGCCCTGGGCTACTCCACATGACAGGATGGATATATTAGACATAACATCATTAATAGTAACATTACAAGTTCTTTCATTTATATAAGAGGTAAACCACTGGAGAACAGCACCAGAAAACCTCATCTCAGATTTGAGTGGATCAACCAGTATACTGTGATCTACAGTATCAAAGGCAGCTGTCAGATCAAGTAAAACCAAGACTGTGTAACGACCAGAGTCAGCGGCCATCATCACGTCAATAGAAACTTTCAGAAGAGCAGTTTCAGTGGAGTGGATTGATCTAAAACCAGATTGATATTTATCATAAAAATCATGCTGTTCCATGTATGAGGTCAGCTGCTTAGCAACCACTTTCTCCATGATTTTAGACGTGAAGGGAAGCTTAGACATGGGCCGGTAGTTTATAGGCTCCCCTGGATCAAGATTGGGTTTTTTAAGAATGGGGTGTAATGCTTTGTGCCTCCAGCAGGTGACACACTTGTACTTTGGTGGTTTCAGGCTCAGCCATTATCATGTGTGTGAATAACTGGTTTCTATCCATGTCCATACAGACCAGTGGTGGCCTCCAGTTCCCCAACGGAGTCCCTACGTCCCTGTCCCAGTCTGGGCAGCAGTGGGACTATCCCAACGCATGGCCTCCATTACAGCACATGCTCATCCATGGTAAAAAAACAAAACAAAAAAAATCACCAACAACCAGCTGTTTGTGCCTCACTGCTGCACATCTGGATGTATGAATCAATCCATGCAAGACGTTTTTGGAGGAAACGTGTCCTTCAAGCTTTAGTTATCATCAAACCACATGCTAAATGTTCTGTTGGGTTACTCGTCATTCTCTGCTTGTATTTCATATTTTTTTTTTCATAATTTGTTTCCTTCATGTCCCACTTCTTTGTTATTAGCCTCCCATTAGAGACCATATTGATCTTCTTTTCACTTGACGTTTCCAATTAGTTTGAGAAGTTCAACGTTGTCTGGCATCAGATTATTATTTATTGTTTGAAAATTTACATTAATTGTGCCTTTTGAGCAAAGATCTTTGCAGTTAGTTTCCTAATGACACTTGTCAAGGTCTGAAACGTTTCGTGAAATGTTCCGCGTCGGTCCTTAATAATCCAGAGGAGTTTTCACATCAAAGTAGTTTAATGAGAGGAAAACAAAGCGAACTTTGATGTTGGCACTGCGTGAAAGAAAGAACAACTAAGCTCTAAAGTCTGTTTTTAGCTTTTTTTTCCAAGTTCTATACAGTTTCTAGCATTGCATTGTGGGATGTGGAGTCCAGTAGACGGATACATAGAAGTATTTTTACGTCATTCTTCCGGAATTTTCCTGTGTTTTCTTCCAAAAACTCTGCCAAAGTGACTTCCCAACACATTTCTTGTGTTTTAACCGAAAATTGTGGCAAAACATTGGCCACGGTTACATGGTGTTTTTTTTCGATTCGGAATCAAAGTGTTCTGCTTTGTGTTTACATGGAAATAGTAATTCCTAATTGAGGTTTACATGGAAAACATGTTTATTCGGCTTTATTCAATTCTGCTTTAGATCTGGGGGTTAGGAAGAGTTCTGATTGGACAGGAAATGAACATGACGTATCACGTATATCGGGAAAAAATACAACAAACTTTTTCTTTTCGGCTACAACATAGAAGACCAAATGATAAGAACTCGTCACACCATCCATCCACTCTTTTCATCATATCCATATCATCTAATTAAATAAATAGTCTTGGTTAGAGTCCAACGCTGACTTTTAGGCAGTCATCTTGGATTCTGTCCTCGCCAGCGTGTCAACGAGTCAGGACGAGCATGCGCAGAACGCCTGTAATTAATTTAAAACAGATTTAAAAGTTTACAAGATCGAAGAATTGTTCAATTTGGAATTAAAATCACAATAAACCAGCGACTTAATTCGGATTTAAGTTTCATTTGGAATGATCATTCAGAATTGGGTGTTTACAGGCTCAGTTTAAAGATGGTTTAACGTTAATATTGGATTAAAGGGGAATTAAAGCTTGTGGCCAATGGCAGATGTTTATGAAGTGTTATCACGGCGAATATCGGGAACAAACTAGAACAAATATGGAGTTAAGCCAATTACTGTCATCTTTGTCTGGTAAAGAAACACAAGAAATGACAGTAAGAGTGAAATAAAAACACTACTATGCATCCAAGGGACTCCACATTTCAAAATGCAATGCGGCAAGAACTTTAATAAACGGATTCATGGGCTGTGTTGTAAATGTCATATTAACGTAAACGTAATACTAAGTCTGACGTCAAAATGTAGTGCGTTCACATTAGATAGTATGGAAAGATTCAATACACGACAAATACCCGGATGTATACTATATGGGAACATTTTTGAAGTATGCACGGTGGGCACACACACTAGTTATACCCAACCACCCCATGATGCAATGCCAGCAGAATGTAAAATCGTCCATGACCGGCTTCAAGCTTAAAATCAAACATCCCCTTTTCAAAATAAAAGCATCTCTTCTTGTCTTCCATTAAAATTTTAATGCTTTTGTAAATAGGGCTCTTGTTTTGAAGTCAACCGGAAGTTTTTTCAGCAGCAAAAAAACCCAAAATGTCAACATGAAATGTGTATATGTGAGTTTTATGGATCAAATGAGCACATGTTGATATTCTACTTGGTCACTTTCTCACTTAAAATGTTTTCAGAACTTTCAAAGATGGAGAATCAACAGAGATATTTAGCCTCAGTGTGATTCAGGTTTTTGTCGTTGTAGGTTCAAAATGTATCTTGTGAAACTTGAAAGTGTACTTCAGTGGGAACGCTAATCATCCTAATAGTATACTGTATATTAGAGTCGACAGTATTTACTCAATTAGTTTGTAGTGTAGTACGTTAGTTTGTGATTTCCAACACAACCAAAATCTTGGGAGATTTATTAAAGAATTATTTATTTATTCTTTAATTTAGTGTTTACTTTGAATGTTTTGTCATCATACTTGTCTGTGTTTGTTTTGTTTCCTTCCAGGCTTCTCCAAACTGGAGTCAGAGGATGCTCAGGAGCTAGCCTTTGATTTAGCCCAAAGATGGATCGGAACAAACTGGTTGGCCTATGAAAAGTACGAGGCCATGTTTGAGAAGGTGAGAGTTGTTGCTGCTGCTAATGGTTTGTTTCTGATGAAAACTCAACGGTTTGTCAACGTGGAGTTTCCTTCTCTCTCTCTGACAGTACGACGTGAACGGAGATGGAAAACCTGGCGGTGGAGGAGAATATGAAGTTCAGGTATTTATTTAGAAGTTATTAAAGTTACAGTAATGTTGTTTAAAGCCACGTTATCGCCCTCTTTATTACTTACACAACGTGAAGATATTCCTTCTCATCTTATACATTTAGATGGGATCAGCTGCTACTTTGGGTTGTATAAAGGTACAGGCTGCACATTGGTGCACATGTTTTCTGTCTTCCTCACAGGAGGAACAGAATGGAGGGATGACGTGACATGTGAAATGAATAGAAGCAGCACAACAACACGTTTCTGAGGAAACCACTGAAAACTAAAAGCACAAATATCTGAAAACCAAATGAATTAGCAGCTTTTTCAGCACTAAAAACTGTCACTTTTTTAATAACCCTTCTTAGACGAGAAGTGGAAAAACATGAGGTAAGAAAATGGAAAACCACAGTGTGGGATTAGGAAAAAATCCTAGGCATATACAGAAGCACCAAAAAAGACAATTACAACAAAAATTTGAGGACATAGCACGTGTGGTCAGTGGGGAAGGAACTTGTGGAGGGGAGGATTTGCAGTCAGCCGCCTGGGGGCATGCGCATGCAACGTCTCTCCTGCAGCCACTGTGTGGGAGGGAGAGGGCATGGGGGCCACAGAAGGCGTTGAAACATGATCCGTTCGTTTCATTCTGTACTGTTCAGCCCATTGCAGATGACGTGAAACAACCTTGGGTAGATCAGAGTTCAGCAAAAAAGTTCCAGGTGGTGGTGGGGAGAGGAGGAGGAGGAAGACTGGGATGGAGCAGCATTCGACACAACATCCTGGTGAATAGATAACCCAGCCTTGAGCGGCTGGCTGTGGGGGAGCCAAATGAAAACAAAGATTTGTTTTCCAGGCTGGCTGCACAATTTTTTCCGTGCAGCCTACAGTTCGTTTCTCAGCATTAAATCCAAGATGGTGGCCTATCCCGAGTGCTGGGCTAACAACTTTTCCAAGTTAGATTCCAACCCACGCAGATGATCCAAAGCAGCATCCTGCTTGCTTCTGAGTTTGTTTATCCCATTAGTTTGAGTGTTGAGAGCCCCACCCAATCCATCAATAATGACTGTCAGCCTTCCCAAAACAGCTGCCGACTTTCAGACTTTGCGATAGGTTAGATAGCTGCCAGCTCCAATCAGCAACATACCTGCTACCATAATTCCAATCATGTAAATGTCTTCCACGTCCTCCATGGAAAGAATGAACAGACTCACAACCCTCCCCTTATCCAGGAGTCTATTGCATATCCTGCCACCAATGTTCCTCCAGAACAGGCGGGCCCTCCTCTGCCCGTTCTTTGTCGAAAAAAAATTTGGTTGATTGCATTGAGAGACCAGCTGATCAATTCCAAAATATTTTGTTGGCATTTTGTGCTTTTGGAGTAATTACGGTCAGTGTATTTTTGTTGTCATATTGTGTATTTTTGTTATTTTGGTTTTTTGAGACATATTGTGTGTTTTTGGAGTAATTATGTGTTTTTGTGTTGCCATTCTGTGTTTTTGAAGTGATTTTGTAAATTTTTCTCACTTTGTATTTTTGTTGTCATTTTGAAACAACCTAAAAACCAAATGTACATTTTCATATTTGCTTGAGTGCGATTGTTTTATTTCGATCGTGCACGTGAATCACTTATGTGCGCGTCACATATCAGTGTGCCAGTTTTTTTTAAGGTACATTTTGAATGAAAAGTCAAACATTGCTTGATAAATATCCATACACAATATATGTGCACACAAACATAACTCTTATTTCACCGTGCTCTCTCTTTTTCAGCTGGGCTTTGGTTGGACCAATGGTGTGGCTCTGCAGCTCCTGGACCAGTACGGCTCCAGACTCACCTCAGGAAGCCGGGGTTTGTGTTCAGGCTTCCTGCTGCCTCTGCTCATCTCTGCTGACCTCGTATTTCTCTAAACTCCACTTTAATTTGACTGCTTTACAGCATAAATTAACAGTATCAAAGACTTGCCTTCAGAATAGAGTTCTTTTTAACTTAACTTTAAAGTAATTAAACATTCTTATAAACAACTATTTCTTTATAGGATTGAGAAAAAACATTAAGTGTTAATGATTCAACATAAAAGTGACTTTTTCGGGCATAATTTTGAATGAAGTTTTTAAATGAACCAAGCCAATGAAATTCATCTCGCATCGTCCCAATGATATTAATGAAAAATAATTTATCTTTCCTTATAAAAAGTTATTTAAACATTATGTAATCAATCAGCAGATGCCTCTGAAGAAGACTGGCAGCAAATTTCATGCTTAACAGTTGTCTAAATAAATAAAACCTGCACACATGATTTAAGAGTAAATTTAATGAGATTTGATTATCGTTAGCAAGCAATATGAAAAAATAATTGTAATTTTAATTTGAAAAAAATCCAAGTAGTCGGTATTGAGTTGTAAATGAACATGGATTGACCCAAAAACTGCCATATATACTCGAAAAAATGTCATTTGTAAGTGGTGTGTTATTCTGCTGGGAATCAAAGGTATTTTAGGAACTTGGTAACCTTTTCTTTTTCTGATATTCCCCCTAAAAAAGTAAAGAACATGGATGAAGGATCTGCTGCTTTGTGTTGCACTGGCACATCTACCAGTTTAACAGTAACAGTTAATGAAGTTATTACATTGATGTAGAAGATACAGAAAGTGAAATACATGCAGAAATCCATCCCTGCTTCTATCTGTGGTGTGACATGTTGGCCAAGCATGAAATTACCTTCCAACACATATTCAAATGTTGTCTCAAAGACGAAATGAGAAATTTACTGTTCAGAGGAAATGGCATCCTCTCTGTGCGTAGATATGAAGCTAACGCAGGGATCAGGATTGAAGGCTAACGGGTGCAGCCGTGTGTGTAACCTGTAAAATCACCACATCAGACTATACGTATATATATATATATATATATATCACCTGTTACGCCTCAGTGCTTAACTGTGACACCATTACACACATAGCTCATACTAAGGGATGCATTAGCAGCAGATTAAAGTTTGAGTAAAGCAGAAATAAATTTGTGCAGAAACGTTTCATTGACCACTGGGCCAAATTTGAAAGATGAAAAAAATCGCTAAGTATATAAAATTAGGTCTCAAAAACAAGCACTTCTCTCTACACTGAGATGCTGGGGGCGTGTCAGTTAGAGGCGCGAGAAGGGCGCTACCTCCGTGTACTGTGTCTATGGGAGAGAGCAGTGTGAAAGTGCCTCCAGCGTCAATAGTGCTTCTCCCATTGGCTTTCCAAAAGTGCTCGGATCAGGCCGAACGAGGTGTCAGTAGAATGCATTTATGACCTATTTAATGTGTTTAGAAGAAAATGGCTGAATTTGCTTTACTCTGACTTTAACCCTCCTATTATCCTTGGGGTCAATTTGACCCCACTCAATGTTTATCATTCAAAAAATAATATATTTTTTTGCTTCATATTTCATTGCTTTCCTAATTTGATGGGTACAATTGATTAGACGTAAAATTATCACAATTAATTTTTTTTAATGTGCTGAACAAATTGCACGCGTCGGTGTTCCACTGGGGTCAATTTGACCCCAAGCTGTTTTAGCTCATGTCTGTCTGTTTGTGACCCATGTCTGGCAGGTTCAGAGTTAATATTCTTTAGTGGTTACATAATATTTTATCTTGAAAATGTCCTCTAGGAAAAGGTTTACTGTCAAAGAGGTTTTGGAACAGCTCTTTCACAGTGACAGTGATGTAGAGGAAAATGTCTGAAACTTTACAGTGAATTGCCCAAATAAGTTGCAAAAACAACAAGTATATGGTTCATTTGGTGAAAGTCATGAATGTGCACCACAATTTAGAAAAAAATTAAAGGAAAGGATTTTCAAGATACACCAACTCGATAACTGAAAGTTTGACCTGATGGTGGCGCAGCAAGAAATATATCACCACCACAACCGATAGGGTTCATACTCTTGTGGTCATTAATGTAATAATTAAAGTTGAAAAGATCTGTATGAAAATTACTCAAGATAAAGTTATTCTAATTTAAAAGTTTGGCCTGATGGTGGCGCTAGATAACAGGTCATTGTTTCATTACCAAGGGATTATTTATGTATTCAACAAATAAACAAAAGTGTCTGACACAATAAATTGGTCAACACTTTTCTGAAAATCTGGGTGGCAAATAACCCTGGGGTCAGATTTACCCCATGGGTAGTTCAATCGATTCCCAGTAATCTTTTGTCCGTTAAACAGTCAGAGTTAATGACAACAAGGTAGTTAAACGACGACGCAGTGACACTACAATTTGTTGCTCTGTGTGTGTGTGTGTGTGTGTGCATTAAATTACACAAATCTGAGATTATTCTTAGAAACAAAAACAACGGACGTTAACGCAGCAGCAGTGACATCTGTGTCCCATGTTGGTGTGGAGCTAAAGGTCAGAGAGCCTCGTCCTGTAACCTTCACTGCATACAAATGAGCACCAACAGAGTGAGTTAGTCTAACGAAGGTTATAATTTATTACTGATTATAAAAAAAAAACTCTTTCAAGTAAGTACAACTATTTTTTTACTGTTTCTGTTCAAGAATTACAAAAAACTCTGAATATTGTCAAACTAATGCTCGAATCCGACATGTGGCACTGCTCTAAATTTGTAAAGCTCATAAAATGACTCCAATGGCCTGTACTACAAAACTGGATAAATACATTCAGGCTATATAGCTGAGCCAAACCAAACATTCACATTACCAGAGTGGCTGTACTGTGAAGCTCAATTTCCTCTTGTCATTTTCTAAGAGATCTGATTTTATCCACGAGTTAACCTACTAGGTTAGCCATTCAGTGTAAGTTTCTATGGCTTAACCAGCATTGTAGTACAGCACACACGGAAGTACGTGCGATAAGAGGAAATCCAGTTTCGTAGTACAGACCCTAAAGGTATAAGAAAAGGCCAACACAAATAAGTACCTGAAATAAGTAAAAAACACAAAATGAGAAAATAAAAATGCACAAAATGTATCAAAACACTCAAAAGGTAAAAAAAACAAAACAAGAAACAAAAATAAAGGAAAAACACACAAAACCATTCCAAAATTAACAAAACACACACACACACAGTGGGACACATAACCACTCATAAATGAACAAAACAATAAAAACAGAAAATGACAGCAAAACACACAAAATAACAGAAAAACATCTAAAATTAAAACAAAATTATACAAAACATGTCAAATATGTATATAAAATGTGTATTTACATAATACAAACACACATATTTGTACACAGGCATACTGTACATAGCTACCCAGGTTAACTTGGACAAAGTGTGATAAAAACACATCCTTTGATGTGGAGTGGATCCCTCTGCTGCTCTGACAGCTTCTTCCCTTCTCACATGTTGGCGTGTCTCTGTTTGAATCTGCTTTTATTTACAGTAGTAGAGCATCACTGAGGTCAGGCACTGATGTTGGATGAGAAGGCTTCAATCAAAGGTACGTGATTGATTTGTTTCTGGATCTTCCCCAAACTTTTCCCACAAAGTTGGAAGCATCACATTGTCCAAAATCGCTTTTTATGCAGAAACGTACGTTTTTCTTTACTGGAGCAGAGGTGACTTCATGTGTTTGAGTGACTGTAGATGAAGGCCACCACTCACAGTCAATACACCGGGATCAATAGCTCATTGCCTCCCAGTTTGTCTCATCTTTTTCCCACTAATAACACCCCCCCCCCCCCCCCCCCCAACACACACACACGCACACGCACACATACTGGTTTGTTTCTTGCTTAGCTAACGTGTGAAGATGAAAGCCCCTTGAACCCTGAGGTGGAAGGATTGGCTAATGGTTAACTGTGAATAGATATAAGAGAGCTTGGCTATATTTATTCTGTAAAGTCTGGAGATATGAGCCTGTATTGTAAATGGCGCCATCTCGCAGCACAAAAGTATAGCTGCACTGTATTAGAAAGGACTTTAGATAACCTGAAAGCAATGTTACTTTCTTTTGACCTCTCAAGACACAAACGAAAGATCGGTGTCCGTCCAATACAGCCACTTAAACGTTATGCATTATGCATTATATATATATGTATTTTTTTTTTTTACTATTACCAGCCCTCCCTAAAGAAGGGTAAGAAAGAGAGGGCAGTGTTACACTTAGGTGAGGGGGGAGGGGTAGGGGGAAAGGAACAGGGAGGAGAGACTCGAGGTAGTAAATTGAAAGGGTGGGGAAAAGTTGATTATTTTAAAGTGAGATGTGAAGTTGTAGTTGTGCATATTGTGCTTATTATGTTGTGTAATCAAGCCAGTCCGATGACAAGTGTGAAGCTTAGGTATAATGGTGATGGCCATGGACAGAGGGAAGGAGTGAGTGGTACCCAACACCTTGAACTGTCAGCAAGGGAATAAATAGACCTGCTAATGAAATGGCTAGGTAAGGATTGGAGCGAGCAAGCACTCAGAATTAGATCTGTAAATGTCAGACAACCCTCCCTTGGTCTTAAAATTATTTGTGAAAGACTGAATTAAATGTATGGATCTCCAGAAGCAATATAAAGTACTCTGTTTAGCAAAATAGAGAACTTCCCCAAAATCCAAAACAGAGACAATAAAAACCTGCAAGAGTTGGCAGATTTTCTGGCTGAACTATATATCGCTAACAAAGATGGGTATTTGCCAGGCCTATCTTACCTTGACACAGCGAGAGGAGTGCAGCCCATTGTCGAAAAGCTTCCTTTATATCTGCAAGATAAGTGGTGTTCTCAAGGGTGCAAATTTAAGAGAACATTTTGTCGCCTTTCCCCCCTTTTTGCTTCTTTAAAGAGAGAAGCTGAAAAAAGAAATGACCCCAGCTTTAACCTGCCCACTCTGTGTGCAACTTCTTACAAGAAAGAAAAGTTTGATCAAATGAAACCTGTCTCTGTATATAAAATGAACATATTAACATCAGATTCAGCGATCAAAACAGAAAATACTGACACACTATGCCCAATGCATCACAAACATCACTCACTGAAGACTTGTAGAGGTTTCAGGAAAATGAGCCTTGATGACAGGAAGAGGTTTTGAAGAGAGAACAACATATGCTTTTGTTGTTCTTCAACCACACACCAGGCAAAATTGTGTGAAACTCCAATCAAATGCATTGAGTGTAACAGTAATATACACCTTGCTGCTCTTCATCCTGGTCCTGTTCCACAGTGGCAGCCAAGCTTTTCCCCTTCAGCAGAGAACAGCGGGGAGAGAGAGGACACAGCAGGCAGAGGTCACATCAAGGTGTCCTGAGGTATGTGGTGAAAACTTCAGAGGCAAATCCTGCTCAAAGATCTCTCGTAAACAAATTTCCCAGCGGTCATCGCAAGCTAAAGCAGAAAATGTACGCCATTTTAGATGACCAAAGCAATGTGTCACTAGTTAGATCAGAGTTCTTTGACAGGTTTAGCATCAAGGGAGTAACAGTGACATACACACTAAAAACCTGTGCGGGAACTGTGGAAACAGCGGGCAGAAGAGTTTATGGTTTCACGGTGGAATCTGTAAGTGGAGGGACAAACGTATCATTGTCCACACTTATAGAGTGTAATGAAATCCCCAATAACAGATCAGAGATTCCAACCCCAGTAGCCGCATACCATCACCATCACCTTAAACAGATAGCGGATAAGATCCCACCACTCGATCCAGATGCTGAAATCATTCTGTTATTAGCAAGAGGCATTATTAGTGCCCGTAAGGTTTGTGAACAGTACAATGGGGCTCATGATGCACCATACGCCCAAAAGCTAGACATTGGGTGGGTCATCATGGGTGATGTCTGCATAGGGGGCGTTCACAAAGACAACACTGAGTGTAATGAAAACCTGCGCCCTTACCAATGGCAGGCCAAGTTTCCTTACTCCAAGTTAAAAGTTAACTTATTCACTCCCAGCCATTTTCAGAGAAGCCAACCCCATATTGCTAGGCGTTTTAGATGGTTTTCGCTGATCTTTCATGACCCACAGAATATTTTGTACTATGACGATCTGAAATCTGAAACCAGATTCTGAAAGATTAGACTCTCTACTTTCATAAACATTGTTTTTGTTTATAGCTTGTTTCGTTCTTCCGTAATCAGCAATTGATTAAATTCACGTTTCACACAAATTGCGAGTATGTGACAAAAAGCTGAGAAAAAAAGCATTGTCTGACAATTTTTATTTTCTTTAGGGACACCTCAACATTGGTTTCCTTGTTTAAAACTACAAAAACAACACAGAGACTGGGCTTTTGATGGCAAAATTGTTATTATTTTGCTATCTAGGTCAGAGTTGAATGGTTTGCTTACTGTAGTTTGGCCGTCCTCCAAGTCTCTCCCCCCGTCATTCTCCCCACACGCAACTTCCTCTTTCTCCCTTGCATGCCGAGTCTCACCACTTGCCCCGTTTTTTTTGATAATTTTCTTTCACCATCGCGACACTCAATAGACACTTTGTTCTACACATGCTCTGGTCGAGTGGGAGCTGCTGTGCGCGGCTGGGATTTCAGCATCAACTCTCATAACACCATTTACTGTCTTCCTCTAAGCTCTGCCCATCACGGGTGCTCTCTCATCCAAAGATGCGCTGCTGCCACCACCTACATGTCACCAGTTGGTCACTACATCATGGTACAAGTTCGATATTTACTAGAGAGCATTGTCACACTGTCTCCCTGCAACCCCAGCTGAAAAATAAAACTGACATCTTTGGCAGTCAATGTTTCTAAACCAAATGACGTCTTTAGACATCAATGACAGTCAGTGAGTTAAAGAAGTGTACTGGAAGAAACCTGAGGGAAAGAATTATCCTCTGAACAGACCCACACAAAGCACATCACTGGTGTCAAACAAAGATAATCTTGGAAAGACAGTGAATGACAACGTGCTTGCCTACTCAATCTAAGATCTAACCTTTCTTTGTATTATGGAACAAGAATGCTTTCAAGAAGACACAAACATCTGGGTTGCTCCTCCCCCTTTTTGCCACCCATGGAGACGTTTCCCTAACAACACAGGCTACGCTCATAATCGTCTGGTGTCCCTGTGATGGATGTTGGAGAATAAACTTGGAATGAAGGTACACTTCATTGAATTAATGCAAAAACTGCTTGATAAAAAACATGCAGATCTTGCACCACCACTCGAAGAAGGAGCTGAGTGTAGGTATCTCCTTACCTTCTGGGTGTATCACCCCCAAAAACCAGACCAGATCCGTGTTGTGTTCGATTCCAGTGCACAGTGTGATGGAATCTCACTGAATGAGGTATTGCTTTTTGGACCAGACCTCAACAACAGCCTCATTGAGAGTACTCCTCAGATTCAGAAGATAACCTGTTGCAGTGATAGCAGACATTTTTGGTGCATGAAGATTGCAGAGACTTTCTCAGATTCTTGTGGTACCAGAATAATGATCTTGGAAAAGCAGTTGTGGATTACCATATGCGGGTTCATGTGTTCGGTAATAGCCCGCCACCTGCAGTAGCAACCTTTGGCTTGAGGAGGGCAGCAAAACACCAAGAAGATGAATATGGCAGTAATGCAAGGCACTACAGAGAAAGGGATTTTTACGTTGATGGCGGCTTTCGATCATTTGCAACTGAAGAGGAAGTTGTAGATGTTCTGCAGCAAACACAGCACATGCTGGCAGTGCCACTCAGTGCTACGCAAGGTAGCCTGAAATTGAACAGAAGTGATGACTGCACTTCCTGCAGAAGAAAGAGCAAAATGACATCAAAGAACTCAACCTCTTTGTTGATGAGTTACCTGTTCAACGAAGCTTCGGAGTCAGTTGGAACATAATGTCAGACACCTTCACCTTCCACGTCCCTGAAGGAAGAAGCCGTTCACACTCCGAGGTGTCCTGTCAACAATAAACAATCTCTTTGATCCACTCGGTTTCTTAGCTCCTGTAACTATAAAACCCTAACCCAGGCATGCTGAGAATAGGCGGACGCATCGACCAAGCTCCAGTGGACAAATGTGAAGCCCATCCTCTCATTATCCCAAGCCGTCATCACATTGCATCTTTGCTTCTCCGCCACCACCATGAGTGTGTAAAACATCAAAGCATACACTTTACTGAAGGCGCCATTCGTGCCAGTGGCTTGTGGATAGTAGGAGGAAAGCGTCTAATCAGCTGCTACATTCACAGGTGTACCACATGCAAAAAGCTGCGAGGAAAACTAGTTTTACAAATTGAATGTATGAATATTCCCATGCATTAAATCCTGCCACTACATCACCTGTCTGATCCTTGGAGGATGCAACATTGGAGAATAAGAATACTATGTTAAGCTGGATGAATAGCTAAAAAACACGTTGCTTGCCCACAACTTTTAGTGAAGACAGCATAAAGCCCTTTTTTTTAATAATCAATAACTCACCAGGATCATTTTGACAGAATTGCTCCTGATCTGTTGACCATTTTAGGAGCATCTTTGGCAACATAATTAAATATTGTCTGTGCTCATCTTCAGCCTCAAATTTAAGCTTGAATTATCTGTCAAAACAACAAAAAAAAAAAACCTCATTTGGACTTCAATATTAATTTTATTTTTAGCAGCGCAGAAGCTCAAGTTTTGACTTTTTATATAAGACGCTGGAATGCAGGGCTGTATCTAGCTTGGTTTTTTCTAACAATTTTAGCCCATTTTTGCTTATTTTAACCCCTTTTCTGCCACTACACCAAACCACTTGCCATATTTTAACCTATTTTCATCACTTTTTCTTATCATATTTTTTCTCTTTTTAATGAATTTTTGCTATATCACTCCCATTTCTGCCACTTCTCCATCAAATTCTAATGCATTTTCTGCAAATTTTTTCCACTTTAAAGACATTTTCGGCACTTACAAACCATTTCCACCACTTTTCCCACCCAACGTCGCATATGTTGAACCATAATTGTCACTTTTAACCTTTTTTCACCATTTGTCAAGCCCATTTGCCAGTTTAAACTAATTGTTCCTACTTTTTGAATATTACCCCTCCCCTCATTTCTGCAACTTTTAAGCTAATATTGAAACTTTGAATCTTTATTTTTTTACCACTGTTTCTGTCTGTTTTTGGCCGCTCTAATTTACAACTTTTAACCAATTTCTGTTTTTTTTAAAATCCTATTTCACCATCTTTTCCATCATTTTTTGGTAACTTTTAACCCATTTTATTTCTGATTAAAACAAGGACACATCTTTAAGATGACTATATACTATGGTACAAATAATAAACTTCCTAGATTACAGTGGATATTTCTCAGATCAATAAATTGATGTTATCTTCTCCAATAGCTCTCCACAGAGACGTGTGCTACGAACGCTTCACAATCAAAGCCCTGGTGCCACAAACTGTGAAAAAAGCCTGTTCACCGTGCACTGAAACGTGCACTTTACATGCTTACAGGGAAGAAATCACTCATAGATTGTTTGGAAGATGGTTTTTCTGCGACTGAATAACATGTCAGTATACCATTATATCCATATTTCCAGCTTCCAGCAGATTGTTGAGGCAGATTGAGCTGCTGGTGAGAAATTATTGTTAGAGTAAGATTGAACATTTTCTGCTTTTAGTGGGAGACATGATTGGTTTTTTTTCTCCATTGTATTACCTTATTCACTCTTCCTGTGAAGCCTGAAACATATATATTTATGTATAAAGAAATATTTTTTTTCCATGTGAAATTGTGTGGAAAGATAAAAATACAATTCTATGAATATATATGAAGCCTTTTAATGTTAAAATACATGATAAATGCATGATTTTCTCATACGTTTTTCAAGAAAATAAATAAATTAGTTAAAATACATAAATGTATATGAAACCGATCATTATAATAGAAAATCAATGCGATTTATAGGTTTGTTTTTTGTTTTTATTTTGCCATGTATTGGCCTTCAAATCCCGATATAAAATATTAAATTAATGCACTTTATTGCATTATTAGGGAGTATTTATTATTGTTCTGCTTTTAGTGTGAGACAATTATTTTTTTCTCCTTTGTATTTCCTTATTCACCAGAAATTATGTGGAAAAATTATATACAATTTTATGAATAAATAAAGGTTTTTAATAACATAATGCATAACATTATTTTTTATCAAATAAAAATCTTTAAGATACATAAATATGAGAAATAATGCCAATTAAATAAAAAAGAAATAGCCTTGTAGTGGGCTGAAAATATATACATTAAAAATGCACTTAATGCACTTTATTGCATTGCTTCAAATGAGTATTTATTGATTTATTGAACATTTTCTGCTCTCAGTGGGAGACATGATGATTTTTTGTCTCCATTCACCAACTTTCTAAAGCCTGAAATGTTTACGATATATCATTTTTTTCCATGTGAAATTCCATGGAAAATTTAAATAAAATTCTATGAAAAAATGAATTAAGAATTTTTTAAATAATAAAATGCACAAGAAATTATTTTCATTAAAAAGGCTTTAAAATAGATAAATACAAGATGTTAGAACAGTGTTAATGTTAGGCTAATGCTATTGCCGGGCTAATGCTAATGGTAATGCTTGGTTAGTGCTCATGCTAGGCTAATGTTAATGCTAGGCTTATGCTTAAGCTAGCTAATGTTAAGTTTATGTTCAGGCTAGCTATTGTTAATTCTAAGCTAATGTTATGCTAATGCTAGTTAATGTTAATTTTAAGCTAATGTTATGTTAATGCTAGCTAATCGAAATTTTAAGTTACTGTTATGCAAATGTTAGCTAGTGTTAATTGTAAGCTAATCTTATGCTAATGCAAATGAATATGAAATAACATAAATGTATTTTTATTTCTTATTTTGACTATATTAGTAGCCCAAAAAAAAAACAAAAAAAGCACTTAATGCACTTCATTGATTACTTATTGAATGAACATTTTCAGCTTTTTAAATAAAATGTAATTTTTTTTCACTTGAAATTACATGGAAAATTGTCATTCTATGAATAGACTTTAAAAAAATAAACATGAAAAATAATGTTAAATAAATATAAAATAAAAGTATTGTTATTGTTTTCTTGTCTTGTAGAAGGCTCAAAATATACATAAAATATACACTTTATACTTCAAAGGAATATTTATCATGTGAAATACTATGCAGTGTCGGGGATTGAATTCCTGTTTACAGTTGTATTAATTTTTCCGTGGAAACTGAAAAGCATTCCTGTGCTAACAGGGCTCGCGTCATGTCAGAAGAGTGTGTGACACACGGCAGAGCAGGAGGTGTGTGTGATGGGGGTGGGGGGGGGTGCTGTGCCTGGGGAAGGGGAGAACGTGAGGAACACACACGAGGAGTCCAGCACCTTGTTACAGCAGCACAGATGGTGCAGCAGATGAGATGGAGCCACGTCCCAATTGTGGAACTTCCAAGGGAAACCCTTAAATATTTATTGTTCTGCAGCTGGTTGGAAACTTTTTTTTGCTCCCTACTTCCAGTTTGTTAGTGAGAAAAGATGCTGAGGAGCACCTGTAAAATATTAATCCTGCTGCAGAAAAGGCTACAGAGGCATGTGGTGTGAAACCTCAGGGGGAAACACACACAGGAGAAAGTCCAGTGGAGAAGCTCCCAGTAACACAATGATGGAGAGGAGAATAAACCATTTAGCTTCTTTCCAATGTAATCCGTCTCTTAAAGGGTCCAAATAAAGCCTCACATTAGTGCTCTCCTGTTTTCTGTGCAGTGACAGCGAATGAAGTACGAGAAATACAGCAGGAAGTGATGCGTCATCCATTAAACTCTCACTGTGAGCATGTGCTACTCTGGGTGTGACAACCGTGAAGTAGTCTTTACATTACATACACTCTGATTGCAATGACTTTGTTAAAGCTGCATGGGAAGATAATGTTTTATCAGATATAGACACAGTGTAGGACTTATAGGTGCATCAATAAATCCAAAATCATTTCATAAAAAAAAAAAAGATTAAAGAAAAAATTAATCTAGAATGACCATATTTTGAATTTAAATAAAGAGGACACTCAAAAAGTACTTGAATCTACCTTGTAACGACTAAATACTCTCTAGTAGATAAATACGTTGTTATGGTCTATAACAGGGGTGTTAAACTCATTTTAGTTCAGGGGCCAAATACAGAGCAGTTTGAACTTAAGTGGGCCACAGATTCATATCATTGTATAAATGATGTATAAAGTATTTAAGGCAGTGACAATATCCAAGCAATAAGTGACAGATATCAGTCCCTGCAGAGTTGTTTTTTTTACCTTCATTTCCTTCATTTTGTCCCAATTCTTTCAAAATTAAATTTGGGGGAATGTTGTAGAATAATTTGAGGAAAATTGCATGATTTTGAAAAATTGAGAGTTCCTTCAACAGTTTGAGATTTAAACAAATGACATCAGTATGAAAAAACTGTTGTCCCTGCAAATATTGTGCATTCTTGTTGAATTAGTGTATTTGGAGGGGCTGAGATATATACAACTGAATGAATTCGTAATTTACAGTGTTTCAATGTTTTCTTTGTATTTTTACTTCTTACTGTGGGCCAAGTTTGATCCTCTAAAGGGATGGATTTGGCCCCCGGGCCTTGAGTTTGACACGTTTGGTCTATAAGGTTTAAAATGCATTTATAAATGCATTTATCTTTTGATAACAAAAACTGAAATCAGTGGCGACTCAAAGCCATCTCCTTTATGATGCATTACAACAAATTTTCCTTAAAAAAAAGTCATATAAACCTTCTTAAAATCATTGAAACAATGAGAAACATCTCCTCAGAATGAAATTAAAGCAATGACAAAAACTCAAGGCTTACAGAACATTAAAGCCACGCTGTGTAACTTGTGGCCACTTGGGGCGCTAGACCTGTACCGTTCACGTCAAGCGCCCCTAGTGGCCACAAGCGATGCAGCGCTGTCGCAAAAATCTTCTCCAAACGTCTTCTCCAAACTTACATGGGCAGTATTTAAAGAGGGAAGCCCCGCTCGGAGCATTGATACTGTTAAGCGCTGTGTATTGACCTGAGGAATCATTTAAAATAACACATAAAGTCCCCTGTGTGCCTTTAAAATAATCATTAAATATACACCTCATTAAATAACTGAGAAAGTTTTCATCACATGGTCCCATACTGACTCTGAGCTTTATTTATTTATTCTGTGGAAACTCTATACACTGTTCTAGAAAACATTACAAGCATCCATTTACAATCCATCTTACCTTAACTTCATCTGGGCTGAGTTTCATCCTTTGTTTTCAAATCCATGTCTTCCATTTATTTAAATCCACCATATTTAGTCTCTTTTAATCTCTCTTTCTCTTTGGTTTTGCTCCTGTTTCTCTTTTCCTCATGTGTCACACTTTCTTCAAAACAAGGCGTCATCTTAATTGATTTTGTCACAAAATTGCCATAATGACACTGTATTGGCTGTAAAGAGCAACTCTTTAGCTTTCAGACAATGGTGGACTTTCTCACATATAGTAGATATTAGTGGAGTTACGGTCTTTTAAAAGAGGACATGTCGGGTAAATCCGGTCGTATTAGACTCACCCACGTCACGAGTGACATGGCTGGAGGCAAAAACAGGAAACGCCGCTGGCTAAAGACGGTGGAGGCTAGTATTGTTGCAGCTTCAGAATGTCGTCCTGTTGTGTGTTTGAGTGCTAGAATAGGAGAAATAACGTTTGTGGATGTAAATTAAAGTTTTATAGGATTCCAGCGGACACTCGTGCTCAGAATAAACAAGGACAATTGTGGTTTTGCCTCCAGGCTAAGCCCCGCCCTACAAAAAACGTCACAATGTTTACAAACAATCAAAGAGTCTATAGTAAATACTCTTGTTGACTATGGCAGAGAACTTAATCGCATTGCATTGTGGAATGTGGAGTCGCGTAGTTGAAAGCATCAAAGTGTTTTTGACTTTATTCTTACTGAGTTTATTTCAACCCAAAGTATCAGCCCTTCCTTTTCTCTGCATTTAAAAATAAAACACAGACTATTCCTGTCAAAGGTTGTAAATGATGCGTCTTGGAGCCGCTGTAGCGTCAGTGATGGACTCTCTCAGCCTGTGATTGGTCGGCTTTACTGTAGAGTTTTCTCAGATTTAGTCCGGACGTGTTGTCTGTGGAGGTTTGTGTTCTGCACACACTCTCATCTGTCTCTACGTGGCTTCTTACAAACTCTGGAAGAATGAGAAGGGAAAAGGTGAAAATTCTTACCAAATGAATAGGGAGCAGATACTGTAGTTGTGCGTATCTATAAAATGTGTTGGTGAGGATGGTTTTGCATTGATATTCTGTCATTGTTAAAACAGGTCTGCTCCTCAGGGAGCTGGAGACACTTGTTGTAATGTTAGTGTGCATCTGAGCAGTGGACAGAGCTGGAGGGGAAGCTCCCTGACTGGCATGTTGAACAGCACCTGGAGCTGGTTCCCACTTTAGCTTCTCGCCAACACAGGAGGGGGGTGAGGGGGTGGGATGGGGTTAGACCTTCAGCCAAACGCGTAAAAACAGAAGAATAGACTGCTGAGATCACCGTTAAAACGCTTCAGTCAAATGTCACATGAGTAAGAAATCACATCAATGCTAATATCAATTATTAATACGTTTCCATTCAACCTGTTTTAAAATCTGCAGAACTGTTTGCTATGATTAGGTGTTTAGTTTATAACGTCGCTTTTATTTGAAGGGGCAAAGATACAGATTAACCTCGCAAAGAGTGAAATACCTGAATTTATATGAGCAGTTGAAATAAAAAAGATATTTAATTAGTTAGGATGCATAGCACGCTACAGTATATATACTGGTGTTTGCATAAGTTTATTGATTAATTGGTTTTCCAAATATTGACCGTTATACTCATTCCGTAGGGTTACAATATATTAACTCTGAGGAGTGACACTGACTCAGTGGTTATGCTGACTTTGAGGGGTTATACTGATTCCGAGGAGTTGTACTCTGAGTTATACTGATCTCGAGGGGTTATGTTGACTCTGAGGGGTTATAATGAATTCAAGGAGTTATACTGTTTCCGAGGGATTATACTGACTTCGAGTGGTTATACTAATTCCGAGGAGTTATACTGACTCTGAGGGGTTATACTGACTCTGAGGAGTTATACTGACTCTGAGGGGTTATACTGACTCTGAGGGGTTATACTGACTCTGAGGAGTTATACTGACTCTGAGGAGTTATACTGACTCTGAGGGGTTATACTGACTCTGAGGGGTTATACTGACTCTGAGGGGTTATACTGACTCTGAGGGGTTATACTGACTCTGAGGGGTTATACTGACTCTGAGGAGTTATACTGACTCTGAGGGGTTATACTGACTCTGAGGGGTTATACTGACTCTGAGGAGTTATACTGACTCTGAGGAGTTATACTGACTCTGAGGGGTAATACTGAAGTGACTTTTCCAACTACAAATCACGCAGTAGAAATATTCAGCTGCTGAAAAAATACCAGATTTCTATTTCAGTCACAGTAATCAATGTGCAGTTTATGAAGGAAATGAGTTTCTGTACTCGAGTGCAGGTCGTGACATTCAGTAATTAACATGCAGACCTTTGTGAAATATGTATTTGATGAAGGAGCTCATTTATTTTCACTGCAGAAGGACAACAGAGGCTCTTCCTCCTCCTTGTCTCTCGTTAGGAAAGACACAACATTTGAATATTTACCAAGGTCGGGTCCAGACCGTCTCCGTATCCTGGAGACCCTGCGTTGCTCCTTCGAGAGAAGAATAACCGTAAGAAACCAATTTCCTCTTTAGTCAAAGCCGCGTGAACCTTATAAGCATCAGATCCCGCCAAAGCCAGGCTTTCATTCGGGGGGAAAATATTGAGGCTTTTATTGTGTTTGATTGTCATCTCTTTAATGTGAATATTTGCTGCGTGTCGACTCATGGACGGAGGAGATGTCTTCTCATCTCATCTCGTTTAATATCACAAGCCATTCCCTTATCTGTTGACAATTTACTCCTCATTTGTGAAGTAAAGACGCCAGAAATGTAATGTCATTGATTAACGTTCGGCTTTTCTTTCCCTCTGATTATCAGAAAAAAGAGTAAAAAAAAAATAAAAACCGCCTTCCCAGGTGCTGCTTTACAGATGTGATGGCGTATATGTCTATACTATACTATACTATACTATACTATACTATACTATACTATACTATACTATACTATACAGTTTAACAGTTAATTAATTGGTTTTCAAATATTGACCATCATACTGACTCCAAAGGTAACCTTACAGCAATGTTATGATTTTAATCACTTTGAACATTAAAGGTCACATGTCATGCTATTTTTCATCCATCTCCATTTGTTCTAAGAACCCCAAAAACATAGTATATGAGGTTTATTTTCCCAAACTCGCCTGTTTTCCAGAGTTTTAGCCTCTGAAAAGTCACTTTCTGAGTAACTCTACACAAACAGGCTGATTTGTGGCCTACTTATGCATATTCATGAGTGGGCGTGTGTCTATAGACGGGACACTGACTTCCTCCTCCCTACATGGTGACGTAGGGCCAGAGGACGGCCCGCCCTCCTCCCACCCACTCCGTAGCCGAGCTCATTCTGCTTTATAAACACGAGACAGAGCATGGGGGCGGGGCGTTCACCAATACATACATAGACTGTAGAAAATACATACATAGCGTTGTGCGAAGGACGCTGAAATGCTCACCTTCGTGGGTGTGTCTGTTTACATGTCAATCACAACAGAGAGCTTCCTGGAGGCGTGGCTTCTCCAGCTCAGTGCCGCGTCAAATTTGTCATTAAAGTGGGAACGTGTCATCAAATTGGAGCGAGGTGTTTGGGCTCACCCTGTATAAAAACAGGAACAAATCACCCTCTAACTAATGATTGAGGGAATCAATAAAAAAACACTTAAGGCATGTGTATGAAGCCCTAATAGCACTTTATGATGTTTAAAGCACAGAAAAGTCAATTTAGCTTAACATGGGCCCTTTAAACCATATTCGTATCTCATTGTCATTGATTAACTAGGCTTTGATGAAGCTTTTCCCTCAATTGATCCAAGCATCAGAAAAAGGAGTAAAAGAAAGAAAAACGCCCTCCCAGGTGCTGCTTTACAGATGGGCTGAGATGTGATGGTAATGTATTCCTGCAGCGTTGGCTCTGCCTTTGAAAAAATGCTGTTGCTTGGTGAAGATGGCCTGTTTGAAAGACGAGCTGCAGGGGGTACAGATGCTCTGATACTCCAGCAGGAGTTTAGCCGTTGGGCCTCGTGGTCGTTCTCTGCCCGGCAGGGGGAGGTTGGTTGGAGTGACGCCTACGCGGCTCAGTGGGCCGAGTCGAGGAAAGTGGTAGCTATAGGCGACGGGCGGCGGCACCAGGACGCCTTTCAGGTCATGTTGCTGAATTTACCATTGAGGACAAAGATTTACAAGATAATTATCTCTTCACTCTGTCAGATTCTGTACACTGATTCTCTGAGTTAAGGTTAGGATGTCAGAATGTTAGCTTGCAACCTGAATGCTTGTGTAGAATCATAATTGGAGGAGCTAGACTTGAGATTGATAGGTTAAGATTTGCTGCTCAAAAGTTTGTTTTTATAATCTCCACTGTAAAAACTATTGAGATTGTCAAAGTTTTGTACATTGCATTGTGGGATGTGGAGTCCCATAGATGGATGTTTTTTACGTCATTCAAACTGTGATCTGTTGATTTATGGTTGAGGGGGAGATTTTTAATCATCTAATGTTTTTACTGCTGATTTTAAATGTTTTTACAGCTCATTTTAATGTTCTTATTGACTTTTAAGCTGTTGAATCTTTTCTGTTGCACTTTTTGATCATGTAAAGCACATTGAATTGCCTTGTGTACACACTGTGGCTGTGTTTGCATTCGCATGAGTGTGTAGTGCATTCACATTAGATAGTATGAAAAGTACACGAGAAATACCCGAATGTAAACTATATTGGGACATTTTTTAAGTGTGCACAGTGGACACACTAGTCATACTCAACCGCCCCATGATGCGGAACATAAAACTTTTTTTAACCCTTTTTGTAAACAGGGCTTTTGTTTTGTAGTTAACTGGAAGTTTTGTCAGTATAGCGTAATGGCGGGTCTGCGAAAAAACCCTGAAATGTTGAAATTAAATGTGTATATGTGGATCAAATGACCACATGTTGATATAATACTTGGTCACTTTCTCACTTAAAATGTTTTCAGAACTTTCAAAGGTCGAAAATCAACAGAGATATTTAGCCTCAGTGTGATTCAGGTTTTTGTTATTTTACTTATTCTTGGAAGTATATACTTCAATAGGAACAGTCATCCTGATCATACTTAAGGTTAATAGTAGACAGTATATATTGAGTTTGTAGTTAGTTTATAGTATGGAGTGTGCCATTTCAACACAACCTATGTCTTCATCTAATAAAATAATAATAATGCATCAATTTTATATAGCGCTTTATGGGACTCAAAGTCGCTTTACAAAATAAAGAACAAAGAAAATCGTAGCCAGCAGTTTACATATAAAAGTGTCAGTAAAAAGTTTTTTACCAATTTTTGGTTATTTAATCTTGACCTTAAAGCAACAACAGAATATAAAATTATCTCAAAAAGTCAAGTTTTTTTTAGAGAGCTGTATTATTATGTCATTTAAGTTTAAAAAAGAGAGAGAATATCTGAAATGTCAGCCTCGTCCTGCTGAATCTAAAGCTGCTGCAGTCGCTCCAACCATCCTCCATTATAATCACATTATAATTTACCCTTTTCCATTGATGATTAAGTTGCTTTGAACCGTTGCTTAAATGCTCCTCCTGCGGCCGTGGGAGGAGCTGGTGCTGCTTCATTTACTTCAAGGTAATTTAGATTTTCATCTTCTGGGTTTGTGCGAGTCGGATGGAGGCGGACTATAAAAGACGCGGCCCCGCCCCCCTCTGTTCTGGCCCTTCATTGTATCACCTCCTAATGAGAGGTTCGGCTCTAGGCCACACTTCATTACACACAAGCCAGATGATAAATTACACCTTTTTCTGTGACATATTCACCCCTAGAGGCTATTTAATTAATGTGAGGTTGACCACTATTAGCTGAGAGGAGAGTAGTGGGATTACCTTTACGCCCTGTGCTCATCATTGTTGGATCTTTTTAGCCACCTCACCTTGAAGTTTACAAAAGAGGAAGAGGAAGAGGAACGTCTTCCTGACCTCGTGAGGGATGTTAAGAAGACTAACTGCTATTTAAATGTGAAACAACCTCAGCTTCTAATCACTTTAGTAGATGAATAATGGAGCTTCAAGGATTATCAGGGAGACGGAGGTAAAGAGGAGGCGTTTCTGCACAGGTTGAACATCAATTCCCCCAAAGCAAGAAAACCTTAGTAGGTTCAAAGAAAGAAATACAACTACTAGAGCAATTTACAACCAACACATTAATCAATGTAACCATTTATTATGGTTCCAACCATGTGCTGTTGTGACTGTATGTAATATGAGCAAAGCGCGGGAAACACCTTTACCTTTACGTTGATAAAATAAAAGTTGGTAGTGGGTCACAGTTCTTTGTAATGCTGCTGCTGTTGGAGTTCTATTGTTTTGTTTATTATTGTATTATTATTCTATATTTGTATTATTTTTTTCTATTATTCTTTTTCTATTACCGGTATTTTTTTTATTAGTTTTATATTGCTATTCAACAACAACACATTTTATTTAAAAGCACTTTTCAAGAAACACAAAGACACTTCACAGGTTAAAAACAACAACGGCAACTATAGTGATTTAAACAAAGAAAATACAAATCACCCCACGACCCTGAGAAACAGGATAAAGTCTGAAAATGGATGGAAATATAAATGAGAATAAAAGAAAAAAAAGAAGATTTTTGTTGTTTGTTTTCTATTTAAATTTTTTTAGTGTTATTCCTTATTTATTCTTTAAGGGCTTAACGGGGGAAATTAAGGGCTTTATTTCACAATGTACATGTTCATGCACTTATGACAAATGACAAATCCTGGAATCCTAATGAAAACACTTGAATTTCAAAACTTATTGGTAAAAAGTTTTAATGCTTTCATGAGGAAGTTTTTCAGACGTTTCGATATCAAAATGTACCGCAAAAGTGCAATGGAAACACTTTTGACACAATTATGTCACATTTTGGATTTTTTCATGATACTGTAATAAAAAATTACCTTAATACATAAAACGTAGCTAAACTCAATGAAGTGTAGGTCTATTACTAAAGCAAACGATCCACTTCTTACTCAAAATCATCCTAAACTTTACAGTTAGAAGCTGACGTGTAGAGAAGTGTATCGTCTGCATAGCAGTAAAAAATTAGATTGTGCTGTCCATCAACGGTGCTGAACAGTCTAAAATTAACACAACCCTTAGAGATTTATCTTGCAAATAAACCTTTGACTCGATTTTTTTTATTTTTTTTTTAATTTCATGTTTTAGTTAAAGTTAAGAACTTTATAACATACTTAAATAAGGAATTCTCCCAACACTTCCCCCTGCACAAATCAAACGTTCCCTTTTAACGCCACATATTGTGATTTGCGGGGCTTCGACAGCTTGACTGGCACATTTTCCTTCTCTTTCTGCTCCTGCTGCTGTTTGAACGAACCTCTCTGTTCTCTCTCCTTCTCTCTGCTTCAGTCCCTACTTATTCCCAGGATTTTTGCAGCGCTCTGCAGTGATTTGACATTGATGGGATAAATTGCCGGCTGCCGATTCCATTACATTTGTACTTCACACGGGCATATTGAGTCCAGAAAAGCCGGGTTTGAGTTTACCTTTTGAATGTTTGAACTCTGCTATTATTTGAATTTAAATGAAAAATGCACTCTTGAAAGGTTGTCGGGCACAAAAGGAGTCAGTGGAGAAAAATATGGCTGTATTAAAGGCCTGGTTTCACTACAAACTGAGCTTGCATTGTCTCTTGTAATAGATGGAGGTGGCAAGGACATTTGTGCTGAGATATATTTATTCCACTAATGTCTCCAAAAACGAACAGGTCTAAAACATATTGGACATTTACCTACTCGTAAACGTGTGTATGCAGTTTATTACTCACATAAAAACAAAGCAAATCTATTGAAACAACAGGATGAATCTGGTTTCCAGAGGTGAAAGTAATGGAATTCGTTACTGTAAGTGGGTGGCTTTCACTGGTACTTGTACTTTATTGAGTATATTTCTAAATCAGAAATTTTACTTGTACTTAAGTATATTTTAAAAGAGGTAAAGCACTTTGTTACATTTTACAATGGGGGTACACTGCGGCTTAGTGGTTATTACGTCCACCTCACAGCAAGAAAATCTTGGGTTCAAGCCCTGAGTTGGTCCTTTATTTTTATTTAATTCATTTGAGAAGCATATCAATAAAACAAAGATTACAGAAGGAAAAGAATACAAAGTTGTGGGTGGAAGTTCAAAGAACTTATTAGAAATCCGACCCCTCTTTCTTCATTTTATAGTGCTATATTTACACAAAACAACAACAAAAAACAACCCAAAAAAACCAAACAAAAAAAACCAAAAACTTTGAAGCATAAACACATTATAAATTATCGTTTGTGGTCATACAAAATAAAATATATAAAAGGAAACTAGAGAATTAGAATATAATGTATTATGTTTATGGTTGTACAAACCAAGATGGCAGAAGGAACAAGGTATATGTTATCATTAAGAGTTGTGCACATAAGGTTAAAAAGCATATGTTTGCATGAGTAATTAACCACTTTCTTTGTAGTCAGATTCTTATTGCTTCTCAAGTTGTACTTTCCTTCTCTCGAACAAAATTTTTTTTGAATATTTGCCAGAAGCTGATTTTCTTTCACTTTAAAAATAAATAGATTTGTGCGGAATTTTACAAGATCTCAAAATGTTTGTATTTTTCTGTGTTCTCCCCGTGCTGGGTGGGTTTCCTCCGGGTCCTGCGGATTCCCACAATCCAAAAACATGACTGTTAGGTTGATTGGAGCCTCTAAATTGCCCGTAGGAGTGAATGTGGGCGTCAGTGGTGGTCTGTGTATGTGTTGCCCTGCGATGGACTGGCACCCTGTCCAGGGTGTGCACCCAGTGTGAGCCAGAGATGGGCACCGGCAGACCCTGAAAAACAGGAACAAGTGAAAATGGATCTTTTAAAAGGATCAACGGACATTGTGAAGCTACAAAAAAGCGAGAATGGCTGATGATGATACAAATCCCTGGCTGCATCTTTCTGACACATTTTCATTTAAACAGAGCAAAGGTGACCGTATCATATTTGTATTTATTTATTGGTTTATTTAACAGGGACAGTGTACATTCATATCCATACAGAAAATGTACCAGATTTAGCCAGAAGGCTATTTTTCATCTGTATTCCCTGGACAGAATGCCCAAAGGTCACCATAAAAGAATACAAATTACAGGAAATATACAATAAAATATACAGTGAAAAATGTAATAGAAATAAAAATGTAATGCAGTATTTCATAAGAGACAATCATCACATATGAAACATTAAAAAGTCACCAAGAGGCACATGCAGTTAGGGGGGGCACCGGTTAATAATTGCAATATTGCATTATATTGCGTATTCAAATTGAACTTGAATACAATTTCAGTCAAGTAACAGTACTTCTACTACGTACTTGGTCACATGACCTCTTGGACAGAAGATTGGAGACATTTCTTAGCATTATACTTAAAAATGATTACTGCCACATTAGCTATCAAACAACACATGACTGCAGAGTGTTATAAGGAGGTTTGGAGTGTTTATCTTCTTCTGGTAAAGTCTCACGGGATGAGATTTCTTGAAAGTTTCGAGGCTCCTGCTCAAAAACAACCTTCAATAAATACATGTTCAAAGCGCACTTCTATTTTCAGAACCAGAATCAGAATGAAAAGGAGCAAGACTACACAATTAAAATTTCCAAATGAAAGTTAAGGTGCAAAAATAATGAAAATAATAATAATGAATACAAATAAATAACATAACGGGCCCATACTTGAAAAATTCTCAAAATATTAGCTGTCACAAAAATAATTTACATTGATTTAATGTGACCAAGCTAAGCACTTTAGTGAATTTATAGTTGAAAATGGTTCATCCATTACATTTATAATACCGGTAGGGGAATAAAACATGATTAAACATGATTACTCACCTGCTTATGCTTAAAATTCTATTACGTTTTAGTTTCTGTGACATTGTTTTTGCCATTAATCAAGAGCACTGAGTGATTGTCACCTTACAGTGAGGTGTCAATGGGCCTCATCCGTTCCTTCTTTAAAATCAGTCCATGACAAAGTTTTTTTTCAAAATCCTCAAAAACACTGTCTTTTTTTTTTGCCAAAAAATAGTTAAAATAGTAACTTAAGTTAAATATTTTTTTGTATGTGATATTATGTAGAGAACCTTGTTGTGATGTAGGTGTGAATAAGCTTTGCCTCAACCTTTCGTCTGAAGAATTGGACAATTAAGAGTTGTTTGTTCTGTACTTTCTGTACAAATTCAGAATTATTGTATATGTTACACACATTGTGGTTGGTGCGAATCTCGAGACGTTCACTATATCTAAGACAGTAGCTATCCGTTAGGTTGCCGTATCATTATACCGATATTTGGCCAGTTTAGGTCACGTGACTAAGACTGAACCTAACCCTAAAAATTGTTGCGATATTGGGTTATAACCTAACCATAACTCTAAACCTAACCCTAACCCTAAGACGCTACGGACATGTATTTTGGTAACCGTACCAATAGCACCAGGGGTTGACTGTACAAATAGACACTTTTTATATTCAAACTCTGCCTCTGATTTAAACACTATTGTGTCAATAGTTTTCACTTCCACGTATCAATGACATGTAAGGTATGTCAGAGCACTTATACCTTGAGTAATATATATATATATATATCAGTACTCTTTACACCTCTGCTGGTTTCTAGTGTTTGTTATGAGGTGCAGCCTCTGTGTGGCAGTGTGCACACACGGGTTAACCTCTGTAACAGTTACACTGTATGTGTCGTTATTAGTTCTCTGCACACCCAGTGTGTTCCAATTTGGCCTCGAGCGAAGGAGAGACTTCTGCTGTTCTCTGGACTGTCAGAACTACCCCCCCGCCCCCTATCAAATCCCCCTGAAGGCTTCAAGTAAATTAACCTGAGGAGAGTCAGTGCATGGCGACACTCTTTATGCTGCAGCCGTATCCGATCCCCTGATCTCCTGCATGGAGGGAAAGTCAGGAGCAGCCGCTAGCACCAAACATTTTATCTGCAACTTTTCTTTTATTCTCCTCACTTTTTTTTTTTTTTTTTTTACCTTTAACTGAACTTGAACCTTCCTCAACTCATTCTTTGCAAATATGATAATATTTAAGTTAAGGCAAAGGAATTATCATTTTCATTTTCAGCTCGGGGATGAAAACATCTTTTAGTTTCTCCAACACTGGAGCAAAGTTTGACCTTTTCGTACTGAAAAAATTACTTCCAAACAAACCCAAAGCTGGCAACTCACTAGAGCGGCCGTGAGTTAAATAAACTTCAGCTCCCGTGCCTGAATCCTTCAACAGTCGACTAGGGTTTATCTCACATAGTCATTAACAACAAAAGAACCCGTCGACTTTTACATTTCGTGGGTCTCAATCGGAGTAAAGATAAAAAGGAATTGTGACTTTCATTCTTGGCTTTGCTACCTCAACGCAAATCGGAATTGTTAATGTTTGACTCTCAAGACATAAAGATAAAGGTTAAAAATAATAAATAAATAGTAAACACAATAGATCCGAACATACCACATGACTTGACAGTGAAAATGTGAGTTAAATTGTCAAAGAAAAACTATAAAATATTGTTTTGGATGAAAATTTTTTTTTTAAATAAATCGAATTAAATTAAAATTAAACAAAATATAACAATATAACAATGAAACTAAATATAACACAATAAAATAAGACAAAGTATCATTAAAACAAAATCAATAAAAAAAAATAAAGTAAAATGATAAGAAAAATTAATTGAAGATGCATTCAGCGCTTAATTAGCCTCCCTCCCACTGGGGGGCGCAAGAGCAACTGAGTGGAGAAATCTAAATTCATAGTATAGAGGGTTTTCACGACACGTCATCAACCCGGGAGTCGCCATTTCGGAGATGAGCAGCCGGTTTACAAACAGCACACACACAAGCAAATCTCGACTTTTGAGAGGAAATGGTGAACTATTGCCCTGTTTTTGGCTGTAAGAATCAGTCAGACCGTGAAAAACATGTGGAGTTTTATAGACTGTCAAAAATTATAACAAATCAGGGGAGAACAATGTCTGCATTTTAAAGTCAGTAGTTCTACATCAGAAGAGCAGTGACATGAGACTACTCACCATTGTTGCACCAGTTATTATTGATGTATATACAAACACTGCCGCCCTCATCTCTCGTCTTGCATTTAATTCCAACTTCAGGTAGTCCAGTTTGTTCTCCAGGGAGCGGACATTAGAACACAGGATGGAAGGAAGTGGCGTTCTCTGAAGATTAGCTTTTAGCTTGATTGCTAGCCTCGCTCCTGCTTCCGATCACACCGTGCAAAATCAGTGTTTGCATTTGTCAGTATTGGTTTCTTGCAGGTGTGTATTTTACGCCCCCTATTGTTCACTTTATGTACTCATGACTTAGTAGCCTCTCTTGTAAATAATGTAATAATGATATATGCAGATGACATCACCATTATTGGGCTCATGAGTTCAAATGTTCTACTGTTCCAAGCTGTGATATCTTATAATAAAATAAAGCACTTTGATTCTATTGTCTCATTTTTCTTATGGACTGTATTATATTTATTTATTGTATTGCATCATACAGTATTTTTTTAATTTGTATTTTATGTGACATTTATTTGGTTGTTTGTTTGTTTACTTGTTTATTTGTTTTTATGTTATGTACTACTGTTGATAGTGCACTCTGCACCTCATCTTTCAATGTGTTTTTTACATTACAAATGGCTAATAAACTGAAACTGACACTGAAAAAACAACATCAGGACCAGGACCCCCCAAAACCACCCCGAGTTTTGGCATTTTGAGAGGCAAAACTCAGTCATGTAGGACTTTATTACGGTTATTCTTCTTTAAACAAAGTTTATTTATAAATGCTGTATATATGTTTTTAGTATAAGAGTCAATGACGTATGAGTATTTTCACGCACAGTATTTCATGAAATGTTTTAATATGAGTGAATGTTGTTACTTTTAGACAGGATAACAAAACCTGGGGAAATTATTCAAAACATGAAATAATATTGATTAAAGAGTATGATAATAAAGATGATATGAAAACAGCCATCATGGCATGTGATATTATGACTCTTTGAGTGACAGAATAAATGACAGATAATTAATGTTTTTTTTAATTTTTTTTTTGTTCAAAGTGAGTGCATATAAAGGAGAGGTACTAAATATATGGTATCTTTTTATGCATTTACACCTTTATTTAACTAAAAGAAATGCAGTTTAGGCATCACATCATTGACCAATGAACAATAGCATTTACCAAAAATATTAAATTGTATATTTTCCTGTAGATTCTGACACTCTGAGTAAATGTCATTGCAGATTTCACGGCAAGCGACATTATGACTGTGAAAGGTCATTGTGAAGCTGGTGTTGGGAGATAGTACTAGTAGTAGGATATGTGTATAGATAATTATCAGTTAGTCACTGCTTTGGTTATTTAACAGCTTAGTAGATGCTAACAGGACAGAAAATCCAGTTTATGTCCAGTGTTTTTTAATAATGAAAAAAATTATATATATTTTTTTTTTATGGAGGTAAGGTTATAGTAAGGCATAAAAAGGAAAAATTTTGAATTTTTTTTTTTTTTGGAGGTAAGGCTTTAGTAAGGCATGAAAATGACAAATAAATGACAAACACCACAAGTCGAAGGTAAGGTTATAGTCAGGCATAGTAATGAAAAAAATACTATTTTTCTTATGGAGGTAAGGTTATAGTAAGGCATAAAAATGGAAAAAAAATATTTTTTTTTTTTTGGAGGTAAGGCTTTAGTAAGGCATGAAAATGACAAAAAAAAAATGACAAACACCACAAGTCGAAGGTAAGGCATTAAAATGGAAACAATTTTAATGTTGAAAAACACCACAAGTCGAAGGCATTTTTTTTTATGGAGGTAAGGCTATTTATAGTAAGACATAAAAATGGAAAAAAAATTATTTTTTTTTGGAGGTAAGGCTTTAGTAAGGCATGAAAATGACAAACATCACAAATCGAAGGTAAGGCTATAATAAGGCATAAAAAGGAAAAATTTTGAATTTTTTTTTTTTGGAGGTAAGGCATGAAAATGACATGAAAATGACAAAAAAAATGACAAACACCACTAGTCGAAGGTAAGGCATTAAAATGGAAACATTTTTAATGTTGAAAAACACCACAAGTCGAAGGCATTTTTTTTTATGGAGGTAAGGCTATATAAAGTAAGGCATAAAAATGGAAATAAATATATATATTTTTTGGAGGTAAGGCTATAGTAAGGCATAAAAATGACAAACATCACAAATCGAAGGTAAGGCTATAATAAGGCATAAAAAGGAAAAATTTTAAATTTTTTATTTTTTATTTTTATTTTTATTTTTTGGAGGTAAGGCTATAGTAAGGCATAAAAATGACAAATAAATGACAAACACCACAAGTCGAAGGTAAGGCATCAAAATGGAAACATTTTTCATTTTTTTTTTTTTTTTTTTTTGAAATAAGGCTATAGTAAGGCATGAAAATGGCAAAAAAAAAAATGAAAAACACCACAAGTCGAAGGTAAGGCATCAAAATGGAAAAATTATAATTTTTTTTTTTTTTGGAGGTAAGGCTTTAGTAAGGCATGAAAATGGCAAAAAAATGACAAACACCACAAGTTGAAGGAAAGGCTACAGTAAGGCATAAAAGAAAAATTTTTAATTTTTTTTTTTTTGGAGGTAAGGCTATCGTAAGGCATAAAAATGACAAAAAATGACAAACATCACAAATCAAATGTAAGGCTATAGTAAAGCATAAAAAGGAAAAATTTTGAATTTTTTTTTTTTTTTTTTTTTTGGAAGTAAAAAAAATGACAAACACCACAAGTCGAAGGTAAGGCATTAAAATGGAAACTTTTTTTTTTTTTTTTTTTTTGGGCGGTAAGGCTTAAGTAAGGCATGAAAATGACAAAAAATAATGACAAACACAAGTCGAAGGTAAGGGTATAGTTAGGCATAATAATGAAAAAAATAATATTTTTTTTATGGAGGTAAGGTTATAGTAAGGCATAAAAATGGAAAAAAATTAATTTTTTTTTTTTTTGGAGGTAAGGCTATAATAAGGCAAAAAATGACAAACATCACAAATCGAAGGTTAGGCTATAGTAAGGCATAAAGAAGAAAAATATTGATTTTGTTTTCTTTGTGGAGGTAAGGCTATAGTAAGGCATTAAAATAAAAAAATTAGAATTTTTTTTTTTTTTGGTGGTAAGGCTATAGTAAGGCATAACAATGACAAACACCACAAATCGAAGGTAAGGCTATAATAAGGCATAAAAAGAAGAAATTTTGAATTTTTTTTTTTTTTTTTTTTGGAGGTAAGGCATAAAAATGACAAAAAATGACAAACATCACAAATCGATGGTTAGGCTATAGTAAGGCATCTAATAGGAAAAATTTAGATTTTTTTTTCTTTATGGAGGTAAGGATATAGTAAGGCATTAAAAAAGAAAGATGTTGAATTTTTTTTTTTTTCGGAGGTAAGGCCATAATAAGGCATGATAATGGAAAAAATAAATAAATAAAATAAAAAATAAATTTTTTTTGGAGGAAAGGCTGTAGTAAAGCAAAATAATAAAAAAAATTTGATTTTTTTTTTTTTTTGGAGGTAAGGCTATAGTAAGGCATAAAAATGACAAACACCACAAATCAAAGGTAAGGCTATAATAAGGCATGAAAAAAAAAATTATTTTTTTTATTTATTTTTTTTATTTATTTTTTTGGAGTTAAGGCTATGGTAAGGCATAAAAAAGACAAAAAATGAGAAACATCACAAATAGAAGGTAAGGCTATAGTAAGGCATAAAAAAGACAAATTTAGAATTTTTTTTTTTTTTGGAGGTAAGGCCATAATAAGGCATGATAATGGAAAAAATAAATAAATAAAATAAAAAATAAAATTTTTTTGGAGGAAAGGCTATAGTAAAGCAAAATAATAAAAAAAAATTTGATTTTTTTTTTTTTTTTTGGAGGTAAGGCTATAGTAAGGCATAAAAATGACTAACGCCACAAATCAAAGGTAAGGCTATAATAAGGCATGAAAAAAAAATATTATTATTATTTTTTTTATTTTTTTTTTGGAGTTAAGGCTATGGTAAGGCATAAAAAAGACAAATTTAGAATTTTTTTTTTTTTTTTTTGGAAATAAGGCTATAGTAAGGCATTAAAATGGAAGGTTAGGCTATAGTAAGGCTTAATAATGAAAAAAAAAAATATTATTCAAAATTCAAAATTGATTTTTTTTTTATGGAGGTAGGGTTATATATAGTAAGGCATAAAAATGGAAAAAAATTCATTTTTTTTGGAGGTAAGGCTATAGTAAGGCATAAAAATGACAAACATCACAAATCGAAGGTAAGGCTATAATAAGGCATTAAAAGGAAAAATTTTGAATTTTTTTTTTTTTTTTTTTTTTTGTGGAGGTAAGGCTTTAGTAAGGCATGAAAATGACAAAAAAAAATGACAAACACCACAAGTCGAAGGTAAGGGATTAAAATGGAAACATTTTTCATGTTTTTTTTTTTTTTTTTTTTTTGGAAATAAGGCTATAGTAAGGCATGAAAATTGCAAAAAAATGGAAAAACACCACAAGTCGAAGGTAAGGCTATAGTAAGGCATAAAAAAGGTAACATTTTGAACTTTTTTTTTATGGAGGTAAGGCTATATAAAGTAAGGCATAAAAATGGAAAAAAAATTATATTTTTTTGGAGGTAAGGCTATAGTAAGGCATTAAAAATGACAAACATCACCAATCGAAGGTAAGTCTATAATAAGGCATAAAAAAGAAAAATTTTAAATTTTTTTTTTTTTTGGAGGTCTACTATAGCCTTTATAGTAAGGCATAAAAATGATAAATAAATGACAAACACCACAAGTCGAAGGTAAGGCATCAAAATGGAAACATTTTTCATTTTTTTTTAATTTATTTTGGAAATAAGGCTATAGTAAGGCATGAAAATGGAAAAATTATAATTTTTTTTTTTTTTTGGAGGTAAGGCTTTAGTAAGGCATGAAAATGGCAAAAAAAATGACAAACACCACAAATCAAAGGAAAGGCTATAGTAAGGCATAATAATGAAAAAAATTATATTTTTTTTTAGGGAGGTAAGGTTATATTAAGGCATAAAAATTGAAAAAATGTAATTTTTTTTTTTGTTTTTTTTTGGAAATAAGGCCATAGTAAGTCATGAAAATGGAAAAAATACAAAAAAATTTCTTTGTGGAGGTAAGGCTATAGTAAGGCATTAAAATAAAAAAATTTTAATTTTTTTTTTTTTGGTGGTAAGGCTATAGTAAGGCATAACAATGACAAACACAACAAATCGAAGGTAAGGCTATAATAAGGCATAAAAAGAAGAAATTTTGAATTTTTTTTTTTTTTTTTTGGAGGTAAGGCATAAAAATGACAAAAAATGACAAACATCACAAATCGATGGTTAGGCTATAGTAAGGCATCTAATAGGAAAAATTTAGATTTTTTTTTCTTTATGGAGGTAAGGATATAGTAAGGCATTAAAAAAGAAAAATGTTGAATTTTTTTTTTTTTTTTGGAGGCAAGGCCATAATAAGGCATGATAATGGAAAAAAATAAATAAATAAAATAAAAAATAAAATTTTTTTGGAGGAAAGGCTATAGTAAAGCAAAAATTTGATTTTTTTTTTTTTTTGGAGGTAAGGCTATAGTAAGGCATAAAAATGACTAACACCACAAATCAAAGGTAAGGCTATAATAAGGCATAAAAAAGACAAAATTAGAATTTTTTTTTTTTTTTTTTTGGAAATAAGGCTATAGTAAGGCATTAAAATGGAAGGTTTGGCTATAGTAAGGCTTAATAATGAAAAAAAAAATATTATTTTTTTTTTCATGAGGGAAAGGCTACAGTAAGGCATACAAATGACAAACATCACAAGTCGAAGGTAAGGCTATAGTAAGGCATCAAATTGGAAAAATTTAGATTTTTTTTTCTTAATGGAGGTAAGGCTTTAGTCAGGCTTTAGAAAAGAAAAATTTTGAATTTTCTTTTTTTTGGTAAGGCATAAAAATGAAAAATAAATGATAAACACCACAAGTCGAAGGTAAGGCAATATAATGCAAACATTTTCATTTTTTTTTTTTGGAAATAAGGCTATAGTAAGGCATAAAAAAGGAAAAATTTTAAATTTTCTTTCATGTAGGTAAGGCTATAGTAAGGCATAAAAATGCAAAAAACAAATAAATCATGATGAAAATGACAAAAAAAAAAAAAAAATTGACAAACACCACAAGTCGAAGGTAAGGCATTAAAATGGAAATAAGGCTGTAGTAAGGCATGAAAATGGCAAAAAAAAAAATGAAAAACACCACAAGTCGAAGGTAAGGCATAAAAAAGGTAACATTTTGAATTTTTTTTTTAATGGAGGTAAGGCTATATAAAGTAAGGCATAAAAATGTAAAAAAAAATATTTTTTTTGGAGGTAAGGCTATAGTAAGGCATGAAAATGACAAACATCACAAATCGAAGGTAAGGCTATAATAAGGCATAAAAAGGAAAAATTTAAATTTTTTTTTTTTTTTTTTTTGGAAATAAGGCTTGAGTAAGGCATGAAAATGGCAAAAAAAATGAAAAACACCACAAGTCGAAGGTAAGGCTATAGTAAGGCATAAAAAAGGTAACATTTTGATTTTTTTTTTTTTTTTTTTTTTATGAAGGTAAGGCTATTTATAGTAAGACATAAAAATGGAAAAAAATTTTTTTTTTTTTTTGGAGGTAAGGCTTTAGTATGGCATGAAAATGACAAACATCACAAATCGAAGGTAAGGCTATAATAAGGCATAAAAAGGAAAAATTAAAATTTTTTTTTTTTTGGAGGTAAGGCTTTAGTAAGGCATGAAAATGACAAAAAAATGACAAACACCACTAGTCGCAGGTAAGGCATTAAAATGGAAACATTTTTAATGTTTTTTTTTTTTTTTGGAAATAAGGCTATAGTAAGGCATGAAAATGGCAAAAAAAACAAAAAAAAAAACACCACAAGTCGAAGGTAAGGTTATAGTAAGGCATAAAAATGACAAATAAATGACAAACACCACAAGTCGAAGGTAAGGCATCAAAATGGAAACATTTTTTATTTATTTATTTTTTTTTTTTTGGAAATAAGGCTATAGTAAGGCATGAAAATGGCAAAAAAAAATGAAAAACACCACAAGTCGAAGGTAAGGCTATAGAAAGGCATAAAAAAGGTAACATTTTGATTTTTTTTTATGGAGGTAGGGTTATATATAGTAAGGCATAAAAATGGAAAAAAAATAATTTTTTTTGGAGGTAAGGCTATAGTAAGGCATAAAAATGACAAACATCACAAATCGAAGGTAAGGCTATAATAAGGCATTAAAAGGAAAAATTTTGAATTTTTTTTTTTTTTTTTTTTTTTTTTTGTGGAGGTAAGGCTTTAGTAAGGCATGAAAATGACAAAAAAAAAAATGACAAACACCACAAGTCGAAGGTAAGGGATTAAAATGGAAACATTTTTCATGTTTTTTTTTTTTTTTTTTTTTGGAAATAAGGCTATAGTAAGGCATGAAAATTGCAAAAAAATGGAAAAACACCACAAGTCGAAGGTAAGGCTATAGTAAGGCATAAAAAAGGTAACATTTTGAACTTTTTTTTTCATGGAGGTAAGGCTATATAAAGTAAGGCATAAAAATGGAAAAAAAAATATATTTTTTTGGAGGTAAGGCTATAGTAAGGCATAAAAATGACAAACATCACAAATCGAAGGTAAGGCTATAATAAGGCATAAAAAGGAAAAATTTTAAATGTTTTTTTTTTTGGAGGTCTACTATAACCTTTATAGTAAGGCATAAAAATGACAAATAAATGACAAACACCACAAGTCGAAGGTAAGGCATCAAAATGGAAATATTTTTCATTTTTTTTTAATTTATTTTGGAAATAAGGCTATAGTAAGGCATGAAAATGGAAAAATTTTAAATTTTTTTTTTTTTTTGGAAATAAGGCTATAGTAAGGCATGAAAATGGCAAAAAAAAAATGAAAAAAACCACAAGTCGAAGGTCAGCTTTTAGTAAGGCATAATTTGATTAAGGCATAAAAAAAAACATTTTTTATTTATTTTTTTTTTTTTTGGAAATAAGGCTATAGTAAGGCATGAAAATGACAAAAAAAAAATGACAAACACTACAAGTCGAAGGCAACTCTATAGTAAGTCATAATAATGAAAAAAATTCTAGATTTTTTTTAGGGAGGTAAGGTTATATTAAGGCATAAAAATTGAAAAAATGTGATTTTTTTTTTTTTGTTTTTTTTTGGAAATAAGGCTATAGTAAGGCATAAAAAAGGAAACATTTTGAATTTTCTTTCATGTAGGTAAGGCTATATATAGTAGGACATAATAATGAAAAAAATTTTTTTTTTATGGAGGTAAGGTTATAGTAAGGCATAAAAATGACAAACACCACAAATCGAAAGTAAGGCATAAAAAGGAAAAAAATTTGAATTTTTTTTTTTTTTTTGGAGGTAAGGCTATAGTAAGGCATAAAAATGACAAACATCACAAATCGAAGGTAAGACTATAATAAGGCCTAAAAAAGAAAAAATTTAAATTTTTTTTTTTTGGAGGTAAGGCTATCGTAAGGCATAAAAATGACAAATAAATGACAAACACCACAAGTCGAAGGTAAGGCATCAAAATGGAAAAATTATAATTTTTTTTTTTTGGAGGTAAGGCTATAGTAAGGCATAAAAATGACAAACATCACAAATCGAAGGTAAGACTATAATAAGGCATAAAAAAAGAAAAATTTTTAATTTTTTTTTTTTTTGGAGGTAAGGCTATAGTAAGGCATAAAAATAACAAACACCAAAAAACGAAGGTAAGGCTATAATAAGGCATAAAACGGAAAAATTTTGAAATTTTTTTTTTTTTTTTTTTTTTTTGCAGGTAAGGCTATAGTAAGGCATAAAAATGACAAAAAATGACAAACATAACAAATCGAAGTTAAGGCTATAGTAAAGCATAAAAAGGAAATATTTTGAATTTTTTTTTTTTTTTTTTTTGGAAGTAAGGCTATGGTAAGGCATAAAAATGACCAAAAAAAAATGACAAACACCAAAAGTCGAAGGTAAGGCATTAAAATGGAAACTTTTTTTTTTTTTTTTTTTTGGGCGGTAAGGCTTAAGTAAGGCATGAAAATGACAAAAAATAATGACAAACACCACAAGTCGAAGGTAAGGGTATAGTCAGGCATAATAATGAAAAAAATAAT